>NC_057800.1:73732505-74053033 GCF_018294505.1 Triticum aestivum
CTAGTTTAGGATTAGTTTAACAACTAATTGAACCCTGTTAACTAACTGAGTCACTGAGGTGTGGACCCCACACGTCAGGTTTGACCTGGTCAGCCACGGTTGACTCGCTGACGTCATGCCTCTGTCATGCTAACGCTATATATCATTTTCTGGTTTAAAAATAAATCAGGAAAATCTAGAAAATTATATAAACTTCTAAAATTCATAGAAATTCAACCGTAGCTCAGATTGAAATAAGTTATATATGAAAAATTATCAGAAAAATTCAATCTATCCATCTGTACCATTTTCATGCATGACAAACCAACCTATACATGCTGTATATATGAAAACACACTTATGGCATTTATAAAGGCTTATTTTGGAGTTGCATTTGAACCTTTGGTTCAAATGGACTTCAACCAAATGAATGCTAGTTGCATTAACTCAAACAACATCACATACTCATGCCATGTTCATGCATCATATTGTTGCATATGATTGTGTATTGAATGCCGACACCGTTCCTTCTCGATAGGTCCTTCTTCGGAGACCGATCCAGAGTACCTGTCAGAGGAGCAGTGCCCCTCTATTGATCTACCAGGCAAGCAAACCCCCTTGTTCATTCCGATACAATCCTACTCTCTCGCTCCTGCTCTCATTTATTGCATTAGGACAACAACGATTCAACTGCTACTTTATGCTGCGGTAGTTGAACCCATTCCTCTACATGCCCTGTCATTGCCATAGTAAATAGTTAAAACCCACTAGCATGTGTAGGAGTTGATTGAGCCATGTTGTGTTCCTACCATGCATTGCCTGCTATTGCTTAGAGTATGTCAGGTCTGATTCATTGGGAATGAATTGGAGTACAGTGCTATGTTTTGATGTTGAGAGTTAAGTGTGTGAACACGATTTGGTAAAGGTAGCGGTGAGAGGCCATGTAGGAGTACATGGTGGGTTGTCTCACTGGAACTGTCCCTAAGAGCCGAGTTCTGTGTATGTTGTCCAATGACTAGATACTACCGCACATTGCGTTCCGGTAACTCGACCCCTCTCGACTTATTAACCGACTTGGTCTCTGTCCAGGAGTCGCAACTAGTTTCTGGTGTTTGTAGGCAGTGTTATTCTTCTACCAAGTGGCACCCGACAGGGTGGGCTTGGGACAGACTAGGCACAGGTGGCACGGTTTACCAAGTGGCACCCGGATGGTGGGCTTGGGAACCCTGCTCACATCGTTTGGGGTCGTGAGCTAAACCTCGGCCGGATCTCCTTGCGGATGGAACCTGAATAGGCGATAACCCTGGACTAGAGTCTTGCGTGGTTAGTCAGGTCGTGGCCGACACCCTCGCCAAGCTTCCACTTGAAGGTTGCCAAGATACATGACGTGTACATGGTGATAACTAGTGAGAGCGTGTGTGAAGAAGTACACCCCTGCAGGGTTATCATGATCTATTCGGATAGCCGTGTCCTCGGTTATGGACTTCTTGGATGCTTACGTGGTACATAGACAACTTAAAGTGGATACTCTAAAATGCTCAAGACAAGTGTGAGTGCTATGGATGGCCTTCTCGTAGAGAGACGAGGATGAATCCATAGTAGTGTATTGATGTGGTGATTAGTGGACTCGTGTGTGCTGCCTCACCTCAAAGAAGTTTCTCGTAGTCGTAGAACAGGATAGCCACTGAGTCAAAGATGGCTTGCTACAACTAAACCCCACATTACCTTCTTGATACAAATGCATGTATGATAGGATCTGATGTAAGTCTTGCTGAGTACCTTTGTACTCACGTTTGCTTATTTATGTTTTGCAGGTGAGATATCTGTCTCACTAGTAGTACCGCTTGGACTTCGACAAGTAGCTTGTTACCTCATCTACGATCTTGTACCCTTTGGAGGGTCTTGTAGATAGTCAGGCTTCTCGGCCTTTTTCTTTTGTAGTTGTCTGTACTCAGACATGTAATGCTTCTGTTGCTTGTATGCTCTGAATGATGGGTCATGAGACCTCTGTTTGTATTAATGCTATGTGGCTCTTTTGGGCCTTTATCTATATGAGTTTGCGTTATGTTGTGATGCCATGTTGTACAGCACATACTTGCATGTTATGCATACGTGTAACGTGTATTGCTATGTGTGGGATCCGACAACCTAGTTGTCTATCCTTGGTAGCCTCTCTTATGGGGAAATGTAGTCTAGTGCTTCCACCGAGCCATGGTAGTCCGCTATAGCCCGGTTTACCGGAGTCCTGCTAGCCCAGCACTACGGCTCCGGAACACTTAGACTGGCCGGCATGTGATTCACATCGTTCCTGTGTCTGTCCCTTCGGGGAAATCTCACGCGGTGACATCCGTAGTCCTGCCTAGCCTGCTACAGCCCGGGTTCCCGGAGTCCTATTAGCCAAGTTGCTACAGCCCGGATTCACACGCTGCTGACTGACATGCTCGATGTTGTTTCATGTATGCATGTCCCTGTAAGTTAGTGCCACTTTGGGTTCACGACTAGTCATGTTGGCCCGGGTTCTCTGTCATATGGATGCTAGCGATACTATCATATATGTGTGCCAAAGGCGCAAACGGTCCCGGGCCATGGTAAGGAGACACCCGTGGGAATACCGTGCGTGAGGCCGCAAAGTGATATGAGGTGTTACATGCTAGGTCGGTGTGACTTAGAATCGGGGTCCTGACACTTTCCCACATTAGGAAAGCGCCCCAAGAGACAGTACATCACTATTGGGCCAGATTCCTCCTTGTAATGAACAAGGTCAAGGACTGTCGCGAGGAAGACGCAATTTCGTTCTTTTGCAACAATTGCACGAACAAGGGAATCCTCAACGCCATAAGTCGCCGTGACATAGCACACTTCGCTGACTTGGCGGCCATAGTATGGAAGTACTGTGCGATGGAAAGCGCCTGGAAAACCCAAACACAATTTTGGGACAATCCGGCTCTGACAAAATCCCCAGTCCGAACTAAAAGGGTGCACTCTCATAAGTCGCCCGACTCAATTACAAAAAAGCAAAAACCCACTACAGGGCATGGAACCATATTGGAAGGATGGCTTAACGGGCCCTGTAAAATTCATAGTACAGCGGATACCATACCAACACATAACCTTAGAGCATGTTGGGTACTCCGGCAGGTGGCCAAGAGCAGTGAGGATCTCCTCATCCAAAACACCCCAGAACACTCTCCCATGGACAACAATACAGTATTAACAGTCTTCGAGACCTTCGCCTCAAATAATAGGCGTAAGCGAGCACTCCGCAGCCTTCCGAAATCTGCCACGTAGCAGCAATAAATCCATGGAGCGACACGGCCATTACTTCCAATGCCAGTGAAGAACCTAAATTCCGAACAGCCCGAGCACCAGCCACTTTGGTCCTCAGTCCAATTGTGGACGGCTTTCGGCTCACTAAAGTGCTCATGGATGGCGGCAGCGGATTAAACCTCATATATGAGGAGACTCTTCAAAAAATAGAAATAGATAGCAACCGTATTGAGCAAAGCACTACGACCTTTCGAGGAATCATCTCTAGTCGGGAGGCACGCTGCGCTGGGAAAATCACACTAGATGTGGTATTCGGCACTCCGGAGAATTACCGGTCCGAAGAAATCACATTCCAAGTGGCCCCATTCAGTAGCGGATACCGCGCCCTTCTAGAGCGGGAGGCATTCACAATTTTTTAAGCCATACCCCATTACGAGTACATGAAGCTCAAAATGCCCGGACCCAATGGAATCATCACTCTAGCTAGTGATCCGGACATAGCACTCCGTGCAAAAAAATAGCCGCACTAGCCCTCGAGGCGTTATCCGAAGCCCTTGTGGCGGAGGAGTTAACCGCGCTGTGCTCCACAGTGGACAGGGACGACATGATACTAGACAAAAGATCCAAGTCCACCTCCTTTAAACCAGTGCATGAAATAGTGAAATTCCAAGTTCATCCAACGGACCCCACGAAAACAACATCCATCGGGGCACAGTTAAACCCTGCCGTAGACGTTGCACTACGGGAATCCCTGCGCGAGAATTGGGACATATTCGCCTGGCATCCTTCAGACATGCCAGAAATCACACGTAGGCTAGCCGAGCATAGCCTTAACATTCTAAAAGGATTCAAGTCGGTCAAGCAGACTCTTCGGCGTTTCTCAGACAAGCCATGGGAGACGAGCTAGCCAAGTTACTGGAGGCCGGGTTCATTAGAGAAATAAAGCATCCGGACTGGCTAGCATACCTGGTGATGGTGCCAAAGAAGGACAAATCATGGCGCCTATGTGTTGACTTCAAGGACCTTAATAAGGTTTGCCCAAAGGATCCCTTCCCCCTCCCTCGCATTGATCAAATTATCGATGCTACCGCAGGACACGACTCATTATGCTTCCTCGACGCATACTCCGGTTACCACCAAATTAAAATGGCGGAGCCTGATCAAGCCGCAACGGTACTTATCACTCCATACGGCCCCTTCTATTTTAACACAATGCCCTTCGGGCTCAAAAACGCCAGCGCAACGTATCAGCGCATGATTCAGACATGTTTGGAAAAGCAGATTGGCAAAACAGTGGAGGCATACACCGACAATGTGGTCGTTAAAACCAGACACATCCACTCCTTAATAGATGACTTGATGCTCACGTTCGACAATCTCCAAACATACGACATTAAGCTCAATCCGGAAAAATGCGTTTTCGGCGTGTCCATTGGAAAGCTCCTGGGCTTTATCGTCTCCAGCAGAGGAATTGAAGCAAATCCGGCTAAGATTCGGGCTCTGTCGCAGTTGGCTATACCAACTGACCTCAAGCAAATCCAGAAGTTAACTGGATGTGTGGCGGCCTTAAGCCGCTTCATCTCCCGATTAGGAGAAAAGGCACTCCCCCTTTATCGCCTTCTTCGGCACACCGAACACTTCGAGTGGACAGACGCAGCCACGGCCAGATTGGAAGAAATAAAAGCCATCCTGGCCACCAACCCAATCTTGGCCGCGCCAAATGTCGGCGAACCAATGCTATTATATATAGCGGCAACTCACCCAGTTGTAAGCACAGTGCTCGTAGTCGAATGAGAGACAGACGGACATAAATTCCCACTTCAAATGCCGGTATATTATGTATCTAGTGTCCTTACCCCATGCAAATCACGGTACCCACACTATCAAAAGATAGCCTACGCGGTATTCATGGCATCCCGGAAATTACGACACTAGTTTCAAGAGTGTTCAATTATGGTGGCCTCCGAAGTACCACTCAACGACATAATAAACAACCGCGATGCCATGGGCCGGATTGCCAAATGGGCTATCGAGCTCCTCCCGTTCGACATAACATATAAACCATGGCGAGCCATTAAGTCGCAAGTACTAGCCGATTTCATCGCCGAATGGACAGAAGTCGAACTCCCTAAAGATTACGGTGCGTACTCCAATTGGATCATGCACTTCGACGGCTCTAAAATGCTGGCTGGTCTGGGGGCTGGCGTTGTCCTGACGTCCCCCACTGGATATACAGTTCAATACATACTCCAAATACTATACACAGACTCCAGTAACGCAGCCGAATATGAGGCCATATTACACGGTCTCCGGATGGCAGTTTCCATGGGCATTCAACGCCTGGAGGTGCGCGGGGATTCAAACCTCGCAATATTCCAAATAAATGGAGACTTTGATGCCAAGGATCCGAAAATGGCGGCATATCGCAACGCTGTCCTCAAAATGCCAGCTCGGTTCGAGGGGCTTGAATTCCACCACCTGGCTTGGGAAAATGATCATGCGGCAGATATCCTCGCCCGTATCGGTGCTAAGCGCGACCCTGTCCCACCTAACATCTTCCTGGAAAAACTGTTTAGGCCATCCGTGGTATGGGAAGGGGACACCGGCAATAATAGTCCGGACCCGGTCACAACACCAGATATCAAACACTTTGACACAATCGGAGGCTCTGCCATCGAAATAACACCTTCAGCCCATGTAATAATGGTCGTCATCGCCCCGTGGACAGAACCATTCCTGGCCTACCTAACCAAGTAGGAACTACCCGAGGACCAAAATGAGGCACGCTGCATAGTGCGGCGATCTAAATCCTACAAGGTCCACGAGGGAGAGCTTTATAAGAAAAGCACTACCAGAGTCCTTCAAAGGTGTATCTCCGAAGAGGAAGGGCGGAAGCTTTTGGCAGAAATCCTTGCCAGACTCGGTGGCCACGACGCCGCACCCCGGGCCCTTGTAAGCAAGGCCTTCCGTACAGGTTTTTATTGGCCGACGGCCGGGCAGATGCGCAGCATCTGGTCCAACATTGCGCCGGTTGCCAGCTTTTTGCAAACCAAAGCCATATGTTGCCTATCACTCTCCAAACAATCCCCATTACTTGGCCCTTCGCGGTCTGGGGGCTTGATATGGTCGGACCCCTTAAAGGGGGAACCCATAAGAAAAAATACTTACTGGTCATGGTGGATAAATTCTCCAAATGGATAGAAGCCAAACCCATCAAAGCGGCTGAATCTAGACTGGTGATAGACTTCATATCTGGGGTTGTACACCGTTATGGCATCCCCCACAGCATCATCACTGACAATGGCACGAATTTTACAGCCGACAAGGTGAAACTTTGGTGCACCAATATGGGCATCAAGCTCGATTATGCTTTTGTCTACCACCCACAAACTAACGGTCAAGTCAAGCGAGCAAATGGTCTTATCATGAGCGGCATTAAACCAAGACTAGTACGGTCCTTAAAGGAATCAAACACGCACTAGGTAGAGGAGCTCGACTCCGTACTATGGGGGCTGCGGACCACACCGAATCACACTACCGGATACACATCGTTCTTTATGGTGTACGGCGCAGAGGCGGTTCTGCCTTACGACATAATTCTTGACTCACCTCGAGTGTGCCTGTACAAAGAAAAAGAGGCCGAGCTCGATCGGCAGGACAGTTTGGACGCCCTGGAGGAGGAGCGCGACGTGGCAAAGGCCCATTCCGCATTCTATCAGCAACATGCTCGAAGGTATCAAATCAGAGAAGTACGGGCCAAAACCTATAACGCTGGAGAACTAGTTTGTGACGCCAGGATAATTAATCTACAGTAATCTCATGCTAATGATGCCATGTCATCATTTTACTGTTGCTAGATCCCACGTTGTTTCAAACTAATTCTAAACTCAAATTTAAAATAAAGTCAAACAATTAAAATTTTCAAATGTCAAAAATAAAAAGTTCATGCGATGGCAAATAATCCATAGTTAACAATGGTGGAGAAAAAAAACTAGGTCACTTGTTTGCTTATTCAAAAGTTATCACCCAAAAGGAGTGACTAAAATATCCACTTTAGTTCCTTTGCTTTTATTCGAAAATCAAATTACTTAAAATATTACCCCAACCATTTTATGGTAGTGCCAAATATTGCAGGGCATTTATATGGCAAGTTCCATATTTTGCAAAATCTTTTGATAGCTTAAATAAATACGAGCAGTGTCATTTACAAAACAGAAAATTAGAAAGAAGGAAAAGGGGCTAAGTGCACATTATGCATTAGAAGCCTAGTGCTACAGTCGCACGGCCCAAGCCCACCATGGCCTTTTCCCCTTCCTGTACAGGAGACAGGGGCTATGGCGTGGCGGCCATCCCACGGCGCCATGGCCGGATGGCCACCACGTCGACTCCCCTCGGCCAATAAAAGCGCCCCCACGAAACCCTAGCTTGTCCTCATCATTTCCCCCTTCTTCCCCCCATCGGTCCCCTCCTTCCCGAGCTCCGCCATGGACGCGTCGCCGGCGTAGCCATCGCCGCTGTCCTCCCCATTGTCGGAGACCACACCAGGGGCACCGCCTTTGTCGCTTACTTCGACTACGTGGGCGAACTCGGGCCGAAAGCCACCCGTGTGCCCGCTGCTTCCCCGTCCTCAACCTCAGTCCGCCCCGGATCGTCGCCGCCTTCTTCGACGCCGGCCACCTCTGCTGCTCCTAAGCCACTCGACGGGCCTCCTTGTGCCTGCTCAGTGAGCACCTCCTCGCCCCTCCCGTTCTTGCGCCATAGTCCGCCGTCCCCGAGTTCGTCCGAGCCCCCCGCGTACGCATACGCGTACGCGTGTGCGTGTTGTGTTGCTCCTGTGTCGCTGCTTAGCCGCTGCGTCTGCTCAAGCCTCCCTCTGCTGCCGCTGCTCCGTCGTGGTTGCCTGCCTACGTGTCGCGAGCGCCGCGACCTGCATCGTCCCTAGCCCCCTCCTCTGCCTCGCCTCGCTGCGCTCGCCTGCTAGCCCACACGCGCTCGCGCTTACCGGCGCCCTGCCCGCGTCCGCCCGCTTGCTCTGCTGCTGCACTCGCCCCAGCGCGCCCCCTGCTCCTCCTCCCCTCCCACGCGTGGCGCTACTGCTGCATCCTACTACTGCCGCTGCTTACTGTATTTTGAAGTTACTAGCTAGCTTTTCTAGTTTTACAATGATTAACACTATAGACAGTGCGTAAACGGTGGCTAACCAACTACTGACTTGGGCAAAATTAATATAAATAGAAAGTATACATGACAAACTCCATTTTATCCCATTGAACCAAATCCTTTCGATGCCTGGTTTAAATCCTATCAAAATTGCAAAATGCTTTGTTTTGTTAATAGGGAGCAGAAGTAACTCCTAGCTACGTGCTCTGTGTGTGTATTCTGTAGGTGTGTGTGATGTGTGTACAGCGTGTGTGTGGCCGGTGTGCCCATGTGTGTGGGGCTGCCCCAAAATTAGTTTAGGTCTAATTCAATTAGATGGATTAGTTTTAGGATTATTTTTGCTCCTTAGCTGGTTTTATTAGTGCCAGGTTACTCTAGTAGTAGATGACATGTAGGCCTTCTTTTTAAATAAGGTAGGTTTAGAGTCTATGACATCTGGGCCACACCTATCCTTTTGACTTGTCAAATTGACTTGGTCAATTCGGTTTAAGCTAAATATAATAATTCTATAATATTGTTAAAACTTTAGAAAATTAATATACAATAATACGTAACTCGGATGAAAAAACTTTGTACATGAAAGTTGCTCAGAACGACGAGACGAATCCGAATATGCTCTCCGTTCGTCTGCCACACACCCCTAGCATAGCGAACGTGCAACTTTCCCCCTTCGTTTGGTTTGTCTGAAAATGTCAAACATCGGGAAAGCATTCCCGGATGTTCTCCCCCTTCACCGGTATCGCATAGCGCCATGTTAGAACACGTCTAGCTCTGCCTGTTGTCCTGTTATGCACTTTCTTGTTATGTATTTATTGTCTCTTCCCCCTCTTCTCTTCGGTAGACCCCGAGACCGATGTCACCCCTGTGATCGACTACGTCGACGACGACCCCTCCTTGCCAGAGCAACCAGGCAAGCAAACCCCCCTTGAGCATTCCGATATCGCCCATTTCTTTCCCTCTCATGCTTGCATTAGAACTGCTACTGCTTTATGTGTGATCCTACTCTGATGCATAGCCTGTTGTTGTTACCTGCTTTCATACCTTACCTGCTTATCCTAAACTGCTTAGTATAGGTTGGTTAGAGATCCATCAGTGACCCCCACCTTGTCCCAGTTGCCTCGCTTTATGTTCGATGACTCGATCATCGTGGTCGACGTCCAGGCCCCGACACCACACATCACCCACCTAGTTGTACGACTCTGCAGAGTTACCATCGAGTGCCGAGGGTGGAACCTCTTACATCACTCCTAATGAGATCTATGTGGCGTAGCTATACGGTCGAGGTCATCGAGGGTGATTTCCTCCTTAACCACTTTCGTTACGGCTCTGTCGTGCAACCCCTCAAGTGCGAACCTCGAGGGTGGATCCTCTTACGTTCACCTTGATGATAACATCGAGTGGAATTCTCCGGGGGTGATTCCTCGGGTTTCCTCTTTGGTGTTCGACACACAGTTACTATGGTTACTATGACTTTACACTGAACCATGTTACTAAAGACGGGTCGGCCCTGAGGGGTACCCGCGCGAGCTTAATAGCGAGTGATGTGGAGTCGGGTTGACCTAGAGGGTGCCCGCGAGATACTTACGAGGTGTGGCTGGGCATTCTTAGCCCTTGCCGTAAGTACTCGAGACGGGGCGACGAGGTCACATCTTTCGTGAGTCTCTGCTTGTTACCGCGCGTTCCTAATCCACTATGATTTGGATATTTGATCCGAGGGGCCTCTGGCCCGATAGCACTAACCATCATGTGGGCATTATATGGGCGTTCTGCATCGTATACATCAGCCGAAGCTTAACAGACGTCAGCGACTGAGCGGCGCGCGCCGGGTTGGACTGGTAAGCACCTACCTTTTTGAAGGAGGTAGCTAGGTCTGCTCACCGGCCGCCCACGCAACGTGCAGGAGTTCCCGGGGAGATGGCCCATGACCCATGGGGGCATAGGTTTAAGCCTAGGTCGGGTTGCGGCGTATTGTTTGGCCGAGGCCGGGCATGACCTAGGAAGTGTGTCTGGCCGGAGTTAATCGAGCGTGGTGGGTAAGTTGGTGCACCCCTGCAGGGAAGAAAACATCTTTCACTAGCCTGTCCTACGGTAACGGACACTTGGAGTTGTATCCCGATCGATACAACTAGAACTGGTGGTGATGAGAATTGGATTGTGATGACACTTGGATAGTATGGCTCCGGGATTGCTTTCTCGCAGGGAGTCGAGAAAGGATCTTTGGCCGAGGTTGATAACACTACTACTACTTTACTTTATGCTACCCTACTCCCTCCTGTTGCTGCAAGATGGTGGTTTCCAGAAGATGCTAGTCTTCGATAGGACTAAGCCTTCTCTCTATTCTGGCATTTCTGCAGCCCAGTCCACATATACAGCCTTCCTTTGATAATGTTGCATATGTAGTGTAGATCCTTGCTTGCGAGTACTTTGGATGAGTACTCATGGTTGCTTTTCTCCCCCCTTTTCCCCCTTTCTTCTTCTTTCCGGTTGATGCAACCAGATGTCGGAGCCCAGGAGCCAGATGCCACCATCGATGCCTACTACTACGTGAAGACCGCCGACGACCAGGAGTAGTTAGGAGGCTCCCAGGCAGGAGGCCTTGCCTTTTCAATCGTTGTTGCTTTTGTGCTAGCCTTCTTAAGGCAAACTTGTTTAACTCATGTATGTACTCAGATATTGTTGCTTCCGCTGATTTTTGTGTTTTCGAGCTTATGTATTCGAGCCCTCGAGGCCCATGGCTTGTAATATAAAGCTTGTATTATTTTATTTGTGTCTAGAGTTGTGTTGTGATATCTTCCCGTGAGTCCTTGATCTTGATCGTACACATTTGCGTGTATGATTAGTGTATGATTGAATTGAGGGCATCACAAGTTGGTATCAGAGCCGACTGCCTGTAGGATCCCCCTTTCCAACTCCTTGGCCGAAGTTGAGTCTAGTCACTGAAAAACTTTTACTAACATGGCTGTGTGTCTTACGGGCCCACGTCGCCATTGGGTGGTATTAGGATCATTTACTCCTCATCTATACTCTGGGACTCTGATCTCTCTTCTCTTCGGGTTAAATTTTTAACTAACTTGACATTACGTTCTCGAAACCACTTCATCCCGGAGAGTCCCTTCACCACAGATGACCGACTGTTTCATCGGAAGACTCTGAAGATACTCCTCGATGAGTCCCGAGACCCTGTGCCCACTTCTTTGCAGTTCCCTACCACCGATATATCCTTATGGATAACTACATACCCTTGTCATTCATACAATCATTCCTTGTTGCTCTTGTTATTACAAGATGCCCTGAACTGATATCCTTTGTTCCAAGAATCCTTTGAGATTACTGCCTTGCAGTTCCTTGTCACCTGAATACCCCTACGGATAACTTTGTGCACCTATCGAGTAGCCGCCCATCCTCAGTTGATTCATGTACTTCACAAAAGTCTTCGTAATACCATTCGTTCTTGTGAAAATCCTCAACAACCTTTTGTTCTTGAATTTCTTGCTTGCTTGCATTATGGTTAATACCATAAGTCTAGTAATCTTATTGTCATCCTTTGTCTTTATCATTTTGAGTCTGTTGATACAATATGTTGCGAATGCTCGCAATCCTCAATCAGATCCTAGAATTCATCCTTCCGGCTCAGACGTCATTTTAACATGTGCTGAATCTCAATCAATCAAATCGCCATCGATTGTACCCCTAAGGCTATTCTACCTATCCATCCCTAATCAGAGCATTGCTTCGGATCCCTTGTCTTGGAATTCATAATTCCTTTGCAATTGAGCTCTGAATTAGTCAGTTCTTTCTATAATCTGATCTCCTTGCATTCTTTCTTCCTCTGGTTAAATATTGATGCTCACATCAGATCCACATTGTGGACCACTAGACCCCTTTTTTGGATTTTATCCAACAATGTTCTTCATATTCAATATGCTTGTGAGCCTTTCCTCAGATACCTAATGCTTTTAGTAAATTGTATCTTCCGCTTTCTCAAGCATGCTCTACTACCGAGCTTGTGTTACTTATTCTCGAAATCTATGATATATGTTCCTAAGATGCCCCGATGGGTTGAACCTATGCCTTCCCTAATCTCTGTGAACTCGAAAGTTATGCGGGTTATACTCTACTGGCTTTTCGTCAGATAAAATTTCAATACTACAGCTTCATCAAGAGCGAGAAGTAAAATGAAAGGTTATGCATTGTAGAAGTGGGAGTCGACCCTGAACCTTTGTGTTCATGCCCACGGACACGGTGTGAAAGTTATCATGAAAGCTTCTTGCAAGGATATTTAATCATTTGAATAATTCTTCCGATATCGTGAATTGGATCCCCTGTAGTTATGGTCCCGACCATATTTCCTCCTTGATCCCATTTACGGGGTAAGTTAGAATTACTTATCCTCTGCAAATCATTTTTCTCCGTCCAACCTCTACTCCGATTTACCTTATGACATTACACCTAGTACTGGATACTGGGAAGCTTTATATCCCATCACATCATTCCTAGCCTGATCGGCTATATTGTTATCGTGTCAACTTTTAACTGGGCTACCTGGTCCTTATGCCCAGGGAAACTTCCGACGATGAGATAAGCTTATGTCGATCCTCTTCTTATCATTTCTCCTTGAACAACAAACTTAATTTCGAGTTTGTGTCGTACCCATGGTTCCAATAAACCTTCGCTTCATCATTCCTTTTACTGGATGTCATGCCGATCGATTACCTCTTCATGAAATATCTCGACAAATGTGTCATGATCATCATCAACATTTTGAGCTTTTCCAGGATATCAATCGAATTCATGATGAGAAATACAATCCTTCCCCTCGATGATTTATGTTATCATCGATAACATTCTTGCCTTCCCCAACACAAACTTGTTCATATAATTTTAGAAATACCATCCTTGACCTTCGATGATTTGAGTTATCATCGACAACCCCCTTGTCTTCTTTCCAAGACAAGATGGAATTATACCTTGAACTCCTTGCTATTCCTGCAATTGTTCCTTGAGTAGTTCTTGTGATCTTCAACTCCAACCCCCCTACTTGGAACACCATGTTAATGCTACCTTGAAGCATGACTGAGGTATTCCTGATATCAACAAGAACATTGGAAGCACATTGTCGAATGTTTCTTGATATATTATCCGAACACCGTTGTATGGGTAATATCATGATTCTTCCCTCGCCCCCTTTATCTAAATGATTTTGAACTTGCTGTCATATCATGTATATCCTGCTCCGCTTCCCCTTGGGAAGGGTATACTCCCAACTCTTATGTGTAAACATATCTTCCTTTCCATTGGGTTGTTTCATTTGATAATCATAATTTTCATTTCCACTGATTTGTTTAACCCTTCCTGTGATCTATATGATATAAGGAGTAATAATTCCCTACTTATGTAAACACCTCGGTGTACAACTCTATCAGTAAGACCCTGTTACTATTGTTGATGACATTCCGGTAACCACCAATGGACGAGAACCTTGCCTATAGGTCTGCCTCGTTCAACGAGCAGGAAAATGGTTCTCTTCATCCCTCTTCCTTGGTACCGATGTGGTTGCTGACATAACTGACATGCTATTCTCTGACGTGCCTTGCTATCATAACCGTGCAAGATGTCTCCGCTTCTTTTACTTTTAACCCACATGGTGGGCCCATAACCCACAGTTCCATAGGATCAAAACCTGACTCTCCTGTACAACCTTGATGTTGAAATATTCTTTGCACTTGGCTTCGTACGTAATTCACGAGCTAACCTCCTCACCATGTTTCACTCCGGTATCAAAGGCAACATTATTCTTCATTGCTCCGAACCCCCACATCACCTGTTTTAGGCATCAGCTGGATGCCTACCTGATTGAAACTTGTTGAACCTCCTTATATCACTCTCGTTACGTTTCTTGGTGCTACTAAAATCTCCTTCCTTGAGATAACTATCGGATGCCGAACCTTTCAGCCATCCGTCTATATAGATTCCCCCTTACTTCCCCTCCTAAATCTCAGGACGAGATTTCTAGTAGTGGAGGAGAATTGTGACGCCCGAATAATTAATCTACAGTAATCTCATGCTAATGATGCCATGTCATCATTTTACTGTTGCTAGATCCCACGTTGTTTCAAACTAATTCTAAATTCAAATTTAAAAATAAAGTCAAACAATTAAAATTTTCAAATGTCAAAACTAAAAAGTTCATGCGATGGAAAATAATCCATAGTTAATTATGGTGGAGAAAAAAAACTAGGTCACTTGTTTGCTTATTCAAAAGTTATCACCCAAAAGGAGTGACTAAAACATCCACTTTAGTTCCTTTGCTTTTATTGAAAATCAAATGACTTAAAATATTAGCCCAACCATTTTATGGTAGTGCCAAATATTGCAGGGCATTTATATGGCCAAGTTCCATATTTTGCAAAATCTTTTAATAGCTTAAATAAATACGAGCAGTGTCATTTACAAAACAGAAAATTAGAAAGAAGGAAAAGGGTCTAAGTGCACACTATGCATTACAAGCCTAGTGCCACAGTAGCACGGCCCAAGTCCACCATGGCCTTTTCCCCTTCCTCTGTTCTCTGTACATACAGGAGACAGGGGCCATGGCGTGGCGGCCATCCCACGGCGCCATGGCTGGATGGCCACCACGTCGACTCCCCTCGGCCAATAAAAGCGTCCCCACGAAACCCTATCTTGCGCTCATCATTTCCCCCTTCTTTCCCCCATCGGTCCCCTCCTTCCCAAGCTCCGCCATGGATGCGTCGCCGGCGTAGCCATCGCCGTTGCCCTCCCCGTTGCCGGAGACCACGCCAGGGGCACCGCCTTCATCGCCTACTTCGACTATGTGGGCGAGCTCGGGCCGAAATCCACCCGTGTGCCCGCTGCCTCCCCGTCCTCAACCTCCGTCCGCCTCGGATTGTTGCCGCCTTCTTCGACGCCGGCCACCTCTGCTACTCCTAAGCCACTCGACGGGCCTCCTTGCGCCTACTCGGTGAGCACCTCCTCTGCCCTCCCGTTCTTGCGCCATAGGCCGCCGTCCCCGAGTTCGTCCGAGCCCCCCGCGTACGCATACGCGTACGCGCGTGCGTGTTGTGCTGCTCCTGTGCTGCTGCTTAGCCGCTGCGTCTGCTCAAGCCACCCTCTGCTGCCGCTGCTCCGTCGTGGTTGCTCGCCTACGCGTCGCGAGCGCCGCGACCTGCGTCGTCCCTAGCTCCCTCCTCCGCCTCGCCTCGATGCGCTCGCCTGCTCGCTCACACGCGCTCGCGCTCACCGGCGCCCTGCCCGCGTCCGCCCGCTTGCTCCGCTGCTGCACTCGCCCAACGCGCCCCCCTGCTCCTCCTCCCCTCCCATGCGTGGCGCTGCTGCTGCTGCATCCTACTACTGCCGCTGCTTACTGTATTTTGAAGTTACTAGCTAGCTTTTCTAGTTTTACAATGACTAACACTATAGACAGTCCCTAAACGGTGGCTAACCAACTACTGACTTGGACAAAATTAATACAAATAGAAAGTATACATGACAAACTCCATTTTGTCCCACTGGACCAAATCCTTTCGATGCCTGGTTTAAATCCTATCAAAATCGTAAAATGCTTTGTTTTGTTAAAAGGGAGCAGAAGTAACTCCAAGCTACGTGCTCTGTGTGTGTACTCTGTAGGTGTGTGTGATGTGTGTACAGCGTGTGTGTGGCCGGTGTGCCCATGTGTGTGGGGCTGCCCCAAAATTAGTTTAGGTTTAATTCAATTAGATGGATTAGTTTTAGGATTATTTTTGCTCCTTAGCTGGTTTTATTAGTGCTAGGTTACTCAAGTAGTAGATGACATGTAGGCCCTCTTTTTAAATAAGTTAGGTTTAGAGTCTATGACTAATGGGCCACACCTATCCTTTTGACTAGTAAAATTGACTTGGTCAATTCGGTTTAAGCTAAATATAATAATTCTAGAATATTGTTAAAACTTTAGAAAATTAATATAAAATAATACGTAACTCGGATGGAAAAACTTTGTACATGAAAGTTGCTCAGAACGACGAGACGAATCCGAATACGTCCTCCGTTCGTCTGCCACACACCCCTAGCATAGCGAACGTGCAACTTTCCCCCTCTGTTTCATCTATCCGAAAATGCCAAACATCGGGAAAGCATTCCCGGATGTTCTCCCCCTTCACCGGTATCGCGTAGTGCCGTGTTAGAACACGTCTAGCTCTGCCTGTTGTCCTGTTATGCACTTTCTTGCTATGTATTTATTGTTTCTTCCCCCTCTTCTCTTCAGTAGACCCCAAGACCGATGTCGCCCCTGTGATCGACTACATCGACGGCGACCCCTCCTTGCCAGAGAAACCAGGCAAGCAAACCCCCCTTGAGCATTCCGATATCGCCCATTTATTTCCCCCTCATGCTTGCATTAGAACTGCTACTGCTTTATGTGTGATCCTACTCTGATGCATAGCCTGTTGTTGTTACCTTCCTTCATACCTTACCTGCTTATCCTAAACTGCTTAGTATAGGTTGGTTAGAGATCCATCAGTGACCCCCACCTTGTCCCAGTTGCCTCGCTTTATGTTCGATGACTCGATCATCGTGATCAATGTGCAGGCCCCGACACCGCACATCACCCCCCTAGTTGTACGACTCTGCAGAGTTACCATCGAGTGCCGAGGGTGGAACCTCATACATCACTCATAATGAGATCTCTGTAGTGTAGCTATACGGTCGAGGTCATCGAGGGTGATTTACTCCTTAACCAGTTCCGTTACGGCTCTGTCGTGCAACCCCTCAAGTGTGAACCTCGAGGGTGGATCCTCTTACGTTCACCTTGATGATAACATCGAGTGGAATTCTCCAGGGGTGATTCCTCGGGTTTCCTCTTTGGTGTTCGACACACAGTTACTATGGTTACTATGACTTTACACTGAACCATGTTACTAAAGACGGGTCGGCCCTGAGGGGTACCCGCGTGAGCTTAATAGCAAGTGATGTGGAGTCGGGTTGACCCGGAAGGTGCCTGCGAGATACTTACGAGGCGTGGCCGGGCATTCTTAGCCCTTGCTGCAAGTACTCGAGATGGGGCGACGGGGTCACATCTTTCGTGAGTCTCTGTTTGTTACCGCGCGTACCTAATCCACTGCGATTTGGATATTTGATCCGAGGGGCCTCTGGCCTGATAGCACTAACCATCACATGGGCATTGTATGGGCGTTCTGCGTCGTATACATCAGCCAAAGCTTAATAAACGTCAGCGACTGAGCGGCGCGCGCCAGGTTGGACTGGTAAGCACCTACCTTTTTGAAGGAGGTAGCTAGGTCTGCTCACCGGCCGCCCACGCAACATGCAGGAGTTCCCGGGGAGATGGCCCATGACCCCTGGGGACATAGGTTTAGTCCGGCTTGCTGACCTCTCTATTAAGCCTAGGTCGGGTTGCAGCGTATTGTTTGGCCGAGGCCGGGCATGACCCAGGAAGTGTGTCCGGACGGAGTTAATCGAGCGTGGTGGGTAAGTTGGTGCACCCATGCAGGGAAGAAAACATCTATCGATAGCTTGTCCTACGGTAACGGACACTTGGAGTTGTATCCCGATCGATACAACTAGAATTGGATGGTGATGAGAATTGGATTGTGATGACACTTGGATAGTATGGCTCTGGGATTGCTTTCTCGCAGGGAGTCGAGAAAGGATCTCTGGTCGAGGTTGATAACACTACTACTTTACTTTATGCTACCCTACTCCCTCATGTTGCTGCAAGATGGTGGTTTCTAGAAGATGCTAGTCTTCGATAGAACTAGGCCTTCTCTCTATTCTAGCATTTCTGCAGCCCAGTCCACATATACAACCTTCCTTTGATAATGTTGCATATGTAGTATAGATCCTTGCTTGCGAGTACTTTGGATGAGTACTCATGGTTGCTTTGCTCCCCCTTTTCCCCCTTTCTTTTTCTTTCCGGTTGATGCAACTAGATGTCGGAGCCCAGGAGCCAGATGCCACCGTCGATGCCTACTACTACGTGAAGACCGCTGACGACCAGGAGTAGTTAGGAGGCTCGCAGGCAGGAGGCCTTGCCTTTTCAATTGTTGTTGCCTTTGTGCTAGCCTTCTTAAGGCAAACTTGTTTAACTCATGTCTGTACTCAGATATTGTTGCTTCCGCTGATTTTTGTGTTTTCGAGCTTATGTATTCGATCCCTCGAGGCCCATGGCTTGTAATATAAAGCTTGTATTATTTTATGTGTGTCTAGAGTTGTGTTGTGATATCTTCCCGTGAGTCCTTGATCTTGATCATACACATTTGCGTGTATAATTAGTGTACGATTGAATCGAGGGCGTCACACTAGTTCTACGCCTGCCGGAGAAGAAAAAGAACTAGCTCAAGCCCAAATGAGAAGGTCCCTTCATCATTGACCAGGTTCTGACCAGTGGAGCGTACCGTCTGCGGGGTGCATCGGATAATCGACTCGAGCCAAACCCATGGAACGCAGCCAGACTCCGAAGATTCTATGCCTAGCGTCGGACTCTATGTTCGTCTCCTTACCTCCGTCAATTTTTTGCACATATGTCTTTTCTCTCTTTCTCTCTTTTTATTTCTCATCAAGGCCCTAAAAGGCTAAAAACTTGTGTCTTGGTTACACAATCTTGCCACGCTAACCGCGCTCATTATACCTGGGGGCTTCTTATACAGAAGCTTAATCTAACTATTTTTCTAGGTTTTATGTCCCACACCTGTGTTATTCTTCTGCATGTACCTTTTTTCGCCATTATATGCATCGATATGACTTAAGTTTTGGCCAAGCTGGGTTGCCTGGCTCTTGTATTTATGTCCTACGTTCCCGTTAATTCGGCTAGGGCATAAGGGGAGCACCTCTGCGATTGTTACTGCCGGGTCAGCCGGATGTGTACCTTAGACTGGGTGAAGCCGAAAGCTAGCATTCTTAAGGGAATATTCGGTCGGTGAATAAAAGATGACTTTTATTTAATTTGAAACATGCCCCCAGATGTTTGTAGCCTGCGTCTCTTTTCGTAGTTCGAACATGCACATTAGGGCATGCGTACCTAGGGAAAGGAATCCTTAACGGGACTATTTTCCCTGGAAGATGTTTCTTACTACCCATGTAATATAACATAGCTAGTTGGGTACTTGTCTGTTCAAGCACTTATGACCCCTACGCCTGGTTTCCATGCATACCCCGGTTTTTACATAACCGAGCAGGTATTCGGATTCACTCCAGACTATCGGGTCCAGAGGTCGAAGCGAAAAGGTCCGCCATGACAAATGATTTACAATCCGGCTAGGACATTACATATGTCACATGAAGTACACAGTCACTAAGACTGATTAAATTCTTCTGTTATATCATCCAACAGGCTGTCTAGCCTACAATCCTATTGGGAATACTTTGCGGCTAATTCTACTTGGTCATACACTAAACTGACAGGGATCTCTTCCCCATCAGGCCCCACAGGTCCGACCTCGGCCATGTGGTTCGGGTCAGCTTTGGTATATCGCGTCTTCACCATAGCCAAGGCTTCCCTTGCACCTTGTCGGCAACCTGATATCTTCCATAATCGAAAGCGCCGCCACGCTCCCTTGAGCTTCTCTATAAGCTCCCCCATGCCTCCTAGCGGGGACGCGGATGGCCACAAGGCTTGGGAAATACCCTGCATCACCTGCCGAGCATGCTCGTGCAGTTATGAGAGCACTGGTAGAAGATCACCCGAAGACCCAGGCATCTCCTCCGTGGGACGACCCGTCAGCATACCTGCAGACATAACTCTGTTAGTCGGCTTCTTCGCCAAACTCCTTTAAAAAGTTCGTTCAAGCACTTACTAAAAATGCAGCGCCGAAGCCGCTTATTCTCCTTCATGGATTCCGCAAGCTGGGCTCGGACATCTTTCAGTTCCACGCCCAGCCGAATATTGGCGTCTTGGAGATTATTTTCTCCTGCCTGACTCGCGTCAGCACGCGCTCGTCAGCATTTAGCTGTCGATCAGCATGTGCCGCATTCCCCGCAACGGCCTCCGGATTCACTCCGGTTTCATCTACAACATCTACCGTTAGATTTGCATGCATACCACATACTATCTGGTACCTGTTATTCTTCGCAACAGAAGCAACTGTTAACAGAGGGGGCCTTCTCGGACTCCTTCAACGCGGCCACCACGGCCTATAGCTGGGCTTTGCACTCTTCCAGCTCTTGAGACAATTGGGTATTCTTCTCTGTAAGAACCTGCACAAATAATGATCCTTAAATCACTTGTGTCAACTGTTTCAAGTCTCAGGGGCTACTGATATATATAATCGTCAGATTTTCCTACCCGTATATCCTTTACATACTGGTCCGTGGCTCTGGCAAGACCATTTTGAGCAGCACGGATGTACGCGTCTCCTGAGTTGAAGGCGTCGAACACCTCTTGGGAGAAACAAGCGTCACGGAGTATGGCCCGGCGACGCCTGTGATTCACGGCGCTCTCCACTTCGGAATTTGTAGCGGATAGTCTGTCCACATCCTCTATAGGAGGAGCATCTGGCGTCTGCCCCGTGTTAGCTTCCGCCTCTATGTCCGGCCTTGGAGCCCGACTGGTGGAGGCGTGATCGGCAGCCTCTCCGAATATAGTCCGGCGAGCATTCTTCCTACTAGGAAACATGGACGTCATTATATTTTAAAGAAAGACGACAACCACGGAGCAAGGTTTTGTATCATACCTCTGCGCCGGCGTCTCAGTCCTGACCGCCTTCCTTTTTGGCCTACCCGGCTTCGGTGCCCCTTGTTGGTGAGTCACTGCGGGTTCGGCATGGCATCCCGAAGGCCTTCCCTGTAAAACACCATATGTGTACGGTAGGTGAAGTGCATAAAAGGGGATCCTTCTCGGAAGTTGGGACTTCGGTTTTTCCTTACCTGTGATGCAGGGAGTAGGCCTGGATAGTCGGCTATGATGGCCACCATGGCGTCATCGCAGCTCAACTGATAGAATGTCATGTCTATCAGCTCCACAAATATCTCCGGATCCTCTTCAAGTCCGGGTTCGAGGGCCCGGTCAGGGTCCTCCGGTGGTGGAGCTGGGCTGTTCACCTCCCTTATAGCTTTTCGCAGTTCCTGCCATGAAATGGCAATGTGACTATTTACGATGAAGAATGCGGAAAGGTTGGGAGTAAAGAGTGACGGCTCACCCAGCTTGGAGGGTTGTACATGGAGAATCCATCCTGTGGCTTAATACGGATGAACTCCTCTTCCTCTCCCTTGAACAACTCGGACAGAATTTTTGCTAAAGCAGCGGCAGAGTCCGGTCCCTTATGCCCGCAGCGGGTGGCATCATCTACCCCGTTAAAACACCACAAGGGGTGCCCTCGATATTGAAGCGGCTGCCCCCCCCCCGCATTATGCATATTGACATAACCTTGATTATTGTCAATCCTGATTGAGCCAGCACTTTAATCCGGTCCATCAGGTAAAGGACTTCTCCATTGTCTTCCTCCTGGGGGCTCCGTGGGCGCCAACTTCGGCGTTTCTTCAGAGGAGCATTGTTGAACTCGGGAAGACCCCTCCGAATAGGTTCTGGAAGAGGGACATCCTCCATGTAAAACCACTCCGAAGGCCAGTCTTCGGACGTCTTCTTCGGGGTACCGGACAGGTATCCGGTCTCGGCGATGCGCCATATTTCGGCTCCGCCCACTTGATAAAGTGACCCCTCCTATGTATGGGGCACAAGGCAGAATAGCCTCTTCCATAGCTCGAAGTGAGCCTCGCAGCCCAGAAACAGCTCACAAACATCGACATAACCGGCGATGTGTAATATGGAAGTAGGGGTGAAATTATGCAACTAGAGGCCGTAAAACTCCAGGAGTCCGCGGAGGAACGGATGGATTGGAAATCCAAGTCCCCTTAGTAAGTAAGGGACAAGGCATACCCGCTCCCCCTTGGAGGGATTGGGGAAGCTCTCCGCTTGCTCCCCACTATTATAGGTGGCGAGCCCGGCTCGGACGGGGACCATATACGCTGGAGGGAGAAATCCCTTGGTCTGCAACTCTACTAGTCGGCTGTGTGGGATGGAACACTTTATCACATCCCTAGTTCTGGTATGACCTAGACCAGCTAGCCATTTATGCATCATGTTTAAATTCCTTTTAAATTTGAAATGGGGATTTGTGAAACCCTCAGAATCATTTCTGGAAATAATCCAGATAAAAATTTCTCCAAAAAGGTCCAAGAAAATGTTCATGTTACTCTCTGAAAATATTGGTCAGAGGTAAAAATCAAACAAATATTTTAAGGAACTCATAAATATTTATTTTGGACATTTGGAGTTAATCCAGTAATTATTTGCGTTGGTTAAATATTTTTATATATATGAAATATTGTCCAATAATTCTGAATTTTGGTGAGGGGCTTTGGAATAATCCCTTAGGCCCCTGCAAAAATTGTCAGAATTAAATAAAATGATTTGGTATTTTTATCAAATCAAAACAAATGGCAGATAAATAGAAAAGAAACAGAAATGGTAAAAACCCACCTGTGCTTACCTGCGGCCCAGCTCCTGTGCTGGCCCAGAAGCTGTGCAGCCCAGCAGCAGCCCAGCCCACCTGTCCCCCTTCCCTGTCGTCTTCCTCCTGCTAGGAGGACAGCGCGTGTGGCCGCCGCGCGCGAGCACGCGCCGGCCACCTCCTGCTTCCCCGCTCGCTGCTGGAGGCCCCCGACGACGCCACGCACTCCCCTCGACTCTCTCTCACTCTCTCTCACTCTCCCTCCTCCCCTGGATCCCTCTCTCTCAACCCGCCCGAGCGCTGCCGTCGCCGCCGCTCGCCGTTGCCGTAGCCACCGACTTCCCCTCGCCTCGCTGTTGTGTCTAGAAGCTCCGCCACGTCTGCGTCAACCTCCTCGTCGAGCCACGCGCCTCAGGAGGCCCTGGAGCGCCTCCATCATCGTCGTCTTCATCTCCGGCCACCGTGGATCCCCATCGCCGCACCGTCGACCTTAGCGCGTCCCCGAGCTCGCTGACGACGTCTACGATCTCCCCGTGAGCTCTGCTTCGTTATCCCCTCCTCCCCGTGCTCGTTTGCCCCGCCTAGCTAGCTCAGCTGCCGCGCCCGAGACCTCATCGCCGCCGGCCATGGCGCCATCGTGGCCAGAGGCTGAGCCAGTCGCTCCCGCGCGCGTCACCTTGCTCCTGGTGACACCAGGAGGCCGTAGAGGCCCTTCGCAGCCCCTGCCATGCCCCGTAGCTCGATTCCGCCCGAACCCGTGCTCCGGCCACCGCCGCGAGCCTCGCTCCGGCGAGCTCCGGCCACCCCTCCTCCTCCTATCTACCCCACTAGATGCGAGAGAGCACGGGCTACGTCCCGGTGCTCTCCGCCGTCCTTTTGGTCACTGGAACGGTGATCCCGATGCCCTCCGCCGCGTTCGGCCTCGCCGGCGGCTAAACGCCGGTGGGGTTGACCGGTCTAACCCCCCCCCCCCCAGTTGACCTGGGGTTTGACTACCCAGGGACAATGACAGGTGGGGCCCAGCCTGCTAATGTTTCTGTTAGGATTAGTTTAATATCTAATTAACACTATTAACTAACAATGAGCCAATGACATGTGGGACCCGGTCGTCAGATTTGACCTGGTCAGCTCCGTTGACCTGCTGACGCAAGCATGACGCAGTGCTGACGCAATTAATCCTTTTTCTGGATTTAGAATAATTTAGAAATTCCAGAAAATGTTCTAAACTTCAAAAATTCATAGAAATTCAACCGTAGCTCAGATTGAAATAATTTATATATGAAAAATTATCAGAAAAATTCAATCTATCCATCTGTACCATTTTCATGCATGACAAACCATCTATACATGCTGTTTATATGAAAACACACTTTTGGCATATTTAAGAACTTAATTTGGAGTTGTATTTGAACCCTTGGTTCAAATGGACTTCAACCATATAAATGCTAGATGCATTAACTCAAACAACATCACATACTCATGCCATGTTCATGCATCATAATGTTGCATATGCTTGTGCTTGATTTCCGACACCGTTCCTTCTCGATAGGTCCTGCTCCGGAGAGTGTTCGAGAGTACCTGTCTAAGGAGTAGTGCCCCCCTGTTGATCTATTAGGCAAGCTACCCCCCTTGTTCATTCCGATAAAATCCTACTCTCTCGCTCCTGCTCTCATTTATTGCATTTGGACAACAGCGATTCAACTGCTACTTTATGATGTGGTAGTTGAACCCATTCCTCTGCATGACCTGTCATTGCCACAGTAAATAGTTAAAACCCACTAGCACGTGTAGGAGTTGTTTGTGCCATGTTGTGTTCCTACCATGGCATGCCTGCTATTGCTTAGAGTTGTGTCAGGTCTGATTCATCGGGAATGAATTGGAATGTTATTATATGTTCTGGTAATGAGAGTTAAGCGTGTGAACACGATTTGGTAAAGGTAGCGGTGAGAGGCCATGTAGGAGTACATGGTGGGTTGTCTCATTGGGACCGTCCTTAAGAGCTGAGTTCTGTGTAAGTTGTCCAATGACTAGCTACTACCACACATTGGGCTCCGGGCGCTCCAAGCTCTCTCGACTTATTAACCGCCTTGAACTCTGTCCAGGAGTTGCAAATAGTTTCTGGTGTTTGTAGGTAGTGCTATTTTTCTACCGAGTGGCACCCGGCAGGGTGGACTTGGGACAGACTAGGCACACGTGGCCCGGTGTACCGAGTGGCACCCGGATGGTGGGCTCGGGAACCCTGTACACATCGTTTGGGGCCGTGAGCGAAACCTCGGCCGGATCTCCTTGCGGATGGAACCCGAATAGGCGATAAACCTGGACTAGAGTCTTGTGTGGTTAGTCAGGTCGTGGCCGACACCCTCGCCAGGCTTCCGCTTGAAGGTTGCCGAGATACATGACGGGTATACGGTGATAAGTGGCGAGAGCGTGTGTGATGAAGTACACCCCTGCAGGGTTATCATGATCTATTCGAATAGCCGTGTCCTCGGTTATGGACTTCTTGGATGCTTACGTGATACATAGACAACCTGAAGTGAATACTCTAAAATGCTCAAGATAAGTTTGAGTGCTATGGATGCCCTTCTCGTAGGAGAGACGGGGATGAATCCATAGTAGTGTATTGATGTGGTGATTAGTGGACTCGTGTGCGCTGCCTCACCTCAAAGAAGTTTCTCATTGTCGTAGAACAGGATAGCCACTGAGTCAAAGCTGGCTTGCTGCAACTAAACCCCACATTACCTTCTTGATACAAATGCATGTATGATAGGATCTGATGTAAGTCTTGCTGAGTACCTTTGTACTAACGTTTGCTTTATTTATGTTTTGCGGGTGAGACATCTGTCTCACTAGTAGTACCGCTTGGACTTCGACGAGTAGCTTGTTACCTCAGCTACGATCTTGTACCTTGGAGGGACTTGTAGATAGTCAGGCTTCTCGGCCTTTTTCTTTTATAGTTGTCTGTACTCAGACATGTAATGCTTCCGTTGCTTGTATGCTCTAAATGATGGGTCATGTGACCCCTGTTTGTATTTATGCTATGTGGCTCTTCTGAGCCTTTATCTATATGAGTTGCGTTATGTTGTGATGCCATGTTGTACATCACATACTTGCATGTTATGCGTACGTGTGACGTGTATTGCTATGTGTGGGATCCGAAAATCTGGTTGTTTGTCCTTGGCAGCCTCTCTTATGGGGAAATGTAGTCTAGTGCTTCCTTGAGCCATAGTAGTCCGCTACAGCCCGGTTCACCGGAGTCCTGCTAGCCCAGCACTACTGCTCAGAACACTTGACTGGCCGGCATGTGTTCCACTTCGTTCCTATGTTTGTCCCTTCGGGGAAATGTCACGCGGTGACTTCCAGAGTCCTGTTAGCCCAGTGCTACAGCCCGGATTCATATGATGTTGACCGACATGCTTGATGTGATTCATGTATGCCTGTCTCCATAGGTCTGTGCCGCTTTGGGTTCACGACTAGCCATGTTGGCCTGGGTTCTTTGTCATATGGATGCTAGCAACACTATCATATATGTGAGCCAAAAGGCGCAAATGGTCCCGGGACATCTGGAAATAATCCAGATAAAAATTTCTCCAAAAGGGTCCAAGAAATTGTTCATGTTACTCTCTGAAAATATTGGTCAGAGGTAAAAATCAAACCAATATTTTAAGGAACTCATAAATATTTATTTTGGACATTTGGAGTTAATCCAGTAATTATTTGCGTTGCATAAATATTTTTATATATATATGAAATATTGTCCAATAATTCTGAATTTTGGTGAGGGGCTTTGGAATAATCCCTTAGGCACCTGCAAAAATTGTCAGAATTAAATAAAATGATTTGGTATTTTTATCAAATCAAAACAAATGGCAGATAAATAGAAAAGAAACAGAAATGGTAAAAACCCACCTGTGCTTACCTGCGGCCCAGCTCCTGTGCTGGCCCAGCACTGTGCAGCCCAGCAGCAGCCCAGCCCACCTGTCCCCCTCCCCTGTCGTCTTCTTCCTGCCAGGAGGACAGCGCGTGTGGCCGCCGCGCGCGAGCACGCGCCGGCCACCTCCTGCTTCCCCGCTCGCTGCTGGAGGCCCCCAACGACGCCACGCACTCCCCTCGACTCTCTCTCTCACTCTCTCTCGCTCTCCCTCCTCCCCTGGATCCCTCTCTCTCGACCCGCCCGAGCGCTGCCGTTGCCGCCGCTCGCCATTGCCGTAGCCACCGACTTCCCCTCGCCTCGCTGTTGTGTCCAGAAGCTCTGCCACGTCTGTGTCTACCTCCTCGTCGAGCCACGCGCCTCGGGAGGCCCTGGAGCGCCTCCATCGTCGTCGTATTCATCTCCGGCAGCCGTGGCTCCCCATCGCCGCACCATCGACCTCAGCGCGTCCCCGAGCTCGCTGACGACGTCTACGATCTCCCCGTGAGCTCTACTTCGTTCTCCCCTCCTCCCTGTGCTCGTTTGCCCCGCCTAGCTAGCTCAGTTGCCGCGCCCGAGACCTCATCGCCGCCGGCCATGGCGCCATCGTGGCCAGAGGCCGAGCCAGTCGCTCCCGCGCGCGTCACCTTGCTCCTGGTGACACCAGGAGGCCGTAGAGGCCCTCCGCAGCCCCTGCCATGCCCCGTAGCTTGATTCTGCCCGAACCCATGCTCCGCCTGCCGCCGCGAGCCTCGCTCCGGCGAGCTCCGGCCACCCCTCCTCCTCCTATCTACCCCACTAGATGCGGGAGAGCACGGGCTACGCCCCGGTGCTATCCGCCGTCCTTTTGGTCACCCGAACGGTGATCCCGATGCCCTCCGCCGCGTTCGGCCTCGCCGGCGGCTAAACACCGGTGGGGTTGACCGGTCTAACCCCACCAGTTGACCTGGGGTTTGACTACCCAGGGACAATGACAGGTGGGGCCCGGCCTGCTAATGTTTCTATTAGGATTAGTTTAATATCTAATTAACACTATTAACTAACAATGAGCCAATGACATGTGGGACCCGGTCGTCAGGTTTGACCTGGTCAGCTTCCTTGACCTGCTGATGCAAGCATGACGCAGTGCTGATGCAATTAATCCTTTTCTGGATTTAGAATAATTTAGAAATTCCAGAAAATGTTCTAAACTTCAAAAATTCATAGAAATTCAACCGTAGCTCAGATTGAAATAATTTATATATGAAAAATTATCAGAAAAATTCAATCTATCCATCTGTACCATTTTCATACATGACAAACCATCTGTACATGCTGTATATATGAAAACACACTTTTGGCATATTTAAGAACTTAATTTGGAGTTGTATTTGAACCCTTGGTTCAAATGGACTTCAACCAAATAAATGCTAGATGCATTAACTCAAACAACATCACATACTCATGCCATGTTCATGCATCATAATGTTGCATATGCTTGTGCTTGATTTCCGACACCGTTCCTTCTTGATAGGTCCTGCTCCGGAGAGTGTTCGAGAGTACCTGTCTGAGGAGTAGTGCCCCCCTGTTGATCTACCAGGCAAGCTACCCCCCTTGTTCATTCCGATAAAATCCTACTCTCTCACTCCTGCTCTCATTTATTGCATTAGGACAACAACGATTCAACTGCTACTTTATGATGCCGTAGTTGAACCCATTCCTCTGCATGACCTGTCATTGCCACAGTAAATAGTTAAAACCCACTAGCACGTGTAGGAGTTGTTTGAGCCATGTTGTGTTCCTACCATGCCATGCCTGCTATTGCTTAGAGTTGTGTCAGGTCTGATTTATCGGGAATGAATTGGAGTGTTATGATATGTTCTGGTGCTGAGAGTTAAGCGTGTGAACACGATTTGGTAAAGGTAGCAGTGAGAGGCCATGTAGGAGTACATGGTGGGTTGTCTCATTGGGACCGTCCTTAAGAACCGAGTTCTGTGTAAGTTGTCCAATGACTAGCTACTACCATACATTGGGCTCCGGGCGCTCCAAGCTCTCTCGGCTTATTAACCGCCTTGAACTCTGTCCAGGAGTTGCAAATAGTTTCTGGTGTTTGTAGGTAGTGCTATTTTTCTACCAAGTGGCACTCGGCAGGGTGGGCTCGGGACAGACTAGGCACAGGTGGCACGGTGTACCGAGTGGCACCGGATGGTGGGCTTGGGAACCCTGCTCACATCGTTTGGGGCCGTGAGCGACACCCCGGCCGGATCTCCTTGCGGATGGAACCCAAATAGGTGATAAACCTGGACTAGAGTCTTGCGTGGTTAGTCAGGTCGTGGCCGACACCCTCGCCAGGCTTCCTCTTGAAGGTTGCCGAGATACATGGCGGGTATACAGTGATAAGTGGTGAGAGCGTGTGTGATGAACTACACCCCTGCAGGGTTATCATGATCTATTCGAATAGCCGTGTCCTCGGTTATGGACTTCTTGGATGCTTACGTGGTACATAGACAACCTGAAGTGGATACTCTAAAATGCTCAAGATAAGTGTGAGTGCTGTGGATGGCCTTCTCGTAGGAGAGACGGGGATGAATCCATAGTAGTGTATTGATGTGGTGATTAGTGGACTCGTGTGCGCTGCCTCACCTCAAAGAAGTTTCTCATTGTCATAGAACAGGATAGCCACTGAGTCAAAGCTGGCTTGCTGCAACTAAACCCCACATTACCTTCTTGATACAAATGCATGTATGATAGGAACTAATGTAAGTCTTGCTGAGTACCTTTGTACTCACGTTTGCTTTATTTATGTTTTGCAGGTGAGACATCTGTCTCACTAGTAGTACCGCTTGGACTTCGACGAGTAGCTTGTTACCTTAGCTACGATCTTGTACCTTGGAGGGACTTGTAGATAGTCAGGCTTCTCAGCCTTTTTCTTTTGTAGTTGTCTGTACTCAGACATGTAATGCTTCTGGTTCTTGTATGCTCTGAATGATGGGTCATGTGACCCCTGTTTGTATTAATGCTATGTGGCTCTTCTGGGCCTTTATCTATATGAGTTTGCGTTATGTTGTGATCCCATGTTGTACATCACATACTTGCATGTTATGCGTACGTGTGATGTGTATTGCTATGCGTGGGATCCGACAATCTGGTTGTTTGTCCTTGGCAGCCTCTCTTATGGGGAAATGTAGTCTAGTGCTTCCTTGGGCCATAGTAGTCCGCTACAGCCTGGTTCACCGGAGTCCTGATAGCCCAGCACTACTGCTCAGGACACTTGACTGGCCGGCATGTGTTTGGCTTTGTTCCTGTGTCTGTCCCCTCGGGGAAATGTCACGCGGTGACATCCGGAGTCCTGTTAGCCCAGTGCTACAGCCCGGATTCACACGCTGCTGACCGACATGCTCGATGTGAATCATGTATGCCTGTCCCCATAGGTTAGTGCCGCTTTGGGTTCACGACTAGCCATGTCGGCCCGGGTTCTCTGTCATATGGATGCTAGCAACACTATCATATACGTGAGCCAAAAGGCGCAAACGGTTCCGGGCCATGGTAAGGCGACACCCGTGGGGATACCGTGCGTGAGGCCGCAAAGTGATATGAGGTGTTACATGCTAGATCGGTGTAACTTAGAATCGGGGTCCCGACAGCTTTGGTATCAGAGCCTTACTGCCTGTAGGATTTCCAAGCCAACCTGGTCGAAGTTGAGTCCAGAAATTCTTTAGTTATGTAAGGGAATTGATTGTGGAAGGGAACATAAGGCTCTTTTACTCCTTATACCTCATGCCCTTCTGATCTAAGTCATCCTATCTTTCCTACGGGGTTAAGGAACTTGGCTTCCTCTTCTGTCTATCAGGATCACGTGTTACTACTCCGTAGTCTCTTAGGATTGGTTGATCAGAGTCATATCCCAGTTCGAGTACCTCCGGTGTAGTCTGTTTATTAATATCTTAGACCCTTGGGTAATGATGTTGAGTATGGTGCTACCCCGTCTTTTGCAGAATGTCTCATTTCGAGCATTTTACTGCCGTTGTGCTGCCGGAATTGTCCTAGGAGTTCAAGAGATAGTATTTTTCCTCGTACTATATTCTACATCCTTATGATGATGCTGAATCCATCCTTGTTTCCTTGGTTGGTTCTTCAGGATGTTGCCGGATAACTGAAGTTCTGTTGCTCGTATCCGGAACCACGGAGATGGTAGGGATGAGGATCCTCCCGACCAGTCTTCGTTCACAGAGTTCATGTTAGAGATGGAGAGGAACAAGCATAAGCCTAACCGCTTGTTAGCACGTATCGAGGAGAACACCGCACCCCAGTGCAAAGAGTCAGCGACCATTTACGATTTCATTGGTCTGAAACCACCTACCTTCCATCATTCCATTGAACCACTCGATGCAGATGACTGGCTCCGTAGTATCACACACAAGCTGTGTTCGGTGAATGTAGCTGAAAGTAACAAGGTCACCTACGCTGCATATCACCTGGAAGGTCCTGCTAGTCTTTGGTGGCAGAACTATGAGGCTATGCTTCCAGCTGGCTAGATACCTACCTGGAAGGATTTCACTGAGGCTTTTCGCGAGCATCACATTCCTCAGGCTCTCATTGATCGCAAGAGAGAAGATTTTTGTAGTTTCACCTAGAGTAAGATGGTTGTTGATGCTTATAGTAGAGAATTTGAGAACCTCGCCCGCTATGCTATAGAAGAAGTGTCCACAGACGCCAAGAAGCAGGCTAGGTTCTGGAAGGGTCTCAACCCCAAGTTGCGTCGTGATCTCCACTTGCATCATTGCAATACATTCCAGGCTCTTGTGAACAAGGCCATTAATGCAGAGACAGCTCAACTCACTTACAAGGAGTCTCGTAAGCACACCAGTGGTTTGGGTTCTTCTTCCGGTTCTACTTCTCAGAAGTGCCGGATTTGGGTTCCGAACTCCGCTCTTCCACCCGGTTATACACCAAGGCCATCTTGTGTGGCACCTCACCCAGTTTAGCAGTATGCTCCATCCATGCCTATTGGTAGACCGCTTGTCAAAGCAGGTCCACGTCCTACTTCAGGGACTTGTTTCACATGCGGAGAGCCAGGACACTATGCACGTGACTGCTCTCAAACCAACTATGCTCCACCCCAGCCTGAGAAGTCTGTTGGTCGTGGTAAGCCATCACGCAAGATGATTAGTGTAAAGTCAGCTCCCACTGAATGTGGATGTGTGCATCACGTCTCAGCTAAAGACACTCATGATGATACGGATGTTGTTCTTGGTACCCTCCTTGTCAATTTCCATCCAGCTTCGGTTCTGTTCGATACCGGAGCATCTCACTCCTTCATTTCTGAAGGCTATGCTCGTTTGCACGACATGTCATTTTGCGATATGCCAACTCCACTTGAAATCCAAACTCCAGGGTCTAGATGGCAAACTACCAGAATAAGCCATGGTAATGAAATCGTTGTTGACAGACTTGTATTCCTTGCATCACTTGTAGCCCTCAAGTCTACAGATATTAACATCATCTTGGGTATGGACTGGATGAAAGCTCATCATGCCAAGGTTGATTGTTACACAAGGTCTGTTCAGCTTACACACCCATCTGGCAAGATAGTCACCGTCTCCACTAGAGTTGCAAAGCGTCGGCTCTATTCTCTTAATGCCAACCCTCTTCCAGACCTTGAAGATATTCTGGTAGTCTGTGACTTTCCGGATGTTTTTCCAGAGGAACTGCCAGTTATTCCACCTGACAGAGATGTAGAATTTGTCATAGATCTTATCCCAGGAACCGCTCCAATCTCTAGGAGACCTTACAAGATGGCACCCTTAGAACTAGCTGAGCTTAAGAAACAACTCGATGAATCCTTGCAAAAGGGTTTCATCTGTCCTAGTTCTTCTCCCTGGGCTTGCCCCATCCTCTTCGTCAAGAAGAAGGATGGTACGGACCAGATGGTTGTAGATTATCGTCCCGTTAATTTGGTCACGATAAATAACAAGTATCCGCTCCCCAGGATCAACGACTTGTATGATCAGCTCGCTGGATCCTCAGTCTTTTCCAAGATGGATTTGAGGTTAGGCTACCACCAAATCAAGATCAGGAATGGGGATATTCCTCAGACGGCTTTTGTCACTCATTATGGTCAGTACGAGTACACCGTCATGTCCTTTGGTCTAACCAACCCTCCAGCTACTTTCTCCCGCTTGATGAACTCGATCTTCATGGAGTACTTAGATAAGTTCGTCGTGGTTTACCTCGATGATATTCTTATTTACTCGAAGAACGAGGAAGATCATGCCGAACATCTTAGACTTGTGCTAGAAAAACTCAGAGAGCACCGCCTTTATGCCAAGTTCTCCAAGTGCGAATTTTGGTTGCCAGAAGTGACCTATCTCGGCCACGTAATCTCTGGTAAGGGCATTGCTGTCAATCCCGAAAGAGTTCAGGCCGTTCTTGATTGGACTCCACCTGAAATAGTTAAGCAAGTTAGGAGTTTCCTTGGTCTAGCCAGTTATTGTCGCCGATTCGTTGAGAACTTCTCCAAAGTGGCCAAACCTCTCACGGAACTTCTCAAGAAAGATAAAAAGTTTGAGGGGTCCCCACAGTGTGAGCACAGTTTTCAGGAACTGAAAAGACGCTTGACTTCTGCTCCCATACTTGTGCCACCGGATTTCACTAAGGACTTTGTTATCTATTGTGATGCCTCACGATAGGGACTAGGTTGCATTCTTATGCAAGATCGCCATGTGATTGCCTATGCATCTCGACAGTTGCATCCACATGAGGAGAATTATCCTACACATGATCTAGAGCTTGCAGCCGTAGTCTATGCACTTAAGACCTGGCGACATTACCTTCTTGGTAAACGTTGCGAGATTTACACCGATCACCAGAGTCTCAAGTATATTTTCACCCAACCAGATTTGAACCTTAGGCAAAGACGTTGGTTGGAGTTGATCTCAGATTATGACTTAGGGATTACCTACACCCCATGTAAGGGGAATGTCATGGTTGATGCACTAAGTCGTAAGTCCTATTGCAACAATCTCATGTTGTAGCAGGGCCAACCACTTCTCCATGAGGAATTATGTAAATTTAACCTTCACATTGCTCCTCATGGATTCCTTTCTACCTTGGTGGCGAAACCTACTCTTGTGGATCAGATCGTCTCTGCTCAGAAACAAGATACGGGAATTTCCCGGATCAAGAGAAACATTAACAAAGGAGTTGGTGGTAGTTTCTCTATAGATGATCGTGGTGTTGTTTTCTTTGAGAGTCGCTTGGTGGTTCCCAAGAATCAACATCTTCGAAAATTAATCCTTAAGGAGGCGCATGAATCTCCTCTCACGATTCATCCCGGTAGTACTAAAATGTATCAGGACCTACGCCAGAGGTTCTGGTGGACTAGGATGAAGAGAGAAATTGCTCAATTTATTGCTAACTGTGACGTTTGTCGTTGCGTGAAGGCAGAGCATCAGAGACCTGCTAGCACCCTTCAACCTTTAGCTATTCCTAAGTGGAAATGGGATAAAGTTGGTATGGACTTCATCACCGGCTTTCCTAGGACCAAGAGAGGGAATAATGCTATCTTCGTAGTCATTGATCGTCTTTCCAAAGTGGCACACTTCCTACCTGTTCGAGAGAATATCACTGCCAGTCAGCTCGCTGACTTATATATTTCTCGAATAGTGTCACTTCATGGTGTTCCACTAGAGATCAATTCAGACCGTGGTAGTCTTTTCACTTCTCATTTCTGGGAGAGTTTCCAAACTGCCATGGGCACCCATCTTTCCTTCAGTACCACTTTCCACCATCAATCAAGTGGTCAGGTGGAAAGGGTCAACCAAATTCTCGAAGACATGCTTAGAGCTTGCGTTATCTCATTTGGTATGGATTGGGAGAAGTGTCTTCCTTTCGCCGAGTTTGCTTATAACAATAGCTACCAATCCAGCCTCAAGAAAGCTCCTTTTGAGGTTCTGTATGGACGAAGATGTCGAACACCTTTGAACTGGTCAGAAACCGGTGAAAGACAATTCTTTGGACCGGATATGATCCAGGAGGCAGAAGAGCAAGTTCGCATCATTCGTGAGAATTTGAAAACCGCACAATCTCGTCAAAAGAGCCAGTATGACCGTCGTCATAAGGAAGTGGCTTATGAAATTGGCGACAAAGCTTACCTTCGGGTTACCCCTTTGAAGGGTACCCATCGATTCGGTATCAAGGGCAAGTTGGCTCCTCGTTACATTGGTCCCTTTCTCATTCTCGCTAAACGAGGAGAGGTTGCCTACCAGTTGGAACTACCACCACATCTTTCTCGAGTTCGTGATGTTTTCCACGTCTCTCAACTCAGGCATTGCTTCTCGGATCCCATACGCGGAGTGGACCACGAAACGCTTGATCTCCAAGATAACCTCACATATTGAGAGTACCCTGTTCGCGTTCTTTATCAAGCAGAGCATGTCACTGAACGTCAGAACATCAAGTTTCTCAAGGTTCAGTGGTCGCATCATTCCGAGAGAGAAGCTACTTGGGAGCGTGAAGATCGTCTTCGACTTGAGTACCCCACTTTCTTTCCGCCGACTCCTGAATCTCGGGACGAGATTTCTTCGAGTGGGGGTGAGCTGTCACATCCCTAGTTCTAGTATGACCTAGACCAGCTAGCCATTTGTGCATCATGTTTAAATTCCTTTTAAATTTGAAATGGAGATTTGTGAAACCCTCAGAATCATTTCTGGAAATAATCAAGATAAAAATTTCTCCAAAAAGGTCCAAGAAAATGTTCATGTTACTCTCTGAAAATATTGGTCAGAGGTAAAAATCAAACAAATATTTTAAGGAACTCATAAATATTTATTTTGGACATTTGGAGTTAATCCAGTAATTATTTGCGTTGGATAAATATTTTTATATATATGAAATATTGTCCAATAATTCTGAATTTTGGTGAGGGGCTTTGGAATAATCCCTTAGGCCCCTGCAAAAATTGTCAGAATTAAATAAAATGATTTGGTATTTTTATCAAATCAAAACAAATGGTAAAAACCCACCTGTGCTTACCTGCGGCCCAGCTCCTGTGCTGGCCCAGCACTGTGCAGCCCAGCAGCAGCCCAGCCCACCTGTCCTCCTCCCCTGTCGTCTTCCTCCTGCCAGGAGGACAGCGCGTGTGGCCGCCGCGCGCGAACACGCACCGGCCACCTCCTGCTTCCCCGCTCGCTGCTGGAGGCCCCCGACGACGCCATGCACTCCCCTCGACTCTCTCTCACTCTCTCTCACTCTCCCTCCTCCCCTGGATCCCTCTCTCTCGACCCGCCCGAGCGCTGTCGTCGCTGCCGATCGCCGTTGCCGTAGCCACTGACTTCCCCTCGCCTCGCTGTTGTGTCCAGAAGCTCCGCCATGTCTGCGTCTACCTCCTCGTTGATCCACGCGCCTCGGGAGGCCCTGGAGCGCCTCCATCATCGTCGTCTTCATCTCCAGCCGCCGTGGATCCCCATAGCCGTACCGTTGACCTCAGCGCATCCCTGAGCTCGCTGACGACGTCTACGATCTCCTCGTGAGCTCTACTTCGTTATCCCCTCCTGTTAAAGGATCCATGACAATATTATTTCTATGTGAATATAAACCAACATAAACCATTAAGTTGTCTTCCTTGTCAAACGTCAACAATTTTGGCATATGATATTTTGATGAGGGCTCACAATCACAAAAGATTTCTAGGATAGTATATTTATATGTGAATCTTCTCTTCCCTTATTAATTCTTTCATGAGTTGCATCATTGACTAATGCTATGTTTGTCAATCTCTAATAAAATTTTCTACTTATACTTTTCCTTATGTGGTGTCATCACCTACCATAAGATTAGTATATGATATTTTTCAAAATTTCTTTCCTTTTATTTATTTCCTTTCCCTTTTTCTTCCTTATTTCTTTTCTTTTATTTGCAACATGAAAGTAAAGAAAGCAAAGCCTCAAAATAAACTTTATTATATATCTTGCACACGATTACAAGGATAGATCACTAAAACTCTCGAAAAGAAAGGATCGAACTAAACTTTTATTCATCTAAAGCAAAAGATCGAACTAAAATAAGTAAAGGCAAAAGATAATGGGATGATACGATTCCGGGGCACCTCCCCCAAGCTTGGCGGTAGCCAAGGGGGATGCCCATACCCGATACTCAATTCTCTTTTGGTGATGAAGAAGAAGGTGGTGGTGATGGCAATTGTGCCTTCAACTTTTTCATATTGTAGTTGAGGAGAGAAATTTCATCCTTTAAATCATCAACTTCCAGTTCCAGCTTCAAGATCTTGTCACATAAATCCCCTTTGCTTTTCTGCCGGAAACGAAAAGGAATAGATTGGTTTTTAGACCGGCTAGCTCTCTTAGGGAGACTTTACTTCTTGAAATCCACGTGCATATCCCCAGGTTGAGGTAGAGGAACATCCTCCGCCTCCGAGCTTGAATCATCGATCCTCATCAAGTGAGCATCCCCCTCGTCATCTGTAGTTCGACCATAAGGAGATAGGTCCCCATAGGTTTTTGGGTCAGCAATGAGATGTGAGACATAGCTCTCTCTGTCAGAGTCTTGGGACGACATATTTTCAGAACTGCGCAGAAAACAGCAAGAAAAAAGAACAGGGGATTTCTCCATGATACGGTGATCAACAGGTTCGGGGAGTATATAAAGATTGTTTATCTTGGGAAACAAGCAAACTATAGAAAAATGGAGTCCGAGAGGTGTAGCGGGTGGGCACAACCCACCTGGGCACGCCAGGCAAGCCTGGCACACCCTGGTGTCTTGTGTCCACCAGGGCATGCTTCCTAGAAGTTTCTTATTTTCCTATTTTTCTAAATATTCCAAAACTGACAAAAAAATTGCGGATTTTTCGGAGTCCGTTTACTTAACATATCACGTACCTCCTCATTTTCACGATTCTGGAGTGTTCCAGAAGGACTCTTTTATGTGTTCTTCCGGTGTCAAAGTTTGGATAATATTACTTTCAACATTAATGGGCGTACCTGAGATATAATGTTTTATTCGTTGCCCGTTAACAACCTTCGGGTTAGTACCTTTGACATTATTTATTTTGATGGCTCCAGACCGATAAACCTCATCGATAACATAGGTTCCTTCCCATTTTGAGAGGAGTTTTCCTACAAAGAATCTAAAATGAGAGTTGTATAAAAGAACATATTCTCCGACTTTAAACTTACATTTTTTGATTATTTTATCATGCCATCTTTTAACTTTTTCTTTAAACAACTTAGCATTTTCATAAGCTTGGGTTCTCCATTCATCTAAAGAGCTAATATCAAATAACCTCTTTTCACCAGCAAGTTTGAAATCATAATTGAGTTCTTTGATGGCCCAATATGCTTTATGTTCTAACTCAAGAGGCAAATGACAAGCTTTTCCATAAACCATTTTATAAGGAGACATACCCATAGAATTTTTATATGATGTTCTATAAGCCCAAAGTGCATCATCTAATTTCTTAGACCAATTCTTCCTAGACCTATTGACAGTCTTTTGCAAAATTAATTTTATTTCTCTATTGCTAAGTTCAACTTGACCACTAGACTGAGGATGATAAGGTGATGCAATTATATGGTTAACATCATACTTGGTAAGCATTTTATGGAAAGCACCATGAATAAAGTGTGAACCACCATCAGTCATTAAATATTTAGGGACTCCAAACCTTGAGAAAATAACTTCCTTAAGCATTTTAATAAAGGTGTTGTGATCAACACTACTGGTTGGAATAGCTTCTACCCATTTAGTAACATAATCAACAGCAACCAAAATATGTGTATACCCATTAGAGGAAGGAAAAGGTCCCATGTAATCAAATCCCCAAACATCAAATGGTTCAACAACAAGTGAATAGTTCATAGGCATTTCTTGACGCTTACCGATATTACCCATTCTTTGACGTTCGTCACAAGATAAGATGAATTTACAGGCATCCTTGAAGAGAGTAGGCCAATAAAATCCAGATTGCAATACCTTGTGAGCAGTTCTATCTCCAGCATGATGCCCTCCATAAGCTTCAGAGTGACATTTCCGCAGGATTTGTCCTTGTTCATGCTCAGGTACACAACGTCTAATAATACCATCTACTCCTTTATAGATATGTGGGTCATCCCAAAAGTAATGTCTTAAATAATAGAAGATTTTTTCTTTTGTTGGTATGTAAAGTTAGGTGGTAAATATTTAGCAACAATGTAATTAGCATAGTCAGCATACCAAGGAGTACTATGAGCAATATTTATTGCAGCTAACTGCTCATCAGGAAAACTATCATCAATAGGTAGTGGGTCATCAGGCACATTTTCAAGCCTAGACAGGTTATCAGCTACGGGGTTCTCAGCTCCTTTTCTATCAGTGATATGTAAATCAAATTCTTGTAACAAGGGAACCCATCGAATAAGTCTAGGTTTAGCATCTTTCTTTTCCATAAGATATTTAATAGCAGCATGGTCTGTGTGAACAATTAGTTTTGAATCAGCAATATAAGGTCTAAATTTACCACAAGCAAACACCACACTAAGAATTCTTTTTCAGTACTTGCATAGTTTCTTTGAGCACTGTCTAGAGTTTTACTAGCATAATGAATAATATTTAGTTTCTTATCAACTCTTTGTCCTAGCACATCACCAACAACATAATCACTAGCATCACACATAATTTCAAAAGGAAAGTTCTAATCAGGTGGTTGAACAATAGGTGCAGAAATTAAGGCTTTCTTGAGTGTTTCAAAGGCTTCTAAATAATCATCATCAAAACCAAAAGGAATATCCTTTTGCAAAAGATTCGTAAGAGGCCTAGAAATTTTAGAAAAGTCTTTGATAAATCTCCTATAGAAACCAGCACGACCTAAGAAACTACGGATACCTTTTATAGCTTTAGGACATGGCATTTTCTCAATTGCATCAACCTTAGCTTTGTCCACTTCAATACCTCTTTCAGAAATTTTATGACCCAAGACAATGCCTTCATTAACCATAAAAGTGGCACTTCTCCCAATTCAAGACAAGATTTGTTTGTTCACATCTCTGCAAAACTCGATCAAGATTGCTTAAACAATCATCAAAATACTTCCCATAAATAGAGAAGTCATCCATGAAAACCTCAACAATCTTTTCATAAAAGTCAGAGAATATAGCAGTCATGCATCTTTGAAAGGTAGCAGGTGCATTACATGAACTGAAAGACATGTGTCTATAAGCATAGGTTCCAAAGGGACAAGTGAAAGTGGTCTTTTCTTGATCAGGTTGAGAGACAGGTATTTGTGAAAAAACAAAATATCCATCAAGGAAGCAAAAATGTGTGTGCTTAGATAATCTTTCAAGCATTTGATCAATAAAAGGCAGTGGGTAATGATCTTTCCTAGTTTCTTTGTTTAATTTTCTAAAATCAATTACCATTCCATAGCCTATAACAATTCTTTGTGGAATAAGTTCATTCTTATCATTAGGAACAACAATTATACCTCCTTTCTTAGGGACACAATGAACATGACTTACCTATCTACTGTCTGCTATGGGATAGATTATACCTGCTTCTAGAAGTTTTAAGATTTCCGTTCTTACCACTTCCTTCATCTTTGGATTTAACCGACGTTGGTGATCAACAATGGTTTTAGCCTCAGGTTCCATATTAATTTTGTGCTGACATAGAGTGGGACTTATGCCCTTTAAATCATCAAGAGTATATCCAATAGCAGCCTGGTGCTTCCTTAGAACTTTCAATAATCTTTCTTCTTCATGTTCTGAAAGGATATCACTAATAATAACAGGATATATCTTCTTTTCATCAAGATAAGTATATTTCAAAGTGTCTGACAATTGTTTTAATTCAAACACAGGATCACCTGTAGGTGGTGGAGGACCACCTAGAGTTTCAATAGGCAAATTATGTTTAAGCAGAGGACGTTGTTCAAAGAAAATCTTATCTATTTCATTTCTTTCATGCATATGTAAATCATTTTCATGGTCTAGCAAATTTTGTTCTAGCGGATCAGTAGGTGGTACAGCAATAGAAGCAAGACCAATTATTTCATCCTTACTAGGCAATTCTTTTTCATGAAGCTTTCTACTAAACTTGGAAAATTAAACTCATGAGACTCATCACCAAAACTAACACCGACAGTTTGTTTCTCATAGTCTATTCTGGCATTAACGGTGTTCAAGAAAGGTCTACCAAAGATAATGGGACAAAAGTCATCTTGTGGGGAACTAAGAACAAGAAAATCAGTAGGGTATTTTATTTTCCCACGCACGACTTCAACATCTCTAACCATCCCAATTGGTGATCTAGTGTCTCCATTAGCAAGTTTAATAGTAACATCTATGTCTTCTATCTCTGCAGGTGCTATGTCATTCATAATTTCTTGATATAAGGTGTAAGGAATAGCAGTCACTCTAGCACCTATGTCACATAAACCATGATAACAGTTATATCCTATTTTAACTGAGACAACAGGCATGCCAACAATAGGTCTATGTTTATCCTTTTTATCAGGTTTGGCAATTCTAGCACCTTCTTCGCAAAAGTAAATAACATGCCCATCCATATCTTCTTTCAAGAGATCTTTAACCATAGCAATACTAGGTTTTACTTTGATTTGTTCATCAGGTTTAGGTATTCTAAATATAGCTTTTGTTAACAATAGTAGAAACTTTAGCATGTTCCTTTATCCTAACAGGGAAAGGTGGTTTCTCAATATAAGCAGAAGGAACAACTGGATCAACATTATAAATTATGGTTTCTTACTTAATTGGTAATGGTTCTTTAATTTCTTCTTTAATAGGTGGGTGATATTTAAACCACTTCTCTTTAGGGAGATCAACATGAGTAGCAAATGAATCACAGAAGGAAGCTACTATCTCAGAGTCAAGTCGACATTTAGTGCTAAACTTTTGAAAAGCATCGGTATTCATAAAAGATTTAACACAATCATACTTAAGTTTAATACCTGACTCTTTACCTTCGTCAAGTTCCCAATCTTCAGAGTTGCATTTAGTTCTTTCCAAAAGATCCCACCAGAATTCAATAGTCTTCTTCATAAAAGAACTAACACAAGAAGTATCAAGCAAGTTTTGATCATTACGAGAAAGCCGAGCATAAAAATTCTGGATAATAATTTCTTTTGAGGGCTCATGATTGGGGCATGAGTATAACATTGAATTAAGACTCCCCCAAGCTAGAGTGATACTTTCTCCTTCACGAGGCCAAAAATTATATGTGTAATTCCGATCATGATGAATTAGATGCATAGGATAAAATTTTTGGTGGAACTCCAATTTCAAACGATTCCAATTCCAAGATCCAATATCATCGCATAGCCTATACCATGCCAATGCTTTTACCTTCAAAGATAAAGGGAAAACCTTTTTCATAACTTCATCCCCGGGTAAACATGCAAGCTTGAACAATCCCCAAATTTGTTCTACATATATCAAGTGCATATCAGGATGTTCGGTTCCATCTCCTGCATAAGGATTAGCTAGCAGTTGTTCTATCATACCTGAAGGAATTTCATATTCAATATTTTCAGTAGTTGCAGTAGGTTGAGGGGTAGCTAATTGTGGTTCTGGTCGAGGTGAAGATACCTCGAACAAACCCCTCAAAGTATAGTTTTCCATAGTAAAAAGTGACAATATATTTTAGCACACTATATAAATGTTTCCTTACCAAAGGCGCTTCTGTTGGGGATCGTAGCAGAAATTTAAAATTTTCTATGCATCACCAAGATCAATCTATGGAGTCATCTAGCAACGAGAGAGAGGGAGTGCATCTTCATACCCTTGAAGATTGCTAAGAGGAAGCGTTCAAGAGAACGGGGTTGATGGAGTCGTACTCGTCGTGATCCAAATCACCAATGATCCTAGCGCCGAACGGACGGCACCTCCGCGTTCAACACACGTACGGAGAGGAGACGTCTCCTCCTTCTTGATACAGCAAGGGGGGAGGAGAAGTTGATGGAGATCCATCAGCACGACGGCGTGGTGGTGGAAGTAGCGGGATCACGGCAGGGTTTCGCCAAGCACAAGCGGGGAGGAAGAGGTGTCACGGGAGGGAGGGAGGCGCCAGGGCTTCAGGTGCGGCTGCCCTCCCTCCCCTCCACTATATATAGGGGCCTAGGGGGCACCGGCCCCTTGTAGATCCCATCTAGGGAGGGGGGGGCAGCCCTAGGGGTGGCTTGGCCTCCAAGCCAGGTGGAGGCGCCCCCACCCCTTAGGGTTTCCAACCCTAGGCGCATGGGAGGCCCAAGGGGGGCACACCAGCCCACCGGGGGCTGGTTCCCATGCCCCTTCAGCCCATGGGGCCCTCCGGGATAGGTGGCCCCACCTGGTGGACCCCCGGGACCCTTCCGGTGGTCTCGGTACAATACCGATGACTCCCGAAACTCTCTCGGTGGCCGAAACTGGACTTCCTATATATAAATATTTACCTCCGGACCATTTCGGAACTCCTCGTGATGTCCGGGATCTCATTCGGGATTTCGAACAACTTTTGGTTAACCACATACTAATATCTCTACAACTCTAGCGTTACCGAACCTTAAGTGTGTAGACCCTACGGGTTCAGGAGACATGTAGACATGACCGAGACAACTCTCCGGTCAATAACCAACAGCGGGATCTGGATACCCATGTTGGCTCCCACATGCTCCACGATGATCTCATCGGATGAACCACGATGTCGAGGATTCAATCAATCCCGTATTCAATTCCCTTTGTCTATCGGTACGATACTTGCCCACGATTCGATCGTCGGTATCCCGATACCTCGTTCAATCTCGTTACCAGCAAGTCTCTTTACTCGTTCCGTAACACATCATCCCGTGATCAACTCCTTGGTCACATTGTGCACATTATGATGATGTCCTACCGAGTGGGCCCAGAGATACCTCTCCGTTACACGGAGTGACAAATCCCAGTCTCGATTCATGCCAACCCAATAGACACTTTCAGAGATACCCGTAGTGCACCTTTATAGCCACCCAGTTACGTTGTGACATTTGGTACACCCAAAGCATTCCTACGTTATTCGGGAGTTGCACAATCTCATGGTCTAAGGAAATGATACTTGACATTAGAAAAGCTTTAGCATACGAACTACACGATCTTGTGCCAGGCTTAGGATTGGGTCTTGTCCATCACATCATTCTCCTAATGATGTGATCCCAGTATCAACGACATCCAATGTCCATGGTCAGGAAACCATAACCATCTATTGATCAACGAGCTAGTCAACTAGAGGCTTACTAGGGACATGGTGTTGTCTATGTATCCACACATGTATCTGAGTTTCCTATCAAAACAATTCTAGCATGGATAATAAACGATTATCATGAACAAGGAAATATAATAATAACTAATTTATTATTGCCTCTAGGGCATATTTCCAATAGTCTCCCACTTGCACTAGAGTCAATAATCCAGTTCACATCACTACGTGATTGTAATGAATCCAACACCCATGGGGTGTGTTCATATCTTGCTTGTGAGGGAGGTTTATCAGTCAATGGGTCTGAACCTTTCAAATCCATGTGTGCTTTACAAATCTCTATGTCATCTTGTAGATGCATCTACCACGCGCTACTTGGAGCTATTCCAAATAACTGCTCTACTATACGAATCCGATTTACTCCTCAGAGTCATCCGGATTAGTGTCAAAGTTTGCATCGACATAACCCTTTATGACGAACTCTTTTACCACCTCCATAATCGAGAAAATTCCTTAGTCCACTAGTTACTAAGGATAAGTTCGACCGCTGTCATGTGATCCATTCCTGGATCACTCTTGTACCCCTTGACTGACTCATGGCAAGGCACACTCCAGGTGTTGTACACAGCATATCATGCTATAGAGCCTAAGTCTAAAGCATAGGGGATGACCTTCGTCCTTTCTCTCTCTTCTGCCGTGGTCATGTCTTGAGTCATACTCAATACTCACACCTTGTAACACAGCCAAGAACTCCTTCTTTGCTGATCTATTTTGAACTCTTTCAAAATCTTGTCACGGTATGTATTCATTTGAAAGTACTATTAAGCGTTTTTGATCTATCCTTATAGATCTTGATGCTCAATGTTCAAGTAGCTTAATCCAGGTTTTCCATCGAAAAACACTTTTCAAATAACCCTGCATGCTTTCCAGAAATTCTACATCATTTTGATCAACAATATGTTAACAACATATACTTATCAAAAATTCTATAGTTCTCCCACTCACTCCTTTGGAAATACAAGTTTCTCATAAACTTTGTATAAACCCAAAATCTTTGATCATCTCATCAAAGTGTACATTCCAATTCCGAGATGCTTACTCCAGTCCTTAGAAGGATTGCTGTAGCTTTGCATACTTGTCAGCATCTTTCAGGATTGACAAAACCTTCTGGTTGTATCACATACAACCTTTCCTCAAGAAAAATGTCAAGGAAACAATGTTTTGACATCCTATCTGCAAGATTTCATAAATAATGTAGTAACTGCTAACATAATTCCAACAAACTCTTAGCATCGCTATGAGTGAGAAAGTCTCATCGTAGTCAACTCCTTGAACTTGTCGGGAAACATCTTAATGACAAGTCGAGCTTTCTTAATGGTGACACTTACCATCATTGTCTGTCTTCCTTTTAAAATCCATTTGCACCTAACAGCCTAATGGCCATCAAGTTGTTCTTTCAAAGTCTATACTTTGTTTTATACATGGATCCTCTCTCGGATTTTATGGCCTCGAGCCATTCGTTGGAATCCAGGCCCACCATCGCTTCTCCATAGCTCGTAGGTTTATTGTTGTCTAGCAACATGACTTCCAAGACAGGATTACGTACCACTCTGAAGTAGTACACATCCTTGTTGACCTATGAGGTTTGGTAGTGACTTGATACGAAGTTTCATGATCACTATCATAAGCTTCCACTTCAATTGGTGTAGGTGCCACAGGAACAACTTCATGTGCCCTGCTACACACTAGTTGAAGTGAAGTTCAATAACCTCATCAAGTCTCCACCATCCTCCCACTCAATTCTTTCGAGAGAAACTTTTCCTCGAGAAAGGACCCGTTTCTAGAAAAAATCACTTTTGCTTTCGGATCTGAAATAGGAGGTATACCCAACTATTTTTGGGTATTCTATGAAGATGCATTTATCCTCTTTGGGTTCGAGCTTATCAGCCTGAAACTTTTTCACATAAGCATTGCAGCCCCAAACTTTTAAGAAATGACAGCTTAGGTTTCTCTAAAAATATATTTCATACGGTGTCGTCTCAGGAATTGTGTGGTGCCTTATTTAAAGTGAATGCGGTTGTCTCTAATGCCTAACCCATAAATGATAGTGGTAATTCGATAAGAGACATCATGGTATGCACCATATCCAATAGGGTGCAGTTATGATGTTCGGACACACCATCACACTATAGTGGTCCAGGCGGTATTAGTTGTGAAACAATTTCCACAATGTCTTAATTGTGTGCCAAACTCGTAACTCAGATATTCATCTCTATGATCATATCATAGACATTTTATCATCTTGTCACGACGATCTTCAATTTCACTCTGAAATTACTTAAACCTTTCAATAATTCAGACTTGTGTTTCATCAAGTAAATATACTCAGCATCTACTCAAATCATCTGTGAAGTAAGAACATAACGATATCCACTGCGTGCCTCAGCACTCATTGGACTGCACACATCAAAATGTATTACTTCCAACAAGTTTATTTCTTGTTCCATCTTACTGAAAACGAGGCCTTTCAGTCATATTGCCCATGTGGTATGATTTGCATGTCTTAAGTGATTCAAAATCAAGTGAGTCTAAACGATCCATCTGCATGGAGTTTCTTCATGCATATCTACCAATAGACATGGTTCGCATGTCTCAATCTTTTCAAAAACGAGTGAGTACAAAGATCCATCAACATGGAGCTTCTTCATGCGTTTTATACCAACATGACTTAAATGGCAGTGCCACAAGTATGTGGTACTATCATTACTGTCTTATATCTTTTGGCATGAACATGTGTATCACTACGATCGAGATTCAATAAACCATTCATTTTAGGTGCAAGACCATTGAAGGTTTTATTCAAATAAATAGAGTAACCATTATTCTCCTTAAATGAATAACTGTATTGCGATAAACATAATCCAATCATGTCTACGCTCAACGCAAAGACCAAATAACAATTATTTAGGTTTGACACCAATCTCGATGGTAGAGGGAGCATGCGATGCTTGATCACATCAACCTTGGAAATGAAGGAAATATGCCCTAGAGGCAATAATAAAGTTATTATATATTTCCTTATATCATGATAAATGTTTATTATTCATGCTAGAATTGTATTAACCGGAAACATAATACATGTGTGAATACATAGACAAACAGAGTGTCACTAGTATGCCTCTACTTGACTAGCTCGTTCATTAAATATGGTTATGTTTCCTAACCATAGACATGAGTTGTCATTTTATTAACGGGATCACATCATTAGGAGAATGATGTGATTTACTTGACCCATTCCGTTAGCATAGCACTTGATCGTTTAATTTGTTGTTATTGCTTTCTTCATGACTTATACATGTTCCTATGACTATGAGATTATGCAACTCTCGTTTAACAGAGGAACACTTTGTGTGCTACCAAACGTCACAACGTAACTGGGTGATTATAAAGGTGCTCTACAGGTGTCTCCAAAGGTACATGTTGGGTTGGCGTATTTCGAGATTAGGATTTGTCACTCCGATTGTCGGAGAGGTATCTCTGGGCCCTCTCGGTAATTCACATCACTTAAGCTTGCAAGCAATGCAACTAATAAGTTAGTTGCAAGATGATGTATTACAGAACGAGTAAAGAGACTTGCCGGTAACGAGATTGAACTAGGTATTGAGATACCGACGATCGAATCTCGGGCAAGTAACATACCTATGACAAAGGGAACAAACATATGTTGTTATGCGGTCTGACCGATAAAGATCTTGGTAGAATATGTAGGAGCCAATATGAGCATCCAGGTTCCGCTATTGGTTATTGACCGGAGACGTGTCTCGGTCATGTCTACATTGTTCTCGAACCCGTAGGGTTCGCACACTTAACGTTACGATGACAGTTTCATTATGAGTTTATATATTTTGATGTACCGAAGGTTGTTCGGAGTCCCGGATGTGATCATGGACTTGACGAGGAGTCTCGAAATGGTCGAGACATAAAGATCGATATATTGGATGACTATATTTGGACACCGGAAAGGTTTCGGGTGAGATTGGGACAATACCGGATCACCGGGAGGTAATCGGAACCCCCCGGGAGGTATATGGGCCTTATTGGGCCTTAGTGGAAAGGAGGGGAAAGGAGCAAGGGAGGGGGCGCCCCCCCAAGCCCAATCCGAACTGGGAGGTGGGCCGGCCCCCCCTTTCCTTCCTCCCTCCTTCCTCTTCCTTCCCTCTCCTACTCCTAATAGGAAAAAGGGGAGTCCTACTCCCTATGGGAGTTGGACTCCCCCCTAGGGCACGCCACCCTCCTTGGCCGGCCCCCTCCCCCACTTCTTTATATACAGGGGCAGCGGGCACCCCATAGACACAACAATTGATCATTGATCTCTTAGCCGTGTGCGGTGCCCCCCCTCCACCATAATCCTCGATAATATTGTAGCGGTGCTTAGGTGAAGCCCTGCGATGGTAGAACATCAAGATCATCACCACGCCGTCATGCTGACGGAACTCATCCCCAACACTTTGCTGGATCGGCGTCCGGGGATCATCATCGAGCTGAACGTGTGCTAGAACTCGGAGGTGCGGTAGTTTTCGTGCTTGATTGGTCGAGCCGTGAAGACGTACGACTACATCAACCGTGTTGTGCTAATGCTTCCGCTTCCAGTCTACGAGGGTACGTAGACAACACTCTCCCCTCTCGTTGCTATGCATCACCATGATCTTGCGTGTGCGTAGGAATTTTTTTGAAATTACTACATTCCCCAACAGTGGCATCCGAGCCTAGGTTTTATGCGTTGATGTTATGCACGAGTAGAACACAAGTGATTTGTGGGCGATATAAGTCATACTGCTTACCAGCATGTCATGCTTTGGTTCGGTGGTATTGTTGGATGAAGCGGCCCGGACCGACATTACGCGTACGCTTACGCGAGACTGGTTCTACCGACGTGCTTTGCACACAGGTGGCTGGCGGGTGTCAGTTTCTCCAACTTTAGTTGAACCGAGTGTGGCTACGCCCGGTCCTTGCGAAGATTAAAACATCACCAACTTGACAAACTATCGTTGTGGTTTTGATGCGTAGGTAAGAACAGTTCTTGCTAAGCCCGTAGCATCCATGTAAAACTTGCAACAACAAAGTAGAAGACGTCTAACTTGTTTTTGCAGGGCATGTTGTGATGTGATATGGTCAAGACATGATGCTAAATTTTATTGTATGAGATGATCATGTTTTGTAACCGAGTTATCGGCAACTGGAAGGAGCCATATGGATGTCGCTTTATTGTATGCAATGCAATCGCGCTGTAATACTTTACTTTATCACTAAGCGGTAGCGATAGTCGTGGAAGCATAAGATTGGCGAGACGACAACGATACTACGATGGAGATCAAGGTGTCGCGCCGGTGACGATGGTGATCATGATGATGCTTCGGAGATGGAGATCACAAGCACAAGATGATGATGGCCATATCACTTATATTGATTGCATGTGATGTTTATCTTTTATGCATCTTATCTTGCTTTGATTGACGGTAGCATTATAAGATGATCTCTTACTAAATTTCAAGATAAAAGTGTTCTCCCTGAGTATGCACCGTTGCCAAAGTTTGTCGCACCCAGAAACCACGTGATGATCGGGTGTGATAAGCTCTACGTCCATCTACAACGGGTGCAAGCCAGTTTTGCACACGCAGAATACTCAGGTTAAACTTGACGAGCCTAGCATATGCAGATATGGCCTGGAACACTGAGGCCTAAAGGTCGAGCGTGAATCATATAGTAGATATGATCAACATAGTGATGTTCACCATTGAAAGCTACTCCATTTCATGTGATGATCGGTTATGGTTTAGTTGATTTGGATCACATGATCACTTAGATGATTAGAGGGATGTCTATCTAAGTGGGAGTTCTTAAGTAATATGATTAATTGAACTTTAATTTATCATGAACTTAGTCCTGGTAGTATTAGCATATCTATGTTGTAGATCAATAGCTCGCGATGTTGCTCCCCGTTTAATTTTTATATGTTCCTAGAGAAAACAAAGTTGAAAGATGTTAGTAGCAATGATGCGGATTGGATCCGTGATCTGAGGTTTATCCTCATTGCTACACAGAAGAATTATGTCTTTGATGCACCGCTAGGTGACAAACCTATTGCAGGAGTAGATGCAGATGTTATGAACATTTGGCTAGCTCAATATGATGACTACTTGATAGTTTAGTGCACCATGCTTAAACGGCTTAGAATCGGGACTTCAAAGATGTTTTGAACGTCATGGACCATATGAGATGTTCCAGGAGTTGAAGTTAATATTTCAAGCAAATACCTGAGTTGAGAGATATGAAGTCTCCAACAAATTCTATAGCTAAAAGATGGAGGAGAATAGCTCAAGTAGTGAGCATGTGCTCAGATTGCCTGGGTACTACAATCGATTGAATCAAGTGGGAGTTAATCTTCCAGATAAAATAGTGATTGACAGAATTCTCTAGTCACCATCACCAAGTTAGTAGAACTTCGTGATGAACAATAATATGCAAGGGATAACGGAAACGATTCCAAGCTCTTCGTGATGCTGAAATCAACGAAGGTAGAAATCAAGAAAAATATCAAGTGTTGATGGTAGACAAGACCACTAGTTTCAAGAAAAGGGCAAAGGGAAGAACGGGAACTTCAAGAAGAACGGCAAGCAAGTTGCTGCTCAAGTAATGAAGCCCAAGTCTGGTCCTAAGCCTGAGACTAAGTGCTTCTACTTCAAAGGGACTGGTCACTGGAAGCGGAACTGCCCCAAGTATTTGGCGGATAAGAAGGATGGCGAAGTGAACAAAGGTATATTTGATATACAGATTATTGATGTGTATTTTACTACTGTTCGTAGCAACCCCTCGGTATTTGATATTGGTTCAGTTGCTAAGAGTAGTAACTCGAAACGGGAGTTGCAGAATGAACATAGACTAGTTAAGGGTGAAGTGACGATGTGTGTTGGAAGTGGTTCCAAGATTGATATGATCATCATCGCACTCTCCCTATACTTTTGGGATTAGTGTTGAACCTACATAAGTGTTATTTGGTGTTTGCGTTGAGCATGAATATGATTTGATCATGTTTATTGCAATACGGTTATTCATTTAAGTAAGAGAATAAATTGTTGTTCTATTTACATGAATAAAACCTTCTATGGTCATACACCCAATGAAAATGGTTTGTTGGATCTCGATCGTGGTGATACACATATTCATAATATTGAAGCCAAAAGATGCAAAGTTAATAATGATAGTGCAAATTATTTGTGGCACTGCCGTTTAGGTCGTATTGGTGTAAAGCGCATGAAGAAAATCCATGTTGATGGGTTTTTGGAATCACTTGATTATGAATCAGTTGATGCTTGCAAACCATGCCTCATGGGCAAGATGATAAAGACTCCGTTCTCCAGAACAATCGAGCGAGCAACAGATTTGTTGGAAATCATACATACTGATATATGTGGTCCGATGAATATTGAGGCTCGTGGAAGGTATCATTATTTTCTGATCTTCACAGATGATTTGAGCATATATGAGTATATCTACTTGATGAAACACAAGTCTGAAATATTTGAAAAGTTCAAAGAATTTCAGAGTGAAGTGGAGAATCATCGTAACAAAAATAAAAGTTTCTATAATATGATCGCAGAAGTAAAATATTTGAGTTACGAGTTTGGCCTTCAGTTAAAACAATGTGAAATAGTTTCACTACTCACGCCACCTGGAACACCACAGTGTAATGGTGTGTCCGAACAACATAACCGTACTTTATTAGATATGGTGCGATATATGATGTCTCTTACCGATCTACCACTATCGTTTTGGGGTTATGCATTAGAGACAGCTGCATTCACGTTAAATAGGGCACCATCTAAATCCGTTGAGACGACACCGTATGAACTATGGTTTGGCAAGAAACCTAAGTTTTTGTTTCTTAAAGTTTGAGGTTGCAATGCTTATGTGAAAAAGTTTCAACCTGATAAGCTCTAACCCAAATCGGAGAAGTACGTATTCATAGGATACCCAAAAGAAAATCTTGGGTACACCTTCTATCACAGATCCGAAGGCAATATATTCGTTGCTTTGAATGGATCCTTTCTAGAAAAGGAATTTCTCTCGAAAGAAGTGAGTGGGAGGAAAGTAGAACTTGATGAGGTAACTGTACCTGCTCCCTTATTGGAAAGTAGTTCATCATAGAAATCTGTTCCTATGACTACTACACTGATTAGTGAGGAAGCTAATGATGATGATCATGTAACTTCAGATCAAGTTACTACCGAACCTCGTAGGTAAACCAGAGTGAGATCCGCACCAGAGTGGTATGGTAATCCTATTCTGGAGGTCATGTTACTTGACCATGACGAGCCTACGAACTATGAGGAAGCAATGATGAGCCCAGATTCCGTGAAATGGCTTGAGGCCATGAAATCTGAGATGAGATCCATGTATGAGAACAAAGTATGGACTTTGATTGACTTGCCCAATGATCGGTGAGCCATTGAGATTAAATGGATCTTCAAGAGGAAGATGGACACTGATAGTAGTGTTACTATCTACAAAGCTAGAATTGTCGCAAAAAGGTTTTCGACAAGTTCAAGGTGTTGACTACGATGAGAGTTTCTCACTCGTATCTATGCTTAAGTCTGTCCGAATCATGTTAGCAATTGCCGCATTTTATGAAATCTGGCAAATGGATAAATAAAACTGCATTCCTTAATGGATTTATTAAAGAAGAGTTGTATATGATGCAACCAGAAGGTTTTGTCAATCCTAAAGGTACTAACAAAATATGGAAGCTCCAGCGATCCATCTATGGACTGGTGCAAGCATCTCGGAGTTGGAATATACGCTTTGATAGGTTGATCAAGCATATAGTTTTATACATATTTGCGGTGAATCCTGTATTTACAAGAAAGTGAGTGGGAGCACTACATCATTTCTAATAAATATATGTGAAAGACATATTGTTGATCGGAGATAATGTAGAATTATTCTGCAAAGCATAAAGGAATATTTGAAAGGAGTTTTTCAAATAAAGACCTCGGTGAAGCTGCTTACATATTGAGCATCAAGATCTATAGAGATAGATCAAGATGCTTGATAAGTTTTTTCAATGAGTACATACCTTGACAAGATTTTGAAGTAGTTCAAAATAGAACAGTCAAAGAAGAAGTTCTTGCATGTGTTACAAGGTGTGAAGTTGATTAAGACTCAAAACCCGACCACGGCAGAAGATAGAGAGAGAATGAAAGTCATTCCCTATGCCTCAGCCATAGGTTCTATAAAGTATGCCATGCTGTGTACCAGACCTATTGTATACCCTGTCCTGAGTTTGGCAAACGAGTATAATAGTGATCTAGGAGTAGATCACTGGACATTGGTCAAAATTATCCTTAGTGGAGTAAGGATATGTTTCTCGATTATGGAAGTGACAAAAGGTTCATCATAAAGGGTTATGTCGATGCGAATTTTGACACTGATCCAGATGACTCTAAATCTCAATCTGGATACATATTGAAAGTGGGAGCAATTAGCTAGAGTAGCTCTATGCAAAGCATTGTTGACATAGAAATTTGCAAAATACTTACGGATTTGAATGTGGCAAACCCATTGACTAAAATTCTCTCACAAGCAAAACATGATCACACCTCAGTACTCTTTGGGTGTTAATCACATAGCAATGTGAACTAGATTATTGACTCTAGTAAACCCTTTGGGTGTTGGTCACATGTCGATGTGAACTATGGGTGTTAATCACATGGTGATGTAAACTATTGATGTTAAATCACATGGCGATGTGAACTAGATTATTGACTCTAGTGCAAGTGGGAGACTGAAGGAAATATGCCCTAGAGGCAATAATAAAGTTATTATATATTTCCTTATATCATGGTAAATGTTTATTATTCATGCTAGAATTGTATTAACCGGAAACATAATACATGTGTGAATACATAGACAAACAGAGTGTCACTAGTATGCCTCTACTTGACTAGCTCGTTGATTAAAGATGGTTATGTTTCCTAACCATAGACATGAGTTGTCATTTGATCAATGGGATCACATCATTAGGAGAATGATATGATTGACTTGACCCATTCCGTTAGCATAGCACTTGATCGTTTAATTTGTTGCTATTGCTTTCTTCGTGACTTATACATGTTCCTATGACTATGAGATTATGCAACTCCCGTTTACCAGAGGAACACTTTGTGTGCTACCAAACGTCACAACATAACTGGGTGATTATAAAGGTGCTCTACAGGTGTCTCCAAAGGTACATGTTGGGTTGGCGTATTTCGAGATTAGGATTTGTCACTCCGATTGTCGGAGAGGTATCTCTGGGCCCTCTCGGTAATGCACATCACTTAAGCCTTGCAAACAAGGCAACTAATAAGTTAGTTGCAAGATGATGTATTATAGAACGAGTAAAGAGACTTGTCGGTAACGAGATTGAACTAGGTATTGAGATACCGACGATCGAATTTCGGGCAAGTAACATACCAATGACAAAGGGAACAAACGTATGTTGTTATGCGGTCTGACCGATAAAGATCTTCGTAGAATATGTAGGGGCCAATATGAGCATCTAGGTTCCGCTATTGGTTATTGACCGCAGACGTGTCTCGGTCATGTCTACATTGTTCTCGAACCCGTAGGGTCCGCACGCTTAACGTTACGATGACAGTTTCATTATGAGTTTATATATTTTGATGTACCGAAGGTTGTTCGGAGTCCCGGATGTGATCACGGACTTGACGAGGAGTCTCGAAATGGTTGAGACATAAAGATCGATATATTGGACGACTATATTTGGACACCGGAAAGGTTCCGGGTGAGATTGGGACAATACCGGATCACCGGGAGGTAATCGGAACCCCCCGGGAGGTATATGGGCCTTATTGGGCCTTAGTGGAAAGGGGGGAAAGGAGCAAGGGAGGGCCCCCCCAAGCCCAATCTGAATTGGGAGGGGGCGGGCCCTCCTTTCCTTCCTCCCTCCTTCCTCTTCCTTCCCTCTCCTACTCCTAATAGGAAAAAGGGGAGTCCTACTCCCTGTGGGAGTTGGACTCCCCCCTAGGGCGCGCCACCCTCCTTGGCCGGCCCCCTCCTCCACTCCTTTATATACGAGGGCAGGGGGGCACCCCATAGACACAACAATTGATCATTGATCTCTTAAGCGTGTGCGGTGCCCCCGTCCACCATAATCCTCGATAATATTGTAGCGGTGCTTAGGCGAAGCCCTGCGACGGTAGAACATCAAGATCGTCACCACGCCGTTGTGCTGACGGAACTCATCCCCAACACTTTGCTGGATCGGAGTCTGGGGATCGTCATCGAGCTGAACGTGTGCTAGAACTCGGAGGTGCCGTAGTTTCAGTGCTTGATCGGTCGGGCCGTGAAGACGTACGACTACATCAATCGCCTTGTGCTAACGCTTCTGCTTCCGGTCTACGAGGGTACGTAGACAACACTCTCCCCTCTCGTTGCTATGCATCACCATGATCTTGCGTGTGCGTAGGAAATTTTTTGAAATTACTAAGTTCCCCAACAGGAAACACTTCCAACACATATCGTGATCTCACCTTCAGCTAGTCTCCGTTTATTCCGTAGCCTTTTATTTCGAGTTACTAACACTTAGCAACTGAACCGGTATTTTAATACCCTGGTGCTACTAGGAGTACTAGTAAAGTACACATTAATATAACGTATATCCAAAATACTTCTGTTGACCTTGCCAGCCTTCTCATCGACCAACTATCTAGGGTAGTTCTGCTTCAGTGACTGTTCCCCTCATTACAGAAGCACTTAGTCTCGGGTTTGGTTCAACCTTGGGTTTCTTCACTAGAGCAGCAACTGATTTGTCGTCTCATGAAGTATCCCTTCTTTCCCTTGCCCTTCTTGAAACTAGTGGTTTAACCATCAACAATTGATGCTCCTACTTGATTTCTACTTTCGCGGTGTCAAACATCGCGTGTTTCTCAAGGATCATCATGTCTATCCCTGATATGTTATAGTTCATCATGAAGCTCTAATAGCTTGGTGGCAGTGACTATGGAGAATCATCACTGTCTCATCTGGAAGATTAACTCCCACTCAATTCAAGTGATTGTAGTACTCATACAATCTGAGCACATGCTCAATGATTGAGCTTTTCTCCCTTAGTTTGCAGGCTTAAGAAACTTGTCAGAGGTCTCATACCTCTTGACGTGGGCACTAGTCTGAAATCCCAATTTCAGTCTTTGGAACATCTCATATGTTCTGCGACGTTTCAAAATGTCTTTGGTGCCACAATTCTAAACCATTAGCATTACGCACTGAACTATCACGTAGTCATCAAAACGAGTATGTCAGATGTTTTCCAACATCTACAAAAGACGCTCGAGGATCAGCACACTGAGCGGTGCATTAAGGACATAATCCTTCTGTGCAGCAATGAGGACAATCCTCAGTTTACGGACCCAATCCGCATAGTTGCTACTGTCAACTCTCAACAAAATTTTCTCTAGGAACATATCTAAAACAGTAGAACTAAAGCGTAAGCTACGACATAATTTGCAAAGACCTTTTGACTATGTTCATGATAATTAAGTTCATCTAATCAAATTATTTAATGAACTCCCACTTACATAGACATCCCTCTAGTCATCTAAGTGATACATGATCCGAGTCAACTAGGCCGTGTCCGATCATCACGTGAGACGGACTAGTCATCATCGGTGAACATCTTCATGTTGATCGTATCTTCTATACGACTCATGTTCGACCTTTCAGTCTTCCGTGTTCCGAGGCCATGTCTGTACATGCTAGGCTCGTCAAGTCAACCTAAGTGTATTGCGTGTGTAAATCTGGCTTACACCCGTTGTATGCGAACGTTAGAACCTATCACACCCGATCATCATGTGGTGCTTCGGAACAACGGACCTTAGCAATGGTGCACAGTTAGGGGGAACACTTTCTTGAAATTATGGCGAGGGATCATCTTATTTATGCTACCGTCGTTCTAAGCAAATAAGATGCAAAACATGATAAAAATCACATGCAATCAAATAGTGACATGATATGGCCAATATCATTTTGCTCCTTTTGATCTCCATCTTCGGGGCGCCATGATCATCATTGTAACCGGCATGACACCATGATCTCCATCATCGTGTCTTCATGAAGTTGTCTCGCCAACTATTACTTCTACTACTATGGCTAACGGTTAGCAATAAAGTAAAGTAATTACATGACGTTTATGTTGACACGCAGGTCATAAATAAATTAAGACAACTCCTATGGCTCCTGCCGGTTGTCATACTCATCGACATGCAAGTCGTGATTCCTATTACAAGAACATGATCAATCTCATACATCACATATATCATTCATCACATCCTTTTGGCCATATCACATCACACGACATATGCTGCAAAAACAAGTTAGACGTCCTCTAATTGTTGTTGCAAGTTTTTTTTCGTGGCTGCTATAGGTTTCTAGCAAGAACGTTTCTTACCTACGCCAAAACCACAACGTGATATGCAAATTTCTATTTACCCTTCATAAGGATCCTTTTCATCGAATCCGATCCGACTAAAGTGGGAGAGACAGACACCCGCTAGCCACCTTATGCAACTAGTGCATGTCAGTCGGTGGAACCAGTCTCACGTAAGCGTACGTGTAAGGTCGGTACTGGCCGCTTCCTCCCACGATGACGCTGAATCAAGATAAGACTAGTAACGACAAGTAAATTGACAAAATCGACGCCGACAACAACTTGTGTTCTACTCGTGCATAGAAACTACGCATAGACCTAGCTCTGATACCACTGTTGGGGATCATAGCAGAAATTTAAAATTTTCTACGCATCACCAAGATCAATCTATGGAGTCATCTAGCAACGAGAGAGAGGGAGTACATCTTCATACCCTTGAAGATCGCTAAGCGGAAGCGTTCAAGAGAACGGGGTTGATGGAGTCGTACTCGTCGTGATCCAAATCACCGATGATCCTAGCGCCGAACGGACGGCACCTCCGCGTTCAACACACGTACGGAGCAGATACGTCTCCTCCTTCTTGATCCAGCAAGGGGGGAGGAGAAGTTGATGGAGATCCAGCAGCACAACGGCGTGGTGGTGGAAGTAGCGGGATCCCGGCAGGGCTTCGCCAAGCACAAGCGGGTAGGAAGAGGTGTCACGGGAGGGAGGGAGGCGTCAGGGCTTCAGGTGTGGCTGCCCTCCCTCCCCTCCACTATATATAGGGGCCTAGGGGGGCGCCAGCCCCTTGTAGATCCCATCTAGGGAGGGGCGGCAGCCCTAGGGGTGGCTTGGCCTCCAAGCCAGGTGGAGGCGCCCCCACCCCTTAGGGTTTCCAACCTTAGGCGCATGGGAGGCCCAAGGGGGCACACCAGCCCACCAGGGGCTGGTTCCCACGCCCCTTAGGACCATGGGGCCCTCCGTGATAGGTGGCCCAACCCGATGGACCCCCGGGACCCTTCCGGTGGTCCCGGTACAATACTGATGACTCCCGAAACTCTCCCGGTGGCCGAAACTGGACTTACTATATATAAATCTTTACCTCCGGACCATTCCGGAACTCCTCGTGATGTCTGGGATCTCATCCGGGATTCCAAACAACTTTCGATTAACCGCATACTAATATCTCTACAACTCTAGCGTCACCGAACCTTAAGTGCGTAGACCCTACGGGTTCAGGATACATGTAGACATGACCGAGACAACTCTTCGGTCAATAACCAACAGCGGGATCTGGATACCCATGTTGGCTCCCACATGCTCCACGATGATCTCATCGGATGAACCATGATGTTGAGGATTCAATCAATCCCGTATTCAATTCCCTTTGTCTATCGGTACGATACTTGCCCGAGATTCGCTCGTCGATATCCCGATACCTCGTTCAATCTCGTTACCAGCAAGTCTCTTTACTCGTTCCGTAACACATCATCACGTGATCAACTCCTTGGTCACATTGTGCACATTATCATGATGTCCTACCGAGTGGGCCCAGAGATACCTCTCCGTTACATGGAGTGACAAATCCCAGTCTCGATTCGTGCCAACCCAACAGACACTTTCGGAGATACCCGCAGTGCACCTTTATAGCCACCCAGTTATGTTGTGACGTTTGGTACACCCAAAGCATTCCTGCGGTATCCGGGAGTTGCACAATCTCATGGTCTAAGGAAATGATACTTGACGTTAGAAAAGCTTTAGCATACGAACTACACGATCTTGTGCTAGGCTTAAGATTGGGTCTTGTCCATCACATCATTCTCCTAATGATGTGATCCCGATATCAACGACATCCAATGTCCATGGTCAGAAAACCGTAACCACCTATTGATCAACGAGCTAGTCAACTAGAGGCTTACTAGGGACATGGTGTTGTCTATGTATCCACACATGTATCTGAGTTTCCTATCAATACAATTCTAGCATGGATAATAAACGATTATCATGAACAAGGAAATATAATAATAACTAATTTATTATTGCCTCTAGGGCATATTTCCAACAGCTTCACTCCTCGATAACGGCGCCAAAAATAGCCTTGATGACCGACAAGTATATGGGATCAATTGTAGCTCTTTTTGATAAGTAAGAGTGTCGAACCCAATGAGGAGCAGAAGGAAATGACAAGTGGTTTTCAGCAAGGTAATGTCTGCAAGTGTTGAAATTGTAAGTAACAGAGTAGTTTGATAGCAAGATAATTTGTAAAGAGCAAGTAACGATAGTAGTAATAAAAGTGCAGAAAGATAGCCCAATCCTTTTGAGGCAAAGAACGGGCCAAAACGGTCTCTTATGATAAGCAGAGCGTCCTTGAGGGTACACGGGATTTTCATCTAGTCACTTTCATCATGTTGGTTTAATTCGTGTTCGGTACTTTGATAATTGGGATCCCTTGACAATTTGATATGTGGGTGGACCGGTGCTTAGGTGCTGTTCTTACTTGAACAAACATCCTACTTTATGATTAACCCTCCCGCAAGAATCCGCAACTACGAGAAAAGTATTAAGAATAAATTATAACCATAGCATTAAACATTTGGATCCAATCGGTCCCTTACGGGATATCGCATAAACTGGAGTTTAAGCTTCTGTCACTCTCGCAACCCATCATCAAATTGCTAATCCACAATGCATTCCCTGAGGCCCAAATATGGTGAAGTGTCATGTAGTTGACATTCACATGACACCACCAAGGGAATCACAAAAGACATACTATCAAAATATCGAACACATATCAAGTTCACATGATTACTTGCAACATGATTTCTCACGTGACATCAAGAACAAAAGTAACTACTCACAAATTATAATCATGCTCAAGATCATAGGGGTATTAAATAGTATATTGGATCTGAACATATAATCCTCCACCAAATAAACCATATAGTAATCAACTACAAGATGCAACCAACACTACTAGTCACCCACAAGCACCAATCTATACTTCCGGTAACAATATTGAACACAAGAGATGAAATAGGGTTTGAGGTGAGATGGTGGTGTTGAAGATGTTGATGGAGATTGCCCTCCCCAAGATGGGAGAGTTGTTGGTGATGATGATGACGATGATTTCCCCCTCCGGGAGGGAAGTTCCCCCGGTGGAATCGCTCCGCCGGAGGGCAAAAGTGATCTTGCCCCAGTTCCGCCACGAGACGGCAGCGCTCCATCCCGAAAGTCCTCTATTTATTTTTTTCTAGGTCAAAATGACTTATATACCAGAAGATGGGCTTTGGAGGTGGGCCTGGGTGAGCACAACCCACCATGGCGCGCCTGGGCTCCCTGGCACGCCCAGGTGAGTTGTGCCCACCTGGTGGGCCCCCTCTGGTAGTTATTTGCTCCAATATTCATCATATATTTGATAAAAAAATCTCTGTGAAGTTTCAGCTTTGTTTGGAGTTGTGTAGAATAGGTGGCCTAACGTAGCTTTTCCAGGTCCAGATTTCCAGCTGCCGGAATTCTCCCTCTTTGTGTATACCTTGCATATTATGAGATAAAATGCATTAGAATTACTCCAAAAAGCATTATTATGGATAAAAACATCATAAATAACAGTAGGAAAACATGATGCAAAATGGACGTATGATAAGCCAATTAAAGACTTTAGATGCGAGTACAAGTTGTTAAAGAAGGAACTCGCCTGCCAAGCTGAAGAATTTGATCCGAGGAGGGTGATGCAGTCCTTGGCTTCGAATACCAGTTCAGGGGCTACTGACAGTGTCCATGACTATGAGTCACTACATGTACGATCCAGAGTCCATGGGTCAGGCTGATGGCCCGCCAACCAATAGAAGAAAGAACCACCGAAGCTGTCAACCCCAGTGTGACCAAGATGGAAACCTCCAAAGACTTGGAGTGTACTTCAAGGATTGCTCTGTAATTGTCATATCGGCAACCGACCATATGTATAACCTAGGTACCCTTGGTGCATATATAAGCCAGAGGGTTTAGTTTCTAGGGACATGATTATCGGCCTTAGGATTTAGAACACAATCATACAATCTCGAGGTAGATCATCTTGTACTCGATGCTCCATCACATCAATATAATCAACGCAGGAGATAGGCTTTTACCTCTTCGAGAGGGCCCGAACTTAGGTAAACATCGCTCCATGTGTCCATTGTTACCATCGTCTCCCTGTGTCCATTTGTACAGCTCAGACCCCCTACCCAAGATCCGCCAATTTTAGCACCGACACCCATCACTCACATCCATCTATTCTTAGATAGAAAACTCTTGGTGGTGATATCATACACCATTGTAACCCCTCACACGAGGTATCCCTTTACCAGGAATAATCAAAGAAAATAGGATGTAGGGTGTTACTCTTCGGAGACCCGAACCTGGGTAAAAACTTTGTGCGTTCTTCGATCTGACACTTCTAGCTGCGCTTGGACCCCTACTGAGGAAACTGATGATATTTTTTGTTGGGAAACGTTGCATGGAAAACAAAAAATTCTTCGCACACGCAAGATCTATCCATGGAGATGCATAGCTACTAGAGGGGAGAGTGTGTCTACATACCCTCATAGACCATTAATCAGAAGCGTTTATCAACGCGGTTGATGTAGTCGAAGACCTTCATGGTCCAACCGATCAAGTACCGAACGTACGGCACCTCCGCGCTTAGCACACGTTTAGCTCGATGACGTCCTCGCCTTCTTGATCCAGCAAGACAGGCGAAGTAGTAGATGAGTTCCGGCAACAGAATGATGTGGTGATGGTGGTGATGCAACTACCTCTGCAGGGTTTCACCGACCACTACGAAAATATGATCGAGGGTGAACTAGAGGGAGAGGGCCGCCGCACACGGCTTGGGGGTCGTGGTGTCTGTTGCCCCTCTCCCTCCACACATATATATGTGCGGGAGGAGGGGAGGAAGCCTAGGGTTCCCCCAAGGGGTTGGCGGCCACCTTGGGTGCCTTCCCAGCCCTCCCTTCCTTCTTGGGTGTGCGGGGGGAGGAAGGAGGGGGTGGCGCCTCCCTTTCCTTTTTCTTAGGTGGAAAGAAGGCAGGAGGGGCTAGCCCCCCTTCGTTCCCTAGGGCCGGCGACCTAGAGGTGGGGCGCACTAGACCCTTGTGGGCTGGTGTGCTCCCTTCGTTTGGCCCATACGGCCCAATAACCTCTCGGGGCCTCCCGGAACCCCTTCCGGTGATCCGACGACTATCCGATACATTCTGAAACCTTTCTGGCGACCAAATAGCATCGTCCTATATATCAATATTTACCACCAGACCATTCCGGAGCTCCTCGTCATGTCCATGATCTCATCCGAGACTTTGAACAACATTCGGTCACCAAATCATGTAACTCATATAATACTATATCGTTAATGAACGTTAAGCATGCGGACCCTATGGGTTCAAGAATGATGTAGACATGACCGAGACACCTCTCTAGTCAATAACCAATAGCGGGACCTGGATGCCCATATTGGTTCCTACATATTCTATGAAGATCTTTATCGGTCAAACCTTATAACAACATACGTAATTCCCTTTGTCTGTCGGTATGTTACTTGCCCGAGATTCAATCGATATCTTCATACCTAGTTCAATCTCGTTACCGGGAAGTCTCTTTACTCGTTCTGTAATACAAAGCTACCTCCTGAGCGTGGAGAGGTTTTTCCCTTGAAGAGGAAAGGGTGATGCAGCAAAGTAGAGTAAGTATTTCCCTCAGTTTTGAGAACCAAGGTATCAATCCAGTAGGAGACAACGAACATGTCACCGAATACCTGCACAAACAATCAAAAACTTGCACCCAATGCGATAAAGGGGTTGTCAATCCCTTCATGGTTACATGCAAAAGTGAGATGTGATAGAGATAGATAAATGGTAAAGTAGATATTCTTGGTATTTTTGGTTTATAGATCGGAAAGTAAAAGATTGCAAAATAGTAGATCAGAAACTTGTATGATGGAAAATAGAATATTATATGATGGAAAATAGATTCGGGGGCCGTAGGTTTCACTAGAGGCTTCTCTCAAGATAGAAAATATTAAGGTGGGTGAACAAATTATTGATGAGCAATTGATAGAAAAGTGCAAAGTTATGACGATAACTAAGGCAATGATCATGAATATAGGCATCATGTCTGTGTCAAGTAGACCGACTCCTGCCTGCATCTACTACTATTACTCCACACATCGACCGACTCCTGCCTGCATCTAGAGTATTAGTTCATAGAACAGAGTAACGCATTAAGTAAGATGACATGATGTAGCGGGATAAACTCAAGCAATATGATGAAAACCCCATCTTGTTATCCTCGATGGCAACAATACAATACGAGTCAATTCCCCTTCTATCGTTGGGATCAAGCACCGCAAGATTGAACCCAAAGCTAAGCACTTCTCCCATTGCAAGAAAACCAATCTAGTTGGCCAAACCAAATTGATAGTTTGAAGAGACTTGCAAAGTTATCAAATCATGCATATAAGAATTCAGAGGAGATTCAAATAATATTCATAGATAAGCTAATCATAAATCCACAATTCACTGGATCTCGGCAAACACACCACAAAAAGGTATTACATTGAATAGATCTCCAAGAACATCGAGGAGAACATGGTATTGACAATCAAAGAGAGAGAAGAAACTATCTAGCTACTAGCTATGGATCCATAGATCTGAGGTAAACTACTTGTGCTTCATCGGAGAGGCAATGGTGTTGATGTAGAAGGCCTCCGTGATCAAATCCCCCTCCGGCAGGACACCGGAAAAGGCCCCTAGACGGGATCTCACTGGTACAGAAGGTTGCAGCGGTGGAAAAGTGTTTTCATGGACTCTCCTGATTGGTTTTGGAATATTTGAGAATATATAGGCGGAAGAAATACGCCGGTGGAGTCACGAGGGGCCCACAAGGGTGGGGGCGTGCCCTCCGTCCTTGTGGCTGCCTCGTGGCTTCCCTGAGTTGCCTCCAAGTCCTCTAGATGTCTTCTGGTCCAAGAAAAATCATCATGAAAGTTTCATTCCGTTTGGACTCCATTTGGTATTCCTTTTCTATGAAACTCTAAAACAAGGAAAAACAGAAACAAGCAATGGGCTCTAGGTTAATAGGTTAGCCCTAAAAATAATATAAAATAGCATATGAATGCATATAAAATATCCAAAACAGATAATATAATAGCATGGAACAATCAAAAATTATAGATATGTTGGAGATGTATCAACTATCAAATGATCTCGTGGCAAGTCTCTTTACTCGTTCCGTAACACATGATCCTGTGGCTAACTCCTTAGTCACATTGAGCTCATTATGATGATGCATTACTGAGTGGGCCCAAAGATACTTCTCCGTCATACAGAGTGACAAATCCCAGTCTCGGTTCGTGCCAACCCAACATACACTTTCTGCGATACCTGTAGTGCACCTTTATAGCCACCCAGTTATATTGTGACGTTTGATACACCCAAAGTATTCCTACGGTATCCGGGAGTTGCACAATCTCATGGTCTAAGGAAATGATACTTGACATTAGAAAAGCTCTAGCAAACAAACTATGCGATCTTGTGCTATGCTTAGGATTGGGTCTTGTCCATCACATCATTCTCCTAATGATGTGATCCCGTTATCAACGACATCCAATGTCCATGGTCAGGAAACCACAACCATCTATTGATCAACGAGCTAGTCAACTAGAGGCTCACTAGGGACATGTTGTGGTCTATGTATTCACACATGTATTACGGTTTCCGGTTAATACAATTATAACATGAACAAGGAAATATAATAATAACCATTGTAGTATTGCCTCTAGGGCATATTTCCAACAGTCTCCCACTTGCACTAGAGTCAATAATCTAGTTACATTGTGATGAATCAAACACCCATAGAGTTCTGGTGCTGATCATGTTTTTCTCGTGGAAAAGGTTTAGTTAATGGATCTGTGACATTCAGATCCGTATGTACTTTACAACTGCACCAGCTGACTACCTCACCATTCAAAATATACATGTATCCGGTTTGTGACTTGGAGTCATTCGGATATGTGTCAAAGCTAGCATCGACGTAACCCTTTACGACGAGCTTCAGCACCTCCATAAACGAGAAACATATCCTTAGTCCTTCGCAGGTACTTCAGGATATTCTTGACCGTTGTCCAGTGTTCCATACTATGTTCACTTTGGTACCTCCCTACCAAACTTATGGCAAGGTTCACATCAGGTCTGGTACACAGCATGGCATACATAATAGAGCCTATGGCTGAGGCATAAGGGATGACACTCATCTTTTCTCTTTCTTTTGCCGAGGTCGGGCGTTGAGCTACGCTCAATCTCACACCTTGCAATACAGGCAAGAACCCCTTCTTGGAATGATCCATATTGAACTTCTTCAATATCTTGTCAAGGTATGTGCTTTGTGAAAGACCAATGAGGCGTCTTGATCCATCTCTATAGATCTTGATGCCTAATATGTAAGCAGCTTCTCGAAGGTCCTTCATTGAAAAACACTTATTCAAGTAGGCCTTTATGCTTTCCAAAAGTTCTATATCATTTCCCATCAACAGTATGTCATCCACATATAATATGAGAAATGCTACAGAGATCCCACTCACTTTCTTGTAAATACAGGCTTCTCCATAAGTCTGTATAAACCCAAACGCTTTGATCATTGGAGCTTGCACTAGCCCATAGATGGAGCACTGGAGCTTGCATACTTTGTCAGCATTCTTAGGATCGGCAAAACCTACCAGCTACATCATATACAATTCTTGCTTAAGGAAACCGTTAAGGAATGTCATTTTGACATCCATTTGCCAGATCTCCTAATCATAGAATGCGTCAATTGCTAACATGATTCGGACGGACTTCAGCTTCGCTACGGGTGAGAAGGTCTCATCATAGTCAACTCCTTGAACTTGTCGATAACCCTTAGCGACAAGACAAGCCTTATAGACAGTCACATTACCATCTGCATGAGTCTTCTTCTTAAAGATCCACTTATTCTCTATGGCTCGTTGATCATTGGGCAAGTCGACCAAAGTCCATACTTTATTCTCATACATGGATCCTATCTCGGATTTCATGGCTTCAAGCCATTTGTTGGAATCCGGGCCCGCCATCACTTCCTCATAGTTTGAAGGTTCACCATTGCTAACAACATGATTTCCAGGATCGTACCACTCTGGTGCGGAACATGTCCTCGTGGACCTATGAAGTTCAGTAGCAACTTGACCTGAAGTTTCATGATCATCATCATTAAATTCCTCTCTAGCCGGTGCAGGCATCATAGAAACATCTCACTACTACAAGATGGTCCAAACACGACACTACGATCAGAGACCCTTCGACGAAACTATGTGCGATGCCATAATCGCAAACGGTGGTGTAAAAACCGTTAAAAAGGGTGCAAAACATTTGCGGTGACAGATGCATCAAACACGGTTCAAAATTTAGTTGCGTGTGCGATGTAGGGCATACGGTTCAGCTCAATTAACTATTTGGGATGAGGGGGCACAAAAGAAATGGGCAGCCAGATCAAGGCATGTGCGATATACAGCATACGGTTCACTGGGATGAACTATGTGTGATAAGGCAACACAATGGAAACGGTTCAACTGAACAAGATGTGTGTGATACGCGGCAAACAGGTCTGTAATCTAAAATGTGTGCGAAGACCAATAATAACACAGACGATTGCTGCTAATAAGCCGTGTGAATTGCTCTGTCTAAAGTAGAATAACATGTATATATATAACTGAAACAAACATCCAATTACATAAGTGACTATACAGATCATTCGCACACACCTCAATAAACAATTGCATGCATTCTGAAGTAGGAGAAATGATCGTCTAGTCATCTACTTCTTGTGACGCTCCCGCCACTGCTATGTGGCTCGACCCCTCGTCTTTGTCAGGAAGAAGACAGTTCCTCATGTCAACGATCTGCATGTACATCTCGTAGCTTGTGTACGTGTCCATGGCCGCGTACTTGACATGTTGTTCATCTAGTCTCTTATGCCACACACTGTGCTAGGCGTTCTTGTCCTTATTGCTCTCTTGCTTCATCTTCACGTAGTAGGGGTCGATGATGGCCGAGGAGAGGTCAACCAGGGAGTTCAGTTTGCTTTTGTCGCTGCCCCAGACTTTGTAGTGGTGCTGGATGTTGACAAGATTCGGGCATTTCAAGTCCGAAATCTTGAGCGTTTTTAGATCGTTGGTGGTGTCCACCGTAACGAAACTGTAGTCGGAGCTCTTGATAAACCTTGAGACACGCTCGCAAGGCCTTGTGGCAAGGTGGAAGTGGTAGACGAGGACGTCATGTCACACTCACAACTGGGTGACGACAACCTTCTGATCGTGCCCAGCACGACCGATGGTGTACTCGAGGTCAAAGCCAACCACTCGGTACTTGTCCTCGGCAAGGAACTGCTCCATAGTTTGGATGGACCTCTCCACCGAGACCAGATCATTCGTGTACACCACCGAGAGGGGCTTCCGCCTCGCGTGGGTATCCACTACGTGATGCATGGTAAACTGCCCGCCGTTGTTGTCGTCGGCCGCTGGGAGCGCCATTGGAGCCACGGGGAGCGCCATTAGAACCGCGGGATGTCCTCTCTGTATGTGTCCTCGTGGGTGTGCTTATTGTGTCATGTGATACGAGAGATGAAGGTAAATGGCAGAAGGAATAAAACGGGTCCGAGCAGCGTGGATTATCAGCGCGTTTGCATGGCAGTTTTTGTAGCGGGTAACTACATCGTCGCGCCGCACCCGGCGCAACCGCTTGCACACGAACGTGCATGATCGTGCGCCGAGCACCTGGAGGGACGCGAGACCAGAGCGCACCGCGGCCGCATGAACCGCAAGCAACCACACGTATAGAGCAGATGAACACGCAGGAAATGGTCGCCTACAAGCCGGCCGACAGTTGCGTCGCTGCGTAGAGAGCGGCCGTGTGGTACCAGCTCCATCTAGTCTATAGTCTCCTTTATATTACATGCCATACTTTGCCCTCAAATTTAACCAACAAAATGTTAATGCATGTTTTAAAAATTATATAGTTGGAAACTATGTTCAAATACAAATCCAACTATATAATCTTTGGCGACGTGCATTCGTATTTTATTAGTTAAATCATACTTATAAACCAGGACGGTGGTATAGTAGGTAATTAAATCGCAAATGTTTTTTATTAACCATATGTGTATGCTGCCTTTCGTCCTCCTCTCGCACGTCTTGTCACCCCACTTCCGCAGACGGCTTACAGCGCAAGCTTGCGCAGCGCGCGGGGGCGTTCTTTTTGCCAAACGGTGGTGCCAAAGAATTGTCGGTGAGCCATTTCCCCGCGCAACCGCGCAGGTTCCCGCGCAAGCTTCCCGCCCGACTCAGTGAAATCCCCCAAAATCCCAATGCTTACCTATAAAAACCCTCACGGGCGGCGAGTCCTGCATCGCATTTTCCCCTCCATCCCTGTAGCTTATCTCGTCTGCTTCTCCCACAATCGCCACTGGCACCGGTCCGTTGTCGTCGCTCAGCCACTCTGCCGTCATCAGAGGACAGCTCTAGCTGGGAAGCTATGCCACGTGGCGGCGCAGTCCCCAGCATAGTGTAGTGCGTGTGGTGTCCCTATTGGGTGTGCGAGGAACACCCAGCACACGCTCAGCCGCCGGTGCTCGTAGGCAGCTGTTGCCGGCCACCGTTGCCGCCACACCACCATCGAAAGCCAGGGCCATCGCCCGCTCCACCGCCACGGCCCGAAGGCGAGAGGTGGCCGTCGTGGCCGCCACCCCACTGCCGTCCACTGTGGCCATCACCCGCTCCGCCACCGCGGCTCGAAGGCGGGACGTGGTGGTCGTGGACGCCACCCCATCGTCCGCCACTGTGGCTGCCAGCCCACCGTCGACCCCCGGGGTCATCACCCTCTCCGCCACCGTCGCCCGAAGGCGGGAGGCGGAGGTGGATGCTCGCATGTGCGTCGGCGACCTTGCGCGCTACACCGAGTTCCCGCGGGAGGAGGAGGAGCGCCTCGTCAAGCATGCAAAGAGCCTTACCGCCGACGTGGCTGCGACACATGCTGCCTCAGAGGCGAGGAATCAGGAGATCTACGAGGAGAACCACCTTTTCGAGAGGGGTCGTCTGGAGCGGCAGAGGGCGTTCGAGGTGAGCGTTCCATCCCCAAAGGTGGGACGTTCCCTACCGAAAACAATCATGCTTGTTGTCAGAAGCTCCAGTTTGTGAGAAGCGTATACCCAAACCTGCCCCAAATGGGACAAAATTTGTACCACGGCATGTTGATGTCGTTCCATGATAACATCCCAAGTTTCATGAATTTCAGACGAGTTTTGGATTTACTAGAATTTAAAAACCAGGCATCTCAATGTTTTGCCGGCAATCAATGGTGCCCTGGTGTTTGAAATTCATTCCCGTTTCTTGCATGGGACCTAAGCATGCACCCAAGGATAAAGATTTGATTTTTCGACCAATTTATATGCACTAGAGCATGTGCATGTAGTTCAAATTTTAATTATGCACATAAATGCATTGAAAACTCAGTTAATGCATAAAAATGTCCAAACGAACCCTGAAAAATCAAAAAATTCACACAACACTCCTGTTGTTCTATGTTGACACGAGAAAAAAATTGAAAGCAATAAGAGGCAATGGATATCGTTTCGTCCCCAAAGGTGGGACGTTCCCTATCGAAAACCATCATCCTTGTTGTGAGAAGCTCCGGTTTGTGAGAAGCATATACCCAAATCTGCCCCAAATGGGACAAAATTTGTACCACGGCATGTTAATGCCCCTCCATGATAGCATGCCAAGTTTCATGAATTTCAGACGAGTTTTGGATTTACTAGAATTTAAAAACCAGGCATCCCAATGTTTTGCCGGCAATCAACGGTGCCCTGGTCTTTGAAATTCATTCACATTTCTTGCATGGGACCTAACCATGCACCCAAGTACAAATATTTGATTTTTCAACCAATTTATATGCACTCGAGCATGTGCATGTAGTACATATTTGAATTATGCATATAAATGCATTGAAAAGTCAGTTAATGCATAAAAATGTCCAAACGAACCCCAAAAATCACAAAAATTCACACAACACTCATGTTGTTCTATGTTGACACGAGAAAAAAAATTGAAAGCAATAAGAGGCAATGGATATCGTTTCGTCCCCAAAGGTGGGATGTTCCCTACCGAAAACCATCATGCTTGTTGTGAGAAGCTCCGGTTTGTGAGAAGCATATACCCAAACCTGCCCCAAATGGGACAAAATTTGTACCACAGCATGTTGATGCCGCTCCATGATAGCATGCCAAGTTTCATGAATCTTAGACAAGTTTTGGATTTACTAGAATTTGAAAAGCAGGCATCTCAATGTTTTGCCGGCAATCAACGGTGCCCTGGTGTTTGAAATTCAATCCCATTTCTTGCATGGGACCTAAGCATGCACCCAAGGACACATATTTGATTTTTCAACCAGTTTATATGCACTGGAGCATGTGCATGTAATTCAAATTTGAATGATGCACATAAATGCATTGGAAACTCAGTTAATGCATAAAAATGTCCAAACAAACCTCGAAAAATCACAAAAATTCACGCAACACTACTATTGTTCTATGTTGACACGAGAAAAAATTCTGAAAGAAATAAGAAGCAATGGAAATCGTTTCGTCCCCAAAGGTGGGACATTCCCTACCGAAAACCATCATGCTTGTTGTGAGAAGCTCCGGTTTATGAGAAGCATATACCCAAACGTGCCCCCAAATGGGACAAATTTTTTACCATGACATGTTGATGCCACTCCATGCTAGCATGCCAAGTTTCATGAATTTCAGACAAGTTTTTGATTTACTAGAATTTAAAAACCAGGCATTTCAATGTCCTACCGGCAATCAATGGTGCCCTGGTGTTTGAAATTCATTCCCATTTCTTGCATGGGACCTAAGCATGCACCCAAGGACACATATTTGATTTTTCGACCAATCTATATGCAATGGAGCATGTGCATGTAGTTCAAAATTGAATTATGCACATAAATGCATTGAAAACTCAGTTAATGCATAAAAATGCCCAAAGAACCCTGAAAAATCATAAAAATTCACACAACACTCATGTTGTTCTATGTTGACACGAGAAAAAAATTGAAGGCAATAAGAGGCAATGGATATCGTTTCGTCCCCAAAGGTGGGACGTTCCCTACCGAAAACCATCATGCTTGTTGTGAGAAGCTCCAGTTTGTGAGACGCATATACCCAAACCTGTCCCAAATGGGGACAAAATTTGTACCACGGCATGTTGATGTCGTTCCATGATAACATCCCAAGTTTCATGAATTTCAGACGAGTTTTGGATTTACTAGAATTTAAAAAGCAGGCATCTCAATGTTTTGCTGGCAATCAACGGTGCCCTGGTGTTTGAAATTCATTCTCGTTTCTTGCATGGGACCTAAGCATGCACCCAAGGACAAAGATTTGATTTTTCGACCAATTTATATGCACTGGGGCATGTGCATGTAGTTCAAATTTGAATTATGCACATAAATGCATTGAAAACTCAGTTAATGCATAAAATGTCCAAACGAACCCCGAAAAATCACAAAAATTCACACAACACTCATGTTGTTCTATGTTGACACGAGAAATAAAATTGAAAGCAATAAGAGGCAATGGATATTGTTTCGTCCCCAAAGGTGGGACGTTCCCTACCGAAAACCATCATGCTTGTTGTGAGAAGCTCCGGTTTGTGAGAAGCATATACCCGAACCTGCCCCAAATTGGACAAAAAGTTTACCACGGCATGTTGATGACGCTCCATGATAGCATGCCAAGTTTCATGAATTTCAGACGAGTTTTTGATTTACTAGAATTTAAAAACCAGGCATCTCAATGTTTTGCCGGCAATCAACGGTGCCCTAGTGTTTGAAATTCATTCCCATATCTTGCATGTGACCTAAGCATGCACCCAAGGACACAAATTTGATTTTTTGACCAATTTATATGCACTGGAGCACGTGCATGTAGTTCAAATTTGAATTGTTCACCTGAAATGGCTAGAAATCCAATTTAATGTATTAAATGTTCAAACAAACCCTGAATAATTCCAATTCATTTACAACACACATATAGTTGCATGTTCACTGCATATAAAAGGTCTAGCAATTCAAACACCGTCCATTGCCGCTGTGACCCCATTATGTAATTCAAATCAAGATGAAAAATCATGTAGATCGCACATAGTTTATTTTCAGCACCCGTGTGAGATGCAACACAAAATATCATGTAGCACCATCGGTGTATAGTACGCCTATGGCTTACGCGAGAAGGAGCGTCGGCTATAGTCCACAGCCGGCGTCTCAAGTACACTAGCTTGCTCCCCAAATATCATTTCACTGTTCAATCGTCGCCGGTGAAAGATGGGCACGTGGACCCGTGTCGTGAGGGAAACTTCGGTGGCCCACTCCAGCGAGAGCGCGGCCGCAGCCGCCATGCGCGTGCTAACAAGGTGCATGAGCACGGCTGCAATCTGCGACCGGGTGGCAAAGGCAGCCCAAACGGCCGTTGTTGCTTCTCATGTGGCGGCAGCAACATCTGCCTCGGGGGTAGCAACTGGCAAGAGCGGCACGGCAGGTGTACATTCCGCAGCGGCGGCCTTAGCCCTGATGGAGGCCGCTCACGACCATGTCGAGGCCGCCCACGCCCAACTCATGACGGTCACCGCACAAATCGAACGAGGCTTCTCCGACAACGATCGGCAACCCATGGCCGAAGAGCTGGCAATCGCCGAGAGCGTTCGAGCAGCCGTCCGTTCCTCCATCGCATACCTTGCAATGACGGAGCCCGTCCAAGCCCAGATCACGTCCGCCACGCCCAGCTCGTGGCGGCCTTTGCCAAAGAGATGGCGGACGCGGATGGCGAGATGATTGCTGAGTATGGTGTGATGGATTCCATGGAGCCCCTTCCCCAGGATACCGGGCGCGAGCTGGACATGGAGGCGGCGGCGGAGATCGATGAGCACCAGCCGTAGTAGTACTCTTTTTTGTTTAATTAAGAGCGCCAGTCTTTAATTTGTTAGAGTAATGTTTAGGTCAGCTAACTCTGTTTAATTGCTGAACTTGCTTGATTAAGAAGTGTGGGTGTGCTGTAGTCTCCTTTGTGTACCCAAATTATGCAATGACGTGGATGACCACTGTAACCATGGAAATTCGAACCAAAACTTTTGACGTTCAAACTCATCACACACGGGTTAAGCTATCTGAATCGTTTGTGATGTACACATATCGTACATAGTTTTGAATAAGGGACCGTGTCTGATGACACTTTGCGCGCCAGTTTATTCGCTGAAGCGATTCCAAATTTTCGGCTTCCACGAAAATATCTAACTCCCCGGCCCTTCCCCCTACCAAAAGCCACAATTCCCTTCTTTCCGCCTTCCTTTCCATGTTGAAACCTTCACTCCTTGCTTGCAGTGCCGCCTCCTCGTCGGCGACCCTCCTTCACGTTGCTCGACCTCCTCTATCTAGGCAGGTAATCCACACCCGACCCCCATCCTCCTCCTCCTTCCACATCCCACATGTCCCGACCGTCGGTGTGAGTGCGACACCTTCCACCCAAATCACCGACCCCTCCACCAAATAAGCGCTGGCCTAAATCATGGTGCATGCAGTATAGCCAGGACCTCAAGGAGCATTTGGCAGCAGAGAAGCAAATCGCGGCCGCACGCATGGATGAGGTCGCGATGGCTGCCATTCGTGTTGACCCCTAGATCTTGAAGGAGCACCTTGCCATTTGCTAGCTACGCCGGTTAAGCATGCTCAGTTTACCCGTTGCGTGTGCTGCTCCTGCCTTTCCTTCACAAATTCTAGAGAATTGTGCTATCTAATTTTACCACGCAATCTATTGCTCTAGTGTATATGTTCTATATGTCGTGCAGTGTGGTGATCATTTATTAATTGTTTTGTTAATTAGTTGTCGTCTTTAGTTAACTGTTTGGTTCAATTCTGCAAATGTGATGTTCAATTCTTCAGGCTGCAATTTTGTATTATCTTCTGTGTGAGAAATAAATCAAATTTATCTTTACAAAATTGTGGGTGCATTCTGTTATTGTATACCATGTGAGGAATAAATTGAATTTGGCTGTAGTAAATACATGATAAACAAATACAGTTGCTACAATTGGTTGTAGTTAACTGTTTGGTTAACTGTCTGATCTTCTATTAGGAGTATGTTATATTGTGCAATGTGGTGCTCAGTTAATGTTTGGTTCATTTGTTGTGGTGTTTAGTTAACTCCTTGGTTCAATTCTGCAATGCAATTTCCAATTGTCATGGGTAGAATTTTGTATTGTTGTGCATGTGAGGAATAAATTGAATTTGGCTGCACTTAATACATGAGAAACATATGCAAGTGCTATATTTCCTAGTTCTTAATCATGCTTGGTTTGGGTAAATGGGTTTTTCATGTGGCTTGAATTAATCTGATGAATCTGCAATGTGCTTATTTTTCATCAACATATTTTACTGATAGCATAAGAACCCTTACTTAACCTGATGACTAACTACCTTATATGTGTTGTAGGGAAACAATGGGAAGCACTAAGGTTTAAAATCGAGGTTAGCACATGCATGGTCCATTGTCTAATAGCACATTATTGTGCAATTGCAGGAACCATTCTAATATTTAGGTTATTAACAATTTGGTCTTGCACATGTAGGTCCTGCTGTCAGAGGATTTGACCCACTATTCGACCCTTTTGCATATGGGGAAATGAGTTGTCCATGAATATCAATCAAATCAAGAAACTCAGAAAGATTGTTAGGATAAAGAAATTAGCGACAAAAAACAACAAGATCTTTGTCTGCACAATGAAGAAGACATTAGTTCACTACAAGATGGTACTAACTATTATAACTTGCCTTTTTTTATTCCTTTGCCCCATTTTCAATATAGAAAAGATATTTATGCACATCCTTGTTTTCAGGCCTTTCCAAAGCAGTTCACTGATGATTACCTCTCAAACCACCTCTATGGTTAGGAGGCGAGGAATGTTTTCATACAACACCCACGGTTCAATATTGAAGTGTTCCTAAAGAGGACGAAGGACGGACGGTCAATCATCCACAGGCACTGGCCTAAAGTTGCAAAGACCTTCAACATGAATGAAGGCTCAATATTCGCCTTCCGCTTTAGCGGTTTTCCAGATGAGATGCATCTTCTATATACCGTCTATGATGCTAATTTCGAAAGGTTCTACATGTTGCATGTGGAACTTGCTGCTGGTGCAGTTGTGTAATGGGGTAGCTGAGTGCTAAGACTATATCATGTTGTACTTTGATGTATTTAAATTATGAAATTCTGCTTCCTTAATATGGAAATGAAATATATTGTGTGCTTAATATGAAATGTCAATTAGATTAATAAATGGATTATGAATAACCGGATAATTAGCCTGCTAATGGCGAATTTGCCTGCTAATTGGGTTTTGCTATTGCAAACGGTTGTTGAAATAATACCATGGGCGATGACCTCAGGCAACACACACAGTTTCTAGGAATAAACCATGTTGGATCAATGAACAATCACACACGACATTCTCTTCAAAACTGTTTGTGTCACGCCATCTTGCGCAAATGTTTTCCTTGTAGTGACTGTGTGGGATGTATATACGAACGGAAACGTTTAGTGGTGACTGACTGGAGGATCTTGTCAATGACCGAGTCATCTAGAAGATTAACTCCCAGCTGAGACAAGCGGTTGTGCAACCTAGACATTTTGAGTATATGCTCGCTGACAGAACTATTTTCCTCTATCTTACAATTGTAGAACTTGTCGGAGACTTCATATCTCTCGACCCGGGCATGAGCTTGGAAAACCATTTTCAGCTCTTGGAACATCTCATATGCTCGGTGTTGCTCAAAACACTTTTGGAACCTCGGTTCTAAGTTGTAAATCATGCCGCACTGAACTAGGGAGTAATCATCACTACGCGACTGCCAGGCGTTCATAACGTCTTGAGTTGCTGGGAAAATGGGTGTGTCACCTAGCGATGCTTCAAGGACATATGCTTTCTTGGCATCTATGAGGATGATCCTCAAGTTACGGACCCAGTCAGTATAGTTGCTACCATCGTCTTTCGGCTTGGTTTTCTCTAGGAATGCGTTGAAGTTGAGGGCAACATTAGCGTAGGCCATTGGATCTACATGATAGATTGTAAAGACAATTTTAGACTAAGTTCATGATAATTAAGTTCATCTAATCAAATTATTTAATGAACTCCAACTCAGATAGACATCCCTCTAGTCATCTAGGTGATACATGATCCGAATCGACTAGGCCATGTCTGATCATCATGTGAGACGAACTAGTCATCAACGGTGAACATCTCCATGTTGATCGCATCTACTATACGACTCATGTTCGACCTTTCGGTCTCTCGTGTTCCGAGGCCATGTCTGTACATGCTAGGCACGTCAAGTCAACATAAGTGTTCCGCATGTGTAAATCTGGCTTACACCCGTTGTATGCAAACGTTAGAATCTATCACACCCGATCATCATGTGGTGCTTCGAAACAACGAACCTTCGCAACGGTGCACGCTTAGGGGGAACACATTTCTTGAATTTTTTAGTGAGGGATCATCTTATTTATCCTACCATCGTTCTAAGCAAATAAGATGTAAACATGATAAACATCACATGCAAATCATAAAGTGACATGATATGGCCAATATCATCGTGCACCTTTGATCTCCATCTTCGAGGCGTGGCATGATCACCTTCGTCACCGGCATGACACCATGATCTCCATCATCGTGTCTTCATGAAGTTGTCTCGCCAACTATTACTTCTACTACTATGGCTAATGGTTAGCAAAAAGAAAAGTAATTACATGGCGTTTATATTGACTTGCAGGTCATACAATAAATTAAGACAACTCCTATGGCCCCTGCCGGTTGTCATACTCATTGACATGCAAGTCATGATTCCTATTACAAGAACATGATCAATCGCATCCCCTCTTTCGTCTTCGTTCATCGGTAACTTTACTTGGAGCTATATTTTTATTCACCACATGATATGTGTTTTGCTTGGAGCATCATTTTATTTTATTTTGTTTTGCTTGCTGTTTGAATAAAATACCAAGATCTGAAATTCTTAAATGTTAGAGAGTCTTCACATAGTTGCATAATTATTCGACTACTCATTGATCTTCACTTATATCTTTCGGAGTAGTTTATCATTTGCTCTAGTGCTTCACTTATATCTTTTTAGAGCACGGCGGTGGTTCTATTTTATAGAAATAATTGATCTCTCATGCTTCACTTATATCATTTTGAGAGTCATTTAGAACAGCATGGTAATTTACTTTGGTTATAAAATTTAAATACTAAGAGAAGTTGGATGCTTGATAGTTGTTTTGAGATATAAAGGTGGTAATATTACAGGTGTGCTAGTTGAGTAATTGTGAAATTGATGAATACTAGTGTTGAAGTTGGCAAGTCCCATAGCATGCACGTATGGTAAATGTTGTGTGACAAATTTTAAGCATGGGGTGTTCTTTGATTGCTTTCATTATGAGTGGTGGTCGGGGACGAACGATGGTCTTTTCCTACCAATCTATCCCCCTATGAGCATGCGCGCAATGCTTGGTTTTGATGACTTGTAGATTTTTGCAATAAGTATGTGAGTTCTTTATGACTAATGTTGAGTCCATGGATTATACGCACTCTCACCCTTCCATCATTGCCAGCCTCTTCGATACCATGCATTGCCCTTTCTCACCTTGAGAGTTAGTGCAAACTTCGCCGATGCATCCAAACGCCATGATATGATATGCTCAATCACAGATAAGCCTCCTTATATCTTCCTCAAAACAGCCACCATACCTACCTATTATGGCATTTCCATAGCCATTCCGAGATATATTGCCATGCAACTTTCCACCATTCCATTTATTATGACACGCATCATCATTGTCAAATTGCTTTGCATGATCATGTAGTTGACATCGTATTTGTGGCAAAGCCACCATGCTTAATTTTTCATACATGTCACTCTTGATTCATCGCAATCCCGGTACACCGCCAGAGGCATTCACATAGAATCATATTTTGTTCTAAGTATCAAGTTATAAGTAAATAAAAGTGTGATGATCATCATTAGAGCATTGTCCCGTGTGAGGAAAGGATGATGGAGACTATGATTCCCCCACAAGTCGAGATGAGACTTCGGATGAAAAATAAAAATAAAATAAAATAAGAGGTCATAAAAAGGAAACGAAGGCCCAAACAGAGAGAGAGAGAGAGAGAGAGAGAGAGAGAGAAGGGACAATGTTACTATCCTTTTTCCACACTTGTGCTTCAAAGTAGCACCATGATCTTCATGATAGAGAGTCTCTTATTTTGTCACTTTCATATACTAGTGGGAATTTTTCATTATAGAACTTGGCTTGTATATTCCAATGATGGGCTTCCTCAAATGCCCTAGGTATTCATGAGCAAGCAAGTTGGATGCACACCCACTTAGTTTCTTTGATGAGCTTTCATATATTTATAGCTCTAGTGCATCCGTTGCATGGCAATCCCTACTCCTTGCATTAACATCAATCGGTGGTCATCTCCATAGCCCATTGGTTAGCCGCGTCAATGTGAGACTTTCTCCCTTTTTGTCTTCTCACACAACCTCAATCATCATATTCTATTCCACCCATAGTGCTATGTCCATGGCTCGCGCTCATATATTGCATAAAAGTTGAAAGAGTTTGAAAAGGCTAAGTATGAAACAATTGCTTGGCTTTTCATCGGGGTTGTGCATGATGAGAGCATTTTGTGTGACGAAAATGAAGCATGGCCAAACTATATGATTTTGTAGGGATAAGTTTTCTTTGGCTATGTTATTTTGATAAGACATAATTGCTCGGTTAGCATACTTGGAGTGTTACTATCTTTATGTCAACAATAAACTTTTATCTTGAATCTTTCGGATCTGAACATCATGCTACAATTGAGAAAAATACATTGAAGAACATGCTAGAAAGCATTCCACATCAAAAATTCTGTTTTTATCATTTACCTACTCGAGGACGAGCAGGAATTAAGCTTGGGGATGCTTGATACATCTCCAACGTATCTATAATTTTTTATTGTTCCATGCTATTATATTATCAACCTTGGATGTTTTATATGCATTTATATGCTATTTTATATGATTTTTGGGATTAACCTATTAACCTAGAGCCCAGTGTCAGTTTCTGTTATTTCCTTGTTTTTGAGTTTTGCAGAAAAGGAATACCAAATGGAGTCCAATTGACGTGCCAATTTTTGATGATTTTTTATGGACCAAAAGAAGACCCCAGAGTAAAAGAGTTGGGCCAGGAGAGTTCCGGGCCATCCAAGAGGGTGGGGGCGCCCCCCCCCCCCCCCCTAGGCGCGTGGGCCTGCCTCATGGACGACTCGGGCGCCTTCTTGACGTGAGACTGACGCCAAAAATTCCTATAAATACAGAAACCTCCAGAAAATAACCTAGATCGGGAGTTCCGCCGTCAGAAGCCTCCGTAGCCTCCGAAATCCAATCTAGACCCGTTCCGGCACCCTGCCGGAGGGGCAATCCCTCTCCGGTGGCCATCTTCATCATCCCGGTGCTCTCCATGACGAGGAGGGAGTAGTTGTCCCTCGGGGCTGAGGGTATGTACCAGTAGCTATGTGTTTGATCTCTCTCTCTCTCGTGTTCTTGAGGTGGTACGATCTTCATGTATCGCGAGCTTTGCTATTATAGTTGGATCTTATGATGTTTCTCCCCCTCTACTCTCTTGTGATGAATTGAGTTTTCCCTTTGAAGTTATCTTATCAGATTGAGTCTTTAAGGATTTGAGAACACTTGATGTATGTCTTGCATGTGCTTATCTGTGGTGACAATGGGATATCACGTGATCCACTTGATGTATGTTTTGGTGATCAACTTGCGAGTTCCGTGAGCTCGTGAACTTATGCATAGGGGTTGGCACACGTTTTCGTCTTGACTCTCTGGTAGAAACTTTGGGGCACTCTTTGAAGTTCTTTGTGTTGGTCGAATAGATGAATCTGAGATTGTGTGATGCATATCGTATAATCATGCCCACGGATACTTGAGGTGACATTGGAGTATCTAGGTGACATTAGGGTTTTGCTTGATTTGTGTCTTAAGGTGTTATTCTAGTACGAACTCTATGATAGATTGAACAGAAAGAATATATTCATGTTATTTTATTACAGACTCTTAAATAGATCGATCAGAAAGAATAACTTTGAGGTGGTTTCATACCCTACAATTATCTCTTTGTTTGTTCTCCGCTATTAGTGACTTTGGAGTTACTATTTGTTGCATGTTGAGGGATAGTTATATGATCCAATTATGTTATTATTGTTGAGAGAACTTGCACTGGTGAAAGTATGAACCCTAGGCCTTGTTTCCTAGCATTGCAATACCGTTTGTGCTCACTTTTATCATTAGTTATGTTGCTTTTTTATATTTTCAGATTAAAAAAACCTTTATCTACCATCCATATTACACTTATATCACCATCTCTTCGCCGAACTAGTGCACCTATACAATTTACCATTGTATTGGGTGTGTTGGGGACACAAGAGACTCTTTGTTATTTGGTTGCGGGGTTGTTTGAGAGAGACCATGTTCATCCTATGCCTCCCACGGATTGATAAACCTTAGGTCATCCACTTGAGGGAAATTTGCTACTGTCCTACAAACCTCTGCACTTGGAGGCCCAACAACGTCTACAAGAAGAAGGTTGTGTAGTAGACATCAGTAAGCAAATTGAACAAATCATCGCCCACAACTACTTGTGTTCTACTCGTGCATATAATCTACGGATAGACCTAGCTCTAATGCCACTGTTGGGTAACGTAGTAATAATTCAAAAATTTCCTACGTGTCACCAAGATCAATCTAGGAGAAACTAGCAGCGAGAGAGAGGGTGTGCATCTTCATACCCTTGAAGATCGCTAAGCGGAAGCATTACAAGAACGCGGTTGATGGATTCGTACTCGCGGCGATTCAAATCGCGGAAGATCCGATCCAAGCACCGAACGGACGGCGCCTCCGTGTTCAACACACGTATAGCCCGGGGATGTCTCCTTCTTGATCTAGCAAGGGGAGAGGAGAAGTTGAGGGAGAACTCTGGCAGCACAACGGCATGGTGGTGGAGCTCGTGGTTCTTCGGTAGAGCTTTGCTACGCTCAACGGAGGAGGAGGAGGAGGAGTTGGAGGGGGAGGGCTGCGCCAGGGGCAAGGGGTGCAGCTCCCATGCACCTCGCCACTATATATAGGGGTGGAGGGGGTTGGTTTCTTGCCCTCTGATACGTCTCCAACGTATCTATATTTTTTGATTGCTCCATGCTATATTATCTACTGTTTTGGACATTATTGGGCTTTATTATCCACTTTTATGTTATTTTTGGGACTAACCTATTAACCGGAGGCCCAGCCCGGAATTGTTGTTTTTTGCCTGTTTTAGGGTTTTGAAGAAAAGGAATATCAAACGGAGTCCAAACGGAGTGAAACCTGATTTTCTCAATGAACAAGACCCAGGAGACTTGGACCCTACGTCAAGACACAAAAGAGGAGGCCACGAGGTAGGGGGCGCGCCTACCCCCCCCCCCCCAAGGCACGCCCCCACCCTTGTGGGCCCCCTGTTGCTCCACCGACGTACTCCTTCCTCCTATATATACCTACGTACCCCAAACGATCAGATACGGAGCCAAAACCCTAATTCCACCGTCGTAACTTTCTGTATCCACGAGATCCCATCTTGGGGCCTGTTCCGGAGCTCCGCCAGAGGGGGCATCGATCACGGAGGGCTTCTACATCAACACCATAGCCCCTTCGATGAAGTGTGAGTAGTTCACCTCAGACCTACGGGTCCATAGTTAGTAGCTAGATGGATTCTTCTCTCTTTTTGGATCTCAATACAATGTTCTCCCCTCTCTTGTGGAGAACTATTCGATGTAATCTTCTTTTTGCGGTGTGTTTGTTGAGACCGATGAATTGTGGGTTTATGATCAAGTCTATCTATGAACAATATTTGAATCTTCTCCGAATTCTTTTATGTATGATTGGTTATCTTTGCAAGTCTCTTCGAATTATCAGTTTGGTTTGGCCTACTAGATTGATCTTTCTTGCAATTGGAGAAGTGCTTAGCTTTGGGTTCAATCTTGTGGTGTCCTTTCCCAATGACAGTAGGGGCGGCAAGGCATGTATTGTATTGTTGCCATCAAGGATAACAAGATGGGGTTTTCATTATATTGCATGAGTTTATCCCTCTACATCATGTCATCTTGCTTAAGGCGTTACTCTGTTTTTAACTTAATACTCTAGATGCATGCTGGATAGCAGTCGATGAGTGGAGTAATAGTAGTAGATGCAGGCAGGAGTCGGTCTACTTGTCTCGGAAGTGATGCCTATATACATGATCATGCCTAGATATTCTCATAACTATGCTCAATTCTGTCAATTGCTCTACAGTAATTTGTTCACCCACCGTAGAATATTTATGCTCTCGAGAGAAGCCACTAGTGAAACCTATGGCCCCCGGGTCTATCTTCATCATATGAATCTCCTACTACTTAGTTATTTCCTTTGCTTTTTACTTTGCTTTTACTTTACTTTGCATCTTTATCACAAAAAAACCAAAAATATTATCTTATCATATCTATCAGATCTCAGTCTCGTAAGTGGCCGTGTAGGGATTGACAACCCCTTATCGTGTTGATTGCGAGGATTTATTTGTTTTGTGCAGGTGCGAGGGACTGGCGCGTAGCCTCCTACTGGATTGATACCTTGGTTCTCAAAACTAAGGGAAATACTTACACTACTTGGCTGCATCATCCCTTCCTCTTCGGGGAAAACCAACGCAGTGCACAAGAGGTAGCAAGAAGGATTTCTGGCTCCGTTGCCGGGGAGGTCTACGTAAAAGTCAACATACCAAGTACCCATCACATACCCTTATCTCCCGCATTACATTATTTGCCATTTGCCTCTCGTTTTCCTCTCCCCCACTTCACCCTTGCCGTTTTATTTGCCCTCTCTCTCTATCCTCCCTCTCTTTCTCTATTTACCTCTTTTTGCCCGCTTGTTTTTTTGTTTGCTTGTGTGTTGGTTTGCTTGCTTGTCGTTATGGCTAGTCCCTTATCTTCTCCGTTATCTCTCGAGAATGAAATTCTAAATTTTAAGCAAAGGGAGGGGGAAAACCTAAAATATACTTTGTATAGAATTTGCAGTGCTCAAAATAGATCCACCAGGAAGCAATCTACTTCCGTTCTTCTTCACAATTTTTATGTAGGCATTACTCCTTGGCACAGATATATCCTTGATACTATTACTGGAGGGAACTTCTTGGGTAGCCATACTTTTGATTCTTATAATGCTATGATAGATTTGTTTGCTCACCCCCTCTTTTGGTTAATGGAACTGTATTAACTTTTGAGCATGTAATGCAAAGGCTTGAAATTATTGAAAATAAGGTTGCTACCGTAGAGTTAATTGAAAATTTGGATAAAAAGATCCACAACCGAATCTCTCAATATGGATCTAAAGTAGGAGTCACTTTGAAAAATATTAAAGAGAAGGAACCCGTAGTTAATGAGAAAATAAATCACGATTCCACTAGAATTGATAAACTTGAGGATATTATTACCAACTTGGGAACCGCTTTTTCTTCCGTAAAGAATAATCCAAGTCCTCCCGCTAAAATTGCCAAGCTTATGTATGTTCCTAAAAATAAGGGTGATTCCTCTAGTAAGGAAACTGCGGATCTGAAATCTATAAGTGTTCATCCCAATCTTTTTGCTATCATTAAGGAACCATTTGTTACAAATGATTTTTTCGATCTTGTGCCTATAAGTTTTATAATCAATAAAAAGAAATAAATTCCTAAAGATGGTAGGTGCCTCATTGAAGAATTGCCTACCAAAGATGGCAATACCTAGATCTATCCTTAAACGATAGCGCTTGTTGGGAGGCAACCCAATCTTATTTTTATTCCTTGCTTTTTGCTCCTGTTTAGTAATAAATAATTTATCTAGCCTCTGTTTTGGTTGTGTTTTTTTGTGTTTAATTAGTGTTTGTGCCAAGTAGAACCGTTGGGAAGACTTTGGGAAAGTCTTGTTACACTTGCTGTAAAAAACAGAAACTTTAGCGCTCACGAGAACTGCTGCCATTTTTATTTGGAAAGTGCTATTTAGTTAATTCGTTTTTAATATGATTAATAGATAAATTACTCACGTCCAGAAATTTATTTTAGAATTTTTGGGTTCCAGATCTTGCGCTAGCTACAGATTACTACAGACTGTTCTGTTTTTGATAGATTCTATTTTTCGTGTGTTGTTTGCTTATTTTGATGAATCTATGGCTAGTAAAATAGTTTATAAACCATAGAGAAGTTTGAATACAGTAGGTTTAACACCAATATAAATAAAGAATGAGTACATTACAGTACCTTGAAGTGGTCCTTTGTTTTCTTTCGCTAACGGAGCTCACAAGATTTTCTATTTTGAGTTTTGTGTTGTGAAGTTTTCAAGTTTTGGGTAAAGATTTGATGGATTATGGAACAAGGAGTGGAAAGAGCCAAAGATTGGGGATGCCCATGGCACCCCCAAGATAATCTAAGGACACCTAAAAGCCAAAGCTTGGGGATGCCCCGGAAGGCATCCCCTCTTTCATCTACTTCTATCGGTAACTTTACTTGGTGCTATATATTTATTCGCCACATGATATGTGTTTTGCTTGGAGCGTCTTGTATGATTTGAGTCTTTACTTTTTAGTTTACCACAATCATCCTTTCTGTACACACCTTTTGAGAGAGCCATACATGATTTGGAATTTGTTAGAATACTTTATGTGCTTCGCTTATATCTTTTGAGTTATATAGTTTTGCTCTAGTACTTCACTTATATCTTTTAGAGCACGGTGGTGGATTTGTTTTATAGAAACTATTGATCTCTCATGCTTCACTTAGATTATTTTGAGAGTCTTAAATACCATGGTAATTTTCTTAAATCCTAATATGCTAGGTATACAAGATTAATAATAAAATTCTCTTATGAGTGTGTTGAATACTATGAGAAGTTTGATGCTTGATAATTGTTTTGAGATAGGAAGATGGTGATATTAAAGTTGTGCTAGTTGAGTAGTTGTGAATTTGAAGAAGACTTGTGTTAAAGTTTGTGATTCCCGTAGCATGCACGTATGCTGAACCGTTATGTGATGAAGTCGGAGCATGATTTATTTATTGATTGTCTTCCTTATGAGTGGTGGTCGGGGACGAGCGATGGTCTTTTCCTACCAATTTATCCCCCTAGGAGCATGCGCGTAATACTTTGCTTTGATAACTTCTATATTTTTGCAATAAGTATATGAGTTCTTTATGACTAATGTTGAGTCCATGGATTATACGCACTCTCACCCTTCCACCATTGCTAGCCTCTCTAACACCGCGCACCTTTCGCCGGTATCATACACCCACCATATACCTTCCTCAAAACAGCCACCATACCTACCTATTATGGCATTTCCATAGACATTCCGAGATATATTACCATGCAACTTTCCACCTTTCTGTTTATTATGGCACACTCCATCATTGTCATATTTCCTAGCATGATCATGTAGTTGACATAGTATTTGTGGCAAAGCCATCGTTCATAATTCTTTCATACATGTCACTCATGAGTCATTGCATATCCTGGTACACTGCCGGAGGCATTCATATAGAGTCATATTTTGTTCTAAGTATCGAGTTGTAATTGTTGAGTTGTAAGAAAATAAAAGTGTGATGATCATCATTATTAGAGCATTGTCCCAGTAAGGAAAGGATGATGGAGACTATGATTCCCCCACAAGTCGGGATGAGACTCCGGATGAAAAATAAAAAAAGAAAAGAAAATAGGCCATAAAAAGGGAGAAAAGGCCCAAAAAATGAGAGAAAAAGAGAGAAGGGACAATGCTACTATCCTTTTACCACACTTGTGCTTCAAAGTAGCACCATGATATTCATAGTAGAGAGTCTCTCATTTCGTCACTTTAATATACTAGTGGGAATTTTTCATTACAGAACTTGGCATGTATATTCCAATGATGGGCTTCCTCAAAATGCCCTAGGTCTTCATGAGCAAGCAAGTTGGATGCACACCCACTTAGTTTCTTTTTGAGCTTTCATATACTTATAGCTCTAGTGCATCCATTGCATGTCAATCCCTACTCACTCACATTGATATCTATTGATGGGCATCTCCATAGCCCTTTGATACGCCTAGTTGATGTGAGACTATCTTCTCCCTTTTTGTCTTCTCCACAACCACCATTCTATTCCACCTATAGTGCTATATCCATGGCTCACGCTCATGTATTGCGTGAAGATTGAAAAAGTTTTGAGAATGTCAAAAGTATGAAACAATTGCTTGGCTTGTCATCGGGGTTGTGCATGATTTAAATACTTTGTGTGGTGAAGATAGAGCATAGCCAGACTATATGATTTTGTAGGGATAACTTTCTTTGGCCATGTTATTTTGAGAAGACATAATTGCTTTGTTAGTATGCTTGAAGTATTATTATTTTTATGTCAATATGAACTTTTGTCTTGAATCGTTCAGATCTCAATATTCATACCACAATTAAGAAGAATTACCTTAAAATTATGCCAAGTAGCACTCCGCATCAAAAATTCTGTTTTTATAATTTACCTACTCGAGGACGAGCAGGAATTAAGCTTGGGGATGCTTGATACGTCTCCAGCGTATCTATAATTTTTGATTGCTCCATGCTATATTATCTACTGTTTTGGACATTATTGAGCTTTATTATCCACTTTTATATTATTTTTGGGACTAACCTATTAACCGGAGGCCCAACCCAAAATTGTTGTTTTTTGCCTGTTTTAGGGTTTCGAAGAAAAGGAATATCAAACGGAGTCCAAACAGAATGAAACCTTCAGGAACGTGATTTTCTCAACGAACAAGACCCAGGAGACTTGGACCCTACGTCAAGACACAAAAGAGGAGGCCACGAGGTAGGGGCGCGCCTCCCCCCCCCCCAGGCGCGCCCTCCACCCTCGTGGGCCCCTTGTTGCTCCACCGACGTACTTCTTCCTCCTATATATACTACGTACCCCCAAACGATCAGATACGAAGCCAAAACCCTAACCCCACCATCGTAACTTTCTGTATCCACGAGATCCCATTTTGGGGCCTGTTCTGGAGCTCCGCCGGAGGGGGCATCGATCACGGAGGGCTTCTACATCAAAACCATAGCCCCTCCGATGAAGTGTGACTAGTTCACCTTAGACCTACGGGTCCATAGTTAGTAGCTAGATGGCTTCTTCTCTCTTTTTGGATCTCAATACGATGTTCTCCCCCTCTCTTGTGGAGATCTATTCGATGTAATCTTCTTTTTGCGGTGTGTTTGTTGAGACCGATGAATTGTGAGTTTATGATCAAGTCTATCTATGAATAATATTTGAATCTTCCCTGAATTATTTTATGCATGATTGGTTACCTTTGCAAGTCTCTTCGAATTATCCGTTTGGTTTGGCCAACTAGATTGGTAGTTCTTGCCATGGGAGAAGTGCTTAGCTTTGCGTTCGATCTTGCGGTGTCCTTACCCAGTGACAAAAGGGGCAGCAAGGCACGTATTGCATCGTTGCCATCGAGGATAACAAGATGGGGTTTATTTCATATTGCATGAGTTTATCCCTCTACATCATGTCATCTTGCTTAAGGCGTTACTCTGTTTTAACTTAATACTCTAGATGCATGCTGGATAGCGGTCGATGAGTGGAGTAATAGTAGTAGATGCAGGCAGGAGTCGGTCTACTTGTCTCGGACGTGATGCCTATATACATGATCATGCCTAGATATTCTCATAACTATGCTCAATTCTATCAATTGCTCAACAGTAATTTGTTCACCCACCGTAGAATACATATGCTCTCGAGAGAAGCCACTAGTGAAACCTATGGCCCCCGGGTCTATCTTCATCATATTAATCTCCTACTACTTAGTTATTTCCTTTGCTATTTCCTTTGCTTTTACTTTACTTTGCATCTTTATCACAAAAATACCAAAAATATTATCTTATCACATCTGACTCCCGCAAGTGGCCATGTAGGGATTAACAAACCCTTATCGCGTTGGTTGCGAGGATTTATTTGTTTTGTGCAGGTGCGAGGGACTGGCGCGTAGCCTCCTACTGGATTGATACCTTGGTTCTCAAAACTGAGGGAACTACTTACGCTACTTTGCTGCATCATCCCTTCCTCTTCGGGGAAAACCAACGCAGTGCTCAAGAGGTAGCACCCTCCAAGTCCATTGGGGCGTTGGCAAAGGTGGGAGGAAAGAAATCCCATCCTTCCCCTTCCCCACCGATTGTTATCCCCCCCCTTTTTAGGGATCTTGATCTTATCCCTTCGGGATATGATCTTATTCCTTCTAAGGGGGGGGGGGTCTTGGTGCGCCTTAACCAAGGGTGTGGGGCCTTGCCCCCACTACCCATGTTCATGTGGATCCCCATGCAGGTGGGCCCCAGTCCGGAACCTTCTAGAACCTTCCCGATACAATACCAAAAAATCCCGAACATTTTTCGGTGGCCAAAATAGGACTTCCCATATATAAGTCTTTACCTCCGGACCATTCTGGAACTCCTCGTGACATCCAGGATCCCATCCGACACTCCAAACAACTTTCGGTAACCACATACAATTCCCATTACAACTCTAGCGTCACCGAACAATAAGTGTGTAGACCCTACGTGTTGGGGATATGACTACCAGATATGACCCGCCCAGGAGGTACCGGGTCAACCACAATGGCGGTTTACCTGTATGAAGCCGAAGAGTATACAAGATGGTGGTTCACAGTTAGGCTTATAACAGGCCCAAGCCCAGAGGCAACTTAAGGCCCGTAAGTATAAACCGCCATGTATGAATAGACTTGTAATGTAAGGCATGTAAGATACGTCACCGAGTCGGGCACATTGTATGAGCCGGCCGAGACTCTATAGGTCGCAAGGCGTCAACCAGTGTATATAAGGGGACGACCTGGCAGCGGCTTAGGGTAAGAAACAACAGATAGAGAGCCAGGTTAAGCGTATTAGCTCCCTAGTCATCGAAACCCTAGCAATATCACCTCAACTGGACTAGGCCATTACCTTCACCGCAAGGGGCCGAATCAGTATAACTCCTCGTGTCCTTTGTCCCATTTAACACCTTTAAGCTTCCTAGTTGCGATGGCTCCACGATTAAGTCCTTTCACGAGGACATCTGTCGTGACAATTCCACGACAGTTGGCGCCCACCGTGGGGCCTGCGCACGGTGGATTTGAATTCTTGAAGGGCAATTTCGAAGGGCTCAAGGGATATGTTGTGGGCCGGATGACCAAGAGTCGTCGCGGCAAGCTCTACATCGACGACGCTGGCTGGGGCCCCGATGCTACCTCAATTGAGTACGGGTACCGGGTCCCCTTCGGCGGAATCCACGTCTTCATCAGCCAGATCGGTGAGCCGGGCCCTGAGCCGGACATCTGCACCGACATCATCGAGACGGCTCAGCGTGCGAGACCCGCCCGAACTCAGCCCACCGTGAAGTGTGCCTTCGTGGGATGCGTCCATTGAGGAGAGTTCTCTGAAGGATCGATGACCCACAAGTATAGGGGATCTATCGTAGTCCTTTCGATAAGTAAGAGTGTCGAACACAACGAGGAGCAGAAGGAAATGATAAGCGGTTTCCAGCAAGGTATTCTCTGCAAGTACTGAAATAAGTGGTAAGAGATAGTTTTGTGATGAGATAATTTGTAACGAGCAACAAGTAACAAAAGTAAATAAGGTGCAGCAAGGTGGCCCAATCCTTTTTGTAGCAAAGGACAAGCCTGGACAAACTCTTATATGATGTAAAGTGCTCCCGAGGACACATGGGAATATCGTCAGGCTAGTTTTCATCACGCTCATATGGTTCACGTTCGATACTTTGATAATTTGGTATGTGGGTGGACCGGTGCTTGGGTGCTGCCCTTACTTGGAAAAACATCCCACTTATGATTAACCTCTATTGCAAGCATCCGCAAATACAACAAAAGTATTAAGGTAAATCTAACCATAGCATGAAACATATGGATACAAATTAGCCCCTTACGAAGCAACGCATAAACTAGGGTTTAAGCTTCTATCACTCTACCAACCCATCATCTACTTATTACTTCCCAATGCCTTCCTCTAAGCCCAAACAATGGTGAATTGTCTTGTAGTCAATGTTCACATAACACCACTAGAGGAGAGACAACACACATCTCATCAAAATATCGAATGAATACCAAATTCACATGACTACTAATAGCAAGACTTCTCCCATGTCCTCAGGAACAAAAGTAACTACTCACAAAGCATAAACATGTTCATAATCAGAGGGGTATTAATATGCATATAGGATCTGAACATATGATCTTCCACCAATTAAACCAACTAGCATCAACTATAAGGAGTAATTAACACTACTAGCAACCTACTAGCACCAATCCCGGACTTGGAGACAAGAATTGGATACAAGAGATGAACTAGGGTTTTGAGATGAGATGGTGCTGATGAAGATGTTGATGGAGATTGCCCTCTCCCGATGAGAGGAGCGTTGGTGATGACGATGGCGATGATTTCCCCCTCCTGGAGGGAAGTTTCCCCGGCAGAACAGCCCCGCCAGAACCCTAGATTGGTTCTGCCAAGGTTCCGCCTCGTGGCGGCGGAGTTTCGTCCGAGAAGATGGCTTATGATTTTTTTCCCATTGAAAGAGTCCATATAGCAGAAGATGGTAGCCGAAGGGCCACCAGGGGGCCCACGAGGTAGGGGGGTGCGCCCAGGGGGGTAGGGCGCGCCCCACACCCTCGTGGGCAGGGTGTGGCCCCCTGGTGAAGTTCTTGCGCTCAATGTTTTTTATATATTTGGAAAACATCATCCGTGAAGTTTCAGGACTTTTGGAGCTGTGCAGAATAGGTCTCTAATATTTGCTTCTTTTCCAGCCAGAATCCCAACTGCCAGCATTCTCCCTCTTTATGTAAACCTTGTAAAATAAGAGAGAATAGGCATAAGTATTGTGACATAATGTGTAATAACAGCCCATAATGCAATAAATATTGATATAAAAGCATGTTGCAAAATGGACGTATCAACTCCCCCAAGCTTAGGCCTCGCTTGTCCTCAAGCGAAAAGTCGAAATCGAAAAATATGTCCACATGTTTAGAGAATAAGGTGTCGATAAAAATAAAATACGGACATGAGGGCATCATGATCATTCTTAGAACAGCAACTTATATAATTCTTGTCATATGATATCTTATGCTAGAGTAATAATTCAATCACAATATCAAGTATGAATCATAAACTTCATTGAAAACTAACAAACTATAATCTCAGTCATTGAAGAAATTGCAATTTATCATAACATAGGAAAGAGTCAATGTATAAGAGCTTTTCAGCAAGTCCACATACTCAACTATCATATAATCTTTCACAATTGCTGACACTCACACAATACTTATGGGTCTGGAGTTTTAATCGGATACAAAGAAAGATAGGGGCTTATAGTTTTTGCCTCCCAACGTTTTACCTCAAGGGTCATGTCAACAGTAATAGTTCATGAAAACCCACATCCAATTAGCCATATATACCAGGATCTTTCCAACATATTGTGCTTGCCAAAGGATAAAATGTAAAAAAAAGAAAGGGTGAGGATCACCATGACTCTTTTGCAGTGTAGGAGATAAAAGTAAAAGATAGGCCCTTCGCAGAGGGAAGCAGAGGTTGCCGTGTGCTTTTGTGGGTAAATGCACAAAATCCTAATGCGAAAGAACGTCACTTTATATTGCCACTTGTGATATGGACCTTTATTATGCAGTCTGTCGCTTTTATTACTTATCACATGATCGTATAAAGCTTATTTCTTCCACACCAATCAATCATACATATTTAGAGAGCAATATTTTTATTGCTTGCACCGATGACAACTTACTTGATGGATCTTACTCAATCCAAAGTTAGGTATAGTGTACTCTCATGGCAAAACTGGTTTAAGGGTATTTGGAAGCACAAGTAGTATCTCTACTTGGTGCAATGAATTTGGCTAGCATGAGGGGGAAAGGCAAGCTCATCATGTTGGAAGATCCAAGACAATATAATTTATCTCAGATGTAAGAAAACATAACCCATTACATTGTCTTCCTTGTCCAATGTCAACTCTTTAGCATGTCATATTTTAATGAGTGCTCACAATCATAAAAGATGTCCAAGATAGTATATTTATATGTGAAGACCTCTCTTTCTTTATTACTTCCTATTAATTGCAACGATGACCAAAACTGTGTTTGTCAACTCTCAACAACTTTTATTCATCATACTCTTTCTATGTGAGCTCATTACTCTCCATAAGACTTACATGATCTCTTTGTTTCTTTTTATTTCTTTCTCTTTTCTTTTATTCCTTTATTTTGGATCATGGCAAAAATAAGCAAGCCCTTGACTCAACACTAATCTTTCTTATATAGCTCACGGACTCGATTACATAGAAGAATAATAAAGCAAACCTCACAACTAGATCATACTAAGAACTTTTATTCTACTAGATCAAGATATTACCAAAAGGATCGAACTAAGAAAAAAGGTAAAGATAAAAGTGATGGTGATACGATACCGGGGCACTCCCCCAAGCTTGGCAGTTGCCAAGTGGAGTGCCCATACCAGATACTCAATTCTTCTTTGTTGGAGGAGACGGTGGTGATTTTGTTGATGGCGTAGGCTTCTTCCTTAATTTGCGTTTGAGAACAGAATTTTGGTCCCTTTAGGTCCCCGATCTCCTGTTCTAGGCTCAGTATCTTTTTGCATAGTTCCTGCTTGTTTTCCTGCAAGAGTCAAAAAGGGATAAACTCGATCTTAGGTTTCTTTACCCTATCCGGGAGGCTTGACTTTTTGAACTCCACATGCATGTCCCCAGGTTGAGGTAGTGGGACTTCATCTTCATCTGAGCTCGTCTCCTCCTTTCCCTTGGGTTCATAGTCTTCTTCTTCTTCCGTGGTCCAACCATAATGCTCCACCTCTCCATAGACCTTAGGGTCTGCAAGGTAATTAGCCACATAGCTTTCTCCTTCCGAATCCTGGGACGACATGTTGCACTGTCTGCAACGGGGTTCTCGGCTCCTTTTCTTTGATGTCCTTGGGACATGGCATCTTTTCAATAGCATCAACCTTGGCTTTATCAACTTCAATACCTCTTTAATAAACTTTATGCCCCAATACAATACCTTCATTAACCATAAAGTGGCACTTTTCCCAATTCAGGAGAAGATTAGTTTCTTCGCATCTCTGCAAAACTCGATCAAGGTTGCTCAAGCAATCATCAAAAGAAGATCCATAGACGGAAAAGTCATCCATGAAAACCTCACAAATCTTTTCACAACAGTCAGAGAATATAGCCATCATGCATCTTTGAAAGGTAGCTGGTGCATTACATAAACCAAAAGGCATACTTCTATAAGCAAAAGTACCAAAAGGGCATGTAAAAGTAGTCTTTGATTGATCTTTGGCTGACACAGGTATTTGAGAGAAACCAGAATAACCATCTAGAAAGCAAAAATGTGTATGTTTGGATTATCTTTCTAGCATTTGATCGATAAAAGGTAAGGGGTAATGATCCTTTTTAGTAGCCTTATTTAATTTGCGGAAATCAATTACCATCCTATAACCAGTAATAATTCTTTGAGGAATCAATTCATCTTTGTCATTAGGAACAACAGTAATACCTCCCTTCTTAGGGACACAATGGACAGGGCTTACCCACTGACTATCAGCAACGGGGTAACTTATACCTGCCTCAAGGAGCTTTAGTATCTCCTTTCTTACCACCTCTTTCATTTTAGGATTCAGACGGCGTTGATGATCATGAACTGGTTTAGCATCTTCTTCCAAATTAATTTTATGTTGGCATAGAGTGGGACTAATGCCCTTAAGATCATCAAGAGTATACCCAATAGCAGCATGGTGCTTCTTCAGAATTTTCAATAATCTCTCTTCTTCATGTTCTGAAAGGTTAGCACTAATAATAACAGGATATATGTTTTCCTCATCAAGATAAGCATATTTAAGAGTATCCGGTAACGGTTTAAGCTCAAACACGGGATCACCCTTGGGTGGAGGAGGATCTCCTAGGATTTCAACAGGTAAATTGTGTTTCAGAATAGGTTCATGTTTAAAGAATACTTCATCTAATTCCCTTCTTTCATTCATAAACATATCATTTTCATGGTCTAGCAAATATTGTTCTAAAGGATCACTAGGAGGTACGGCAATAGAAGCAAGACCAATAATTTCATCTTTACTAGGTAATTCTTCTTCACGGTGTTGTCTACTAAATTTAGAAAAATTAAATTCATGGGTCATATCATCTAAACCGATAGTAACAACATCTATTTTGCAATCTATGGTAGCATTAACAATATTTAAGAAGGGTCTACCAAATATAATGGGACAGAAGCTATCTTGTGGGGAACCAAGAACAAGAAAATCAGCAGGATATTTAGTTTTCCCACACAAGACTTCAACATCTCTAACAATTCCCATTGGTGAAATAGTATCTCTATTAGCAAGTTTAATTGTGACATCAATATCTTCTAACTCAACAGGTGCAATGTCATGCATAATTTCTTTGTATAAGTCAATAGGTATTGCACTAGCACTAGCACCCATATCACATAAGCCATGATAACAATGATCTTCTATTTTAACAGAAATAACAGGCATACCTACCATAGGTCTAGGTTTATCTGTATCACGGGGTTTAGCAATTCTAGCAGTTTCATCACAGAAATAAATAACATGCCCATCTATATTATCAGACAAGAGATCGTTAACAATAGCAATATTAGGTTCAACTTTAACTTGCTCAGAAGGTGTATATGTTTTAATATTGCTTTTACGAACCACAGTTGAAGCTTTAGCATGATCCTTGATCCTAACAGGGAAAGGCGGTTTCTCAACATAAGAAGTAGGAACAATAGGATCATTATAAGTAATAGTCTTTTCTTCAACTTTAATAGGTGAAGCTACTTTTACTTCTATGGGAGGATGATATTTAAACCACTTCTCCTTGGGGAGATCAACATAAGCAGCAAAAGATTCACAGAAAGAAGCTACTATCTCAGAGTCAAGTCCATATTTAGTGCTAAATTTACGAAAAATGTCGGTATCCATAAAAGATTTAACACAATCAAAACTAGGTATCATACCTGACTCCTTACCATTGTTGAGGTCCCAGTCTTCGGAGTTGCGTTTAATTATTTCCAATAAATCCCATTTGAATTCAATAGTCTTCATCATAAAAGAGCTAGCACAATAAGAATCAAGCATGATGCGATTGTTATCAGAAAGCCGAGCATAAAAATTTTGAATAATCATTTCTCTTGAGAGCTCATGATTGGGGCATGAATATAACATTGATTTAAGCCTCCCCCAAGCTTGAGCGATGCTTTCTCCTTCGCGAGGCCAAAAATTATATATATAATTGCGATCATGATGAACAAGATGCATAGGATAAAACTTTTGATGAAATTCCAATTTCAATCCTTTGTAGTCCAAGACTCCATATCATCACATAGCCTATACCATGTCGATGCATCTCCCCTCAAAGATAAAGGGAAGACCTTCTTCTTAACAACATCTCTGGGTACACCTGCAAGCTTAAATAATCCACAAACTTCATCCACATATATTAGATGTTCATCAGGATGTTTTGTTCCATATCCCAAAAAAGGATTAGCTAGCAGTTTTTCTACCATACCCAAAGGAATTTCGAAGCAAGCATTTTCATTTTCAGTAGGTTCAGTAGGTTGAGGAGCAACTCTTTGCTCTACTGGTCGGGGTGAAGATACCACGAACAAGCCCATCATAGGATTACTTTCCATAGTAACAAGTGACAGTAAATTTCAGCACACTATATAAATTTTTCCTTAGCAAATTCCACCTACCAAAGGCGCTTCACTCCCCAGCAACGGTGCCAGAAAAGAGTCTTGATGACCCACAAGTATAGGGGATCTATCGTAGTCCTTTCGATAAGTAAGAGTGTCGAACCCAACGAGGAGCAGAAGGAAATGATAAGCGGTTTCCAGCAAGGTATTCTCTGCAAGTACTGAAATAAGTGGTAACAGATAGTTTTGTGATGAGATAATTTGTAACGAGCAACAAGTAACAAAAGTAAATAAGGTGCAGCAAGGTGGCCCAATCCTTTTTGTAGCAAAGGACAAGCCTGGACAAACTCTTATATGATGTAAAGCACTCCCGAGGACACATGGGAATATCGTCAGGCTAGTTTTCATCACGCTCATATGATTCGCGTTCGGTACTTTGATAATTTGGTATGTGGGTGGACCGGTGCTTGGGTGATGCCCTTACTTGGAAAAACATCCCACTTATGATTAACCTCTATTGCAAGCATCCGCAAATACAACAAAAGTATTAAGGTAAACCTAACCATAGCATGAAACATATGGATCCAAATCAGCCCCTTACAAAGCAACGCATAAACTAGAGTTTAAGCTTCTGTCACTCTAGCAACCCATCATCTACTTATTACTTCCCAATGCCTTACTCTAGGCCCAAATAATGGTGAAGTGTCATGTAGTCGACGTTCACATAACACCACCAGAGGAGAGACAACATACATCTCATCAAAATATCGAACGAATACCAAATTCACATGACTACTAATAGCAAGACTTCTCCCATGTCCTCAGGAACAAAAGTAACTACTCACAAAGCATAAACATGTTCATAATCAGAGGGGTACTAATATGCATATAGGATCTGAACATATGATCTTCCACCAATTAAACCAACTAGCATCAACTACAAGGAGTAATTAACACTACTAGCAACCTACTAGCATCAATCCCGGACTTGGAGACAAGAATTGGATACAAGAGATGAACTAGGGTTTTGAGATAAGATGGTGCTGATGAAGATGTTGATGGAGATTGCCCTCTCTCGATGAGAGGAGCATTGGTGATGACGATGGCGATGATTTCCCCCTCCGGGAGGGAAGTTTCCCTGGCAGAACAGCCCTGCTAGAACCCTAGATTGGTTCCGCCAAGGTTCCGCCTCGTGGCGGCAGAGTTTCGTCCGAGAAGATGGCTTATGATTTTTTTTCCCATCGAAAGAGTCCATATAGCAGAAGATGGTAACCGAAGGGCCACCAGGGGGCCCACGAGGTAGGGGGCATGCCCAGGGGGGTAGGGCACACCCCCCACCCTCATGGGCAGGGTGTATCCCTCCTGGTGAAGTTCTTGCGCTCAATGTTTTTTATATATTTGGAAAACATCATCTGTGAAGTTTCAGGACTTTTGGAGCTATGCAAAATAGGTCTCTAATATTTGCTCCTTTTCCAGCCAGAATCCCAGCTGCCGGCATTCTCCCTCTTTATGTAAACCTTGTAAAATAAGAGAGAATAGGCATAAGTATTGTGACATAATGTATAATAATAGCCCATAATACAATAAATATTGATATAAAAGCATGATGCAAATGGACGTATCAAGGATCGGTGTCTGTCGATGAGACGACCATCTGCTCTGACGGTGGATTGTCCACAGGTGAGACGGATTCATTGTATCAATTGCAATATGGTGGGCTTGGGGGCTGTTCCGATGGCAACAGTATTCCGGACCCCTTTGAGCCGCCAAGCAGGGCAGGGATCTTCATGACTGGCACGCAACTCGTTCAAAACTCCACAACTGCGGCAGCGATAACCTCTGGGTCAGTGGCGGCCGGGGCAGGAGGCCATGCGCGCCCGCCGGCTTAGGTACTGATGGATCTCATGGATAGGATGACAGCCTTGTTAACTGTCGTGGTTAGCCCGGTGGATCAGGCTCAGCACGATGCAGAAGTGGCACGGTTACGTGAGGAGGTAGTACAAGCCAAGGAAAACCTAGCAGCGAAGGACGTCAGGATGGCCGTGGAGCGGGCGGCTTTGGATGCTCGAGCTCAGCAGATTCAATCAGAGGCTTTTCAGCTTACGATGGATCTGAACGCATCAAATGAGGTCATGAGGAGAAGACAGCAGAAGGCTCAATCACGTCTGCCTATGACTTATGATCCTAGAAACCTCTTCCGCACACCCGGTGCAGGCCCCAGTAACCCGCCGGAGGTAAACCGGGTGGCAACACCCCGGGCTGGGGCGCTGGTTCAACCACGGGTGATGGAACCTCCTCGTATGAATACTGCTTCACCTCGTTATGTACCAACACCACCAGGTCATTATTCTAACCCTTTGGAGAACATGATCGCTGCGGCGGCGCGATTGGTGGCTCTCCCAGCGGAGGGTGACTCTCCGACAATGATTGAAACCCGAAGGGTCAGAGAACTTCTTCAGACGGCTCTGGTGCAGCAGGAGGCATATTCTTATAGTCGAGACAGGATTCATTCGACCCCTCACCCAAGCCGGAGCCCGAGTTATAGCAGGCACATAGATTCAGCCGCCGTCTCAAGCAACGCCCGGCGCCGTGACCAGTCGTGCGGGCATGACCCGGCACGTGATGGAGCTCTTAATTTGGTTGACCAGGATAGGATCCGCCAAGAGGTTGAGCGGGCGGCTCAACGGGCAACTCAGCAGGCGGCTCACCAGTCTTTTCCAGTTCATCCGACGACCTCTGATAAGGCAGGCATGGCCACAAGGACTGGAGGTATCCCTTGCTTAGTACCGGCTCTGCGTAATGAGCATTTGCCCAAGGATTTCAAGAGGCCTCGAAAGGTGCCTAATTACACGGCCGATTTACAGCTAGGGTCATGGATTGAAAGCTATGAGATGGCCATGGAACTACTAGAGGTCAGTGACGCGGCAATGGCCAAGTACTTTACCATGATGTTGGATGGAACGGCCCGCACTTGGTTGAAGGGGTTGCCACCCAATTCCATCGGTTCATGGGCAGAATTAAAAGCTCGATTTATTCGGAATTTCAAAGACACCTACAAGCAGCCCATGTCAATTGTGGATCTGACTAATTGTAAACAAGAGGAAGGTGAATCCATGACTCATTGGGTGCGTCGGGTCAAAGCCATAATACATTCATCTGATAAGATGGATGCCGGCTCCGCAGTCTTAATGTTGGAGAAAAATTGCCGTTTTATGCCTCTGAAACAGAAGTTGGGGCGGCTCAAGCGCGATTGTAATGATATGGGCCAGCTGATGGCGTCTCTAGTCAAGTACGCCGACTCTGACAGTACCAAGGATCCTGAGTCTGACGATGAGAAGACGGGGAAGGGGAAGAAGAACGTCAATGCCAAGGGTCATCAGCATAACTCGGCAAATCAAGGAGGCAATAATAAACGTAAGGCTGACGGTGGCTCAGAGTTTGTGGCTAACACCAATGCACAGGGCAACAACCAGCGACGTAAGGGGAGGCCACCTCCTTGGTCCGGTGGGTCAGGTCCCACTCTTGAGCAGTTGTTAAATGAGCCATGTCCAAGGCACGGTACTCAACAGAAATCGGCCACTCACCTGTGGAAGGACTGTATGATCATGAAGGCTTTCAAGAACTCTAACATGTTCAATAGCAATCATGGCCCAGGAGGTGGATCAGGTGGTGGCGGTTTTCATGGTCCGGGCGGCGGTTCAAATTCCAATTTTCAAGGCTCTCAAGGAAATCAAGGTGGCTATAATCAGCAATCTGGCCAGGGAGGTCAGCAACAGCAGCAGCAATCTGGATACCAGAGCAATCCAAAGCAGATGAATAGTGGACAGTATCATGTGTTCAGCACCAGTTTGTGCAAACGGGACCAGAAGCTTCATAAGAGGGCTGTGAATGCTGTTGAGCCGGCAGTCCCTCGTTATTTGAGATGGTCTGAGCAACCTATTCTATGGAGTAGGGAAGATCACCCCCCCCCCCGGGTTGACAATCCGGGTCACCTGGCCTTGGTGGTGGCACCTCAAGTTGGTGGATATAAATTCACTAAACTACTCATGGACGGAGGAAGTAGCATCAACATCCTCTATTATGAGACTTTCCGTCGCATGGGGTTGACTGACAAAAATCTTAAAATGGCAAACACTGTTTTCCATGGAGTGGTGCCTAGTAAGTCGGTGTACCCAGTGGGCAAGATTGAACTGGAAGTATCCTTTGGAGATGAGCATGATTCTAGGGATGAGAAGTTAACTTTTGAGGTGGTGAAAATCAAGAGCTTGTATCACGCCTGTTTGGATGACCGGCTTATGCCAAGTTCATGGCACGGTCGTGTTATGTTTATTTGTAGCTTAAGATGTCGGGTCATAAGGGTACCATCATAGTGCATGGGAGTCAGAAGATAGCCTTGGAATGTGAGGAAGGCGATGCTGCTTACGCTGAATCTGTTTGTGCAATAGAGGAGTTAAAGTTTTACAAAGACAATGTTGACCCGGCGGACATGACGTCTTTGAAAAAGCCAACTACAGAACATGAGCTGGTCCTGAAGTTTAAGTCGACTGATGACACCAAGCTTGTCGATTTTGTTCCAGGTGACTCATCTAAGCAGTTTAGTATCAGTGCTAATCTGGATCCTAAATAGGAAAGCGTGCTCATCGAGTTCATCCATGAGAACTGGGACATCTTTGCATGGAAACCTTCTGACATGCCAGGTGTACCGAGAGAACTCGCTGAGCACACTCTTGATATTGATCCAAAATTTAAGCCAGTCAAGCAATTTCTTCAGCGGTTCAATGAGGAGAGGCGAAAGGCCATTGGTGAAGAAGTGGCCCGGATCTTGGCGGCTGGGTTCATTATTGAGGTTTTTCATCCAGAGTGGTTGGCTAACACGGTGCTCGTGCTTAAAAAGAACGGCACCTGGCGTATGTGTGTGGATTACACAGACTTAAACAAGGCTTGTCCGGCTAATCCTTTCGCTCTCCCCCGTATTGATCAAATCATTGATGCTACGGCGGGTTGTGAGCGTTTGAGCGTTTTGGATGCTTATTCTGGTTATCATCATATCAAGATGGCAGTTAAGGACCAGGAGAAGACGGCTTTTATTACTCCTTTTGGAGCCTTCTGCTATGTGTCTATGCCTTTTGAACTTAAGAGTACCCAGGCGACTTATCGGCGATGTGTGCAGAACTATCTTCACAATCAGATTGGGTGCAATGTTCATGCTTATATGGACGATATTGTGATGAAGTCCAGAGAGAAGGAGACCTTGATAGATGATCTGAAGGAAACCTTTGGTAACCTCCGGGTCTACAAGATGATGCTTAACCAGGCCAAGTGCGTTTTTGGAGTGCCAGCGGGCAAGCTTTTGGGTTTTTTGGCTTCTAACAGAGGCATCGAGGCTAACCCGGAGAAAATCAAAGCAATTACATCTTTAGCTAAGACGGCGTGCATCAATGACGTTCAGCGGTTGGCGGGTCGTGTCGCTGCTTTAAGTCGGTTCATAAGCTGGTTAGGTGAGAAGGCCATACTGCTGTATCAAATGATGAAGAAGATAGATGATTTTGTCTAGAGTGATGCTACTAACACTGCCTTTGAAGATCTGAAGAGACAGCTCGCTGAGCCACCGGTCCTTGCTGCTCCCATTGATAAGGAGCCATTATTGTTATATGTGGCTGCTAACACACGTGCTGTCAGTGTGGCCATTGTAGTAGAGCGCAAAGAGGATGGCAAGGAATATCCGGTTCAACGGCCGGTTTACTACATCAGTGAGGTGCTCATTGAGTCCAAACAGAGATATCCACATTGGCAGAAACTTGTTTATGGGGTGTTCATGGCGAGCCGGAAGCTTAAGCATTATTTTCAGGGTCATCCCATCATTGTGGTTAGCTCTGCTCCTTTAGGAGATATAATTCAAAATAGAGAAGCCACAGGACGAGTTGCCAAGTGGGCCATTGAACTTGGGCCTCATGGTTTAAAGTATGTGCCATGCACTGCTATCAAATCTCGAGCACTAGTGGACTTCATCAATGATTGGACAAAGCTGCAGATGCCTGAAGAGAAGCTGGACAACACATATTGGACTATTCATTTTGATGGGTCCAGGCAATTAGAGGGCTCGGGGGCTAGAGTTGTTTTAGCTTCCCCTCGAGGTGACAAATTTTGTTATGTGCTATGGTTGATGTTTCCCTATACTAACAATGCAGCTGAGTATGAGGCCTTGCTCCATGGTCTTCGGATGGCTAAGGAGATGATCTTGAGCCGGGTAAGGTGCTTTGGCGACTCAGATTTGGTGGCTCAACAAGTATCAGGCAAGTGGGATTCCAAAGATCCTCTCATGGCGGCTTATCGTCGTGAAGTTGATGCCATTGCTGGACACTTCAAGGTTTACCAAGTGGAACACATTGATCGCAGAAAGAATGAAGTGGCTAATGATTCAAGTCGGCTGGGGTCTCAGTGTAAGCCGGTGCCACCTAACACTTTCTAAGATGTTTTGCATAACCCTTCTGTCAAGTTGCCTACAGAGGAAGACTTGGCTATTCCAGACCTGGAAGCACAATTGGTGGTGGCTCTTCACGTCATCCCAGATTGGACAGTGCCATATTTGGCTTATATGACCCGGGGCGAGTTGCCTGAGGATGAGACCTTGGCTAGACAAATAACCCGGTGGTCTAAATCAATGACAATTGCCAATGGTGAGTTGCATCATCGCAGTGTCACAGAGGCGTTTCAACGATGTGTCTCTCCTAAGGAAGGTCAAGAAATTCTTCGGGAAATCCAAGAAGGAGATTGTGGCCATCATGCCGGTTCAAAGTCTCTTGTAGCCAAAGCCTTCTGTCATGGTTTTTACTGGCTGACGGCTCATGCTAATGCAGAGGATCTGGTCAGTAGGTGTGATGGTTGTCAGAAATTCTCACGACGGGAACACATGTCGGCTCAAGAATTGCGGATGATTCCAATTACTTGGTTGTTTGCAGTCTGGGGGCTCGACATGGTTGGACCTTTCAAAAGATCCAAAGATTAAAAGACACACCTTTTCGTGGCAGTTAACAAATTCACAAAGTGGGTTGAGGCAGAGCTGGTTAGTAAGTGTGATGCAGCCACGGCGGTTCAATTCATGAAAAAGGTGATCTTTCGTTTTGGCTTTCCACACAGCATTATAACTGACAGTGGTACTAATCTATCCAAGGGTGCTATGGAGGAATTCTGCCAACGTGAGCATATCCGGCTTGATGTTTCATCAGTAGCTCACCCCCAATCCAATGGTCAAGCTAAAAGAGCCAATCAGGAAATCTTGAAAGGTCTCAAGCCCCGGCTTATGGTTCCTTTACAACGAACGTCGGGTTGTTGGGTGGAGGAGTTACCCTCTGTGATATGGAGCATCAATACTACCCCTAATAGGTCTACGGGTTATACGTCTTTCTTCATGGTTTATGGAGTAGAGGCAGTCTTGCCTAGTGACATCCGTCATGACTCACCTCGCGTCGCGGCTTACGTTGAAGCTGATAACGAACGAGCCCGTCGGGATGCACTTGACCTGTTAGATGAAGAGCGTGACTTAGCAGCAGCCCGCTCGGCGATTTACCAACAGGACCTGCACCGTTATCACAGCTGCCAAGTTACGTCCAGAACCTTTCAAGAAGGTGACTTGGTGCTCTGGCTCATCCAGGATCAAACTAATGCACACAAATTATCCCCACCTTTGGAAGGACCTTTTGTGGTCAGCAGGAACTTGAACAACGGGTCATACTACCCTATCGATGTTTGAGAGCACAAAGACTCACGTAAGTCGGAGGAAGAGACCCGCCGGCCATGGAATATCGCTCATCTTCATATACTTGAGCCACCGGCTCTCATGATGTACATACTTTGACATTGTATATATTATAATAAGTAATAAAGTAGGACCTTTACCCTTTTCATTCTCAATAGTCACATGTCTTCATCATGATAAATTCAAATTGACCAATTAGGGGCTGATTGTGTTCAAATCTAGCTTAACCATTTGGTTCGGCTCATGATCGTATTCGAATCTAGACGTTAAAACCATATGGTCACTAGGGGGCTTCCTGTTCGAACATAGGTCGTATTCGAACCAAAGAGAACATAGTTGTCGGTACCCTCTTGATCGGCGCAGTGCCAAACTCACTAGGGGGCTTCTTGATCGTATTTGAATCATAGCTTAACCCCTTTTGGGTCCGACTTTGATCGTATTCGAATCAGAGTCGTTAAAAAATTCTCAAGGTCATTTGGGGGCTTCTTGTTCAAACATAGGTCGTATTCGAACCAAGGAGAACATAGTTGTCGGTACCCTCTTGATCGGCCAACGCCAAAACCACTAGGGGCTACATGATCGTATTCGAATCCTAGCTTAACCCCTTGGTCCGTTTTACTGATCGTATTCGAATTAGAAGCCTCCAAATTTTTCTGTGAAAGACAATCTTTGTTTTATTCTGCGGCTTTTCGTCTAACATCTAAGTATAAGTATGGTTTCAATTTAAACCGGCTTGGTTTTTTGAAGATAAATCGCCAGTGTATGACAGTCATCATACGTATGGAAGCGTTGGCTTCTAAAGATTGGGTTATCACCCTTACTGTTCGGGTTACATAAACTGGCAGTTGAAATTCAAGATCACAGGTATGATATTGTCGTTGTGTTTCAAAGTTAAAATTCATAGCAGGCTTATCTGTGTCTCTTCAATTGGAGGTTTTCCAGCCTTAACTATCTTTACATCCGGCCTTAATTATACAGTTATGTTGGTTTCCATGGTTGTGTATTGGGCGTTATGACCCGTCCGGCGATAAACCGCCAGGGCAATTTTATGTATTGCATGCAGGAACAGATTCAACACTACTGATATTGCAAGGGATGTAAAGCATATCTTCATATGACAGATAAAAGTGTTGTACGCAGCACAATATGCATGATGGCATAAGCAGAACATGAAGTTTTAAGCTAGCCTATTACAAGGCGTTTGGAGCCCAAAAAAGATAATACTTTTTTTTCTTTCACACATAGAAGATGATAGACTGGCGCCGGTTCATGAAGCCTGGCCGGGTTGACTAGATGGTTGCAACTCATCCCTTGCCGGTTCGTCCTCCTCCACCATCTGGAAATGGGGTTTGGACCAGTCAAAGCCCTGAAGGGCGACAAACTCAGATTCATCATCAATCAGGCCAGATGGGTCAATTTCCGGGGCAAAAGTGTGCGGCCGAACCGGCGGGATTAAATCGGTCACTTTATATGAAGGAGTGGCCATCTTCTTATTTTCTGCATCAAAACCCGGCTGATACTTGGTGAGATTGGTTTCTTCAGCAATGATGGTGGCATAAGGATGAATCTCATTTACACAAGCAGCAAAGTCTTCTTGATCGAAGGGACTTCCATCTCCCTTAAAGCTGGGGTACCCCTTGGCTACGTCTGCCGGGTCTAACTCCGGTACCCAGGCTTTGGAGCGGCTCAAAGCAGTTACGGCCCTGGCTCTCGCACAGGAACGCTTGACTTCCTGAAACCTAGCAGGTAAGATGGACAACTTCTTCAAGACATCACTCAATAAGTTTGATCCTTGGTTCGCTGGGGAGATAATGGCAAGAGCCCGCTGAGCTCCAGTGTACAATTGCTCCGCAAGAGTGTAAACCGCCTTCAGCTTTGTCAGACTATCTTGACTCAGATTGCTGCTCCGGGGACCTATGAGGTATTTACAATAAGTTAAGTAGGCGTTTTACATTATGGTGAAAAATATAGACTTTAAGTAAATAATAAGGTGACTCACCGAAGATTGCAGAAACCATCTGAGACACACGGTTCTTTAAACCAGTGAGTTCAGCGGTAACTTCTTTCAGAGCCGTCTCGGCCGTTTTAGCACGCTGCGTCAGGGCAGTCTTCTCATCGGCCCAAGAATTTTTATCTGCATTAAAACTGGTCTTCAGTTTCTCTGCTTCAGACATGCTCAACTGGAGTTTGGATTCAATTTTCTTTGTTTCAGTCTCCTGAGTCGACAGCCGGGTCTTGGCTTCAGTCAATTGGGATTCCAGTTCTGCGGTTGCAGCCTGTATACAGAATAAGGTTGTTAGTTTCATGGCGGATTATAAAAGCAAGTCCCAAGTCCTTTTGCAAGCAATAAACACTTGGCACTTGGGGGCTAATGTCTGTCAGCGCAATCTTATTGTCAAAGGAATTGGATTTTTTCCAGAAGTCCCAAGTGCTTTGCAAGCAAGACCACTTGGCACTTGGGGGCTAATGCATATTGTTTTTTTTTCCTACTTAAGAACCGGTTCATTCATACTAATTAAACCGGCCCTTGGGGACTGCACATGCACATTGAAAAACTATCAGTGTCCGGTTTGGTTGTAAACCGGGGATCGAATGGAGTTTAAGGTAAAAGCTTATAAGTTTATTAAAAGTCTATGGATCATTCACTCTTATCATATTCCGCAGACTTGGGGTCTGCCAGGGTATGTAACTTATATAAACCAGAGAACATACCTCATATTTCTGATACATCTGTTTGGCCATTTCAATCTCTGAGTCACGGCTGGAGTTGACTTGGCTAAGATAGCCATATAGTACTTCGCCTATACTCAGATGGGTGTAGTGGGAGACATCAAACCTCACTTTATGCCTCTCCATGACCTCTTGCTTGGCGGAGTGTCTTGCCAGCATAGTTGGATTACCCGGTTCAATGAATCTGCTACCAGTGATTAAAACATCATTGCCGTAAGTCTCCGGCGGGTTAGCGGAGCTTGACGGTTCAGCAGTGGATGGATTGAGAATGGTTTCGTCAACAGACGGCTCAGGAAGATCTGGTTGAACGTTGACAGCGGGGTCTTCCGGTGCTTCAGGTTGTTCCCGAGCAAGAGTCAGTTGCGTCAGTTCAGCGGCTTTCGGGTCTTCAGTCGGTTTGGCCACCTTGGACTTCTTGGTCTTTGCTTGACCACCAAGAAGAATTTGATGAGTCAGTATAACAATATGGACATAAAGATGCAGAAGAAGGATAATTATCTTTACCCGAGTGTGGTCTTAAAAGACGGCAGCTGAGTCTGTGAAGAATCACCAGAGGAGGAACGAGCAATCTCCTGCAAAAATGGAATTATAGTTGAGTGACTTATAAAAGTGACTCGTTCATCAGAGTTAAGATGTAAATGAAACTCGTTTTGGCATTTCCGAGGAGTTTTCGGTAAACCGGAGGGTAACTCATCGTCTCCACTAGTCCGGGTCTAACGGCAGCTCTCATGTTGCTGTTTTCTCAAAACAAAATGAGGATATAAATAAGCCAAGGGGTGTGAAAACCTTACTTTCCGGGTTACCCGCTGAGGTTTCTGTCTTGGTAAAGGTTCTGAGTCGGAGGAAATAATAGTTACCTCTTCTTCAACTGCCTGGCTGGCCCCCGTGTCATCCTGATAATAGTCAGTGTCAATAAGATTGTTAAAAAGCAGGCCAAGAGAGTCAAGGGCTACCTCCAACTCAGAGATGTCATCCAACTTGAGTAAATCAGAAGCAGTTGGTTTCTTCCTAGATTTCCTGGCGGTCTTCTTGGCGGCTATTGCAGCGGCTCTAGCTTTTTTGGCAGCCTCATGATCATATTTGGCTTTCCAAAAGTCAGATTTAGCCTATAGAGAGATAGCATGTTGAAACTCATGCAAATACTTAACTGTTGAGAAAAAAGGAGTCAACAGGCTTACCTCTGGTGCCGGGTTAAGCTTGCAGAAAGGATTCAACCCTACTTTGTTGCAGTCTTCATATTTGCTGTTGACAAGGGTGGTCGCCATTTCAACAATGGCTTCTTCGGTCAGACGAAGGGAGCTATGACGTAATGGATCGTCTGTTCCTCCGGTGTAGTTGCACATCAAGTCAGATCGGCGGCTCAGAGTGATGATCCGACATGCTATCAAACAGCGGATCAAGTCAACTCCAGTTAAGCCGTTTCCCAGCAAGGCTTGAACCCTTTTGATTGTTGGGTGAAGTTTCTTGCGTTCAGCGGCAGAAAGTTTATCAGGGAGTGAATATTTAGCGTCAAGATGCTCAGCGCGATAACCCGGCATTGGTTTCTCATCAGCCGGCGACGTATCTTTGCAATAGAACCAGGTTTGGTTCCAGTCCTTGGGATGGCTTCGCAAGACTACTAGAGGAAAGATAGCATCTCGTCTGCGCTGAATCGAAATCCCGCCAAGTTCTAAACTGGGGCCGTTGGTATACTCATTCTGGCGGTTCAAATAGAAGTATTCTCTGAAGAGTTCAACAGTAGGTTCTTCTTGAAGATAAACCTCGCTAAAAACCTGGAAGTTACAGATGTTTGATATGGAATTGGGTCCAATGTCTTGCAGATGAAGCTTGAAAAAGTGTAAAACATCTCTAAAGAATTTTGAGCCGGGCGGCAAAAAGCCCTGGTTCATATGATCGGTAAAGACGATGACTTCACCATCCTTTGGCTGAGGTCTTTCTTCGGCCGGGTCAGGGGCGCGGTAAGACAAGATGCTCTTCTCTGGTAAATATCCGACAGTGACAAAATCCTTTAGGGTATCTTCAGTGACTATGGAAGTGACCCAGTTGCAAACTGTTGTCGTCTTCAGTGGCATGGCGAAAGACAATCTAAAAGGAAGTAATTTGCCGGCTCAAACTAAGTGGTGGAATTTCAAGATAATAATTGCAGTACAGATGTATAATGGCGGCTTAAATAAGGGCTAATGATATATGAAGGAAAATAAGCCGGCATGGTAAGCCGCCATGAGAAAGATATTCAAGAGTTGCCCGCAACGAAAAAGTTGGCTAAGTACTAGGATCAACAAGTTTCACAGGCTGCTGCTACTATTTTGGATCAAAGGTTGTTCAGGAAAGGAAAAATAAATCTAGACCTAAAAACCAGTATAGATGAGTTCATGAGCTTGCACAAGATTGTTCTTCCAGGAAAGGGGGTCTACTGATAATAAAGTGGAAATAAAACAACTACCGCACTGGCTTAGCATCATTTTCAGATCAAAGAAGCTCATAGTACAGCTTGGAAGATGAAATACGATGAACCACGACGAACTATGAAGACACAGAAAAGCTCGCAAACCCTAGTGCGGATCTAAGGTATGAAAAGGCAGAAACTTACAGCTACCGATCTGTTGTCGAGAGTCGCCACCGTTATATGGATCGACTCAGGTTGATGCAGCGGCCGAGGTTGAGGAAGACGAAGTGCTCTGCAGCGGCGGTGGAGCTTGAGCGGCAGAGAGGTTACGAGTGAAGGAAGGAGAAAAATATGAGATGGCTTTTGGATCCTATTTATAAGGAAAGGGGCGATAGGCAGGCGCGAAAGACGAGGAGGCCAAAATGATGATTATCCAGCTAATTGGACGCCTCAATTTTCGAAAAGTCATTTAAGATAAAGATCCGTTAAGGTGACGTCGTGGAGGGTTTCCAAAATTCTTGGAGATGACGTCATGGCGGGTTACAAGGTTTTCACAGCAGTTGTAGATGGATTTTTTCTAAGTATTGAAGATTGATATGAACCAAGTTCAAATCAACTTGGGGCCTAATGTTGGGGATATGACTACCAGATATGACCCGCCCAGGAGGGGCCGGGTCAACCACAATGGCGGTTTACCTGTATGAAGCCGAAGAGTATACAAGATGGCGGTTCACAGTTAGGCTTATAATAGGCCCAAGCCCAGAGACGGCTTAAGGCCCGTAAGTATAAACCGCCATGTATGAATAGACTTGTAATGTAAGGCATGTAAGATACGTCATCGAGCCGAACACATTGTATGAGCCGGCCGGGACTCTGTAGGCCGCAGGGCGTCAACCCGTGTATATAAGGGGACGACCCGGCAGCGGCTTAGGGTAAGAAACAACAGATCGAGAGCCAGGTTAAGCGTATTAGCTCCCTGGTCATCGAAACCCTAGCAATATCACCTCAACTGGACTAGGCCTTTACCTTCACCGCAAGGGGCCGAACCAGTATAACTCCTCATGTCCTTTGTCCCGTTTAACCCCTTTAAGCTTCCTAGTTGCGATAGCTCCACGATTAAGTCCTTTCACTAGGACATCTGTCGTGACAATTCCACGACACTACGGGTTCGGGAACCATGCAGACATGACCGAGATGCCTCTCCGGCCAATAACCAATAGAGGGATCTGGATACCCATATTGGCTCCCACATGTTCCGCGGTGATCTCATCGGATGAACCACGATGTCGGGGATTCAATCAATCCCGTATACAATTCCCTTTGTCCATCGGTATGTTACTTGCCCGAGATTCGATTGTCGGTATCCCTATACCTTGTTCAATCTCATTACCGGCAAGTCTCTTTACTCGTTCTGTAACGCATAATCCCGTGGCTAACTCCTTAGTCACATTGAGCTCATTATGATGATGCATTACCGAGTGGGCCTAGAGATACCTCTCCGTCATACGGAGTGACAAATCCCAGTCTCGATTCATGCCAACCCAACATACACTTTCGGAGATACCTGTAGTGCACCTTTATAGCCACCCAATTACGTTCTGACATTTGATACACCCAAAGTATTCCTATGGTATCCGGGAGTTGCACAATCTCATGGTCTAAGGAAATGATACTTGACATTAGAAAAGCTCTAGCAAACGAACTACGTGATCTTGTGCTATGCTTAGGATTGGATCTTGTCCATCACATCATTCTCCTAATGATGTGATCCTGTTATCAACGACATCCAATGTCCATGGTTAGGAAACCACAACCATCTATTGATCAACGAGCTAGTCAACTAGAGGCTCACTAGGGACATGTTGTGGTCTATGTATTCACACATGTATTACAATTTTCGGTTAATACAATTATAGCATGAACAATAGACAATTATCATGAACAAGGAAATATAATAATAACCATTTTATTATTGACTCTAGGTCATATTTCCAACACTTTGGTCATAGTAAATCCGTACAATTAAGATAGGGTCTGCATTGAAAGGTACAAGTGGAATCAAATCACGTGCACAAAAACATATTACATCCACACAAGCTTCCTATCCGTTTTCGAGGAGAGTTTTCAAATCTACCAAGCGTTGCTTTTTCTTCACACCCGGTTGCACCACTCGGGGTAGCGGTTGTACCACTCCCTTGTGGAGATGGAGATCAGCTGCTCTCCCAGGCAGTTGTATCGCGTACACAAGTGGTTTGTACCACTCTAGACTTGAGCGGTACTACCGCTTGGAAGTGCAACTATCCCTGGGTGGTTTTGGTAATTCCTAACAACATATAGCTCATTGAGCTAATGCTATTTCAAGATAAATATTTCAGGAAAGCTCAATGATTGGCATGGCATGGATTAGAAAGTGGATCCCTCAAAATGCTAAGGACAAAAGAATGGCTCAAGCTCAAAGCACAAGACTCTACATTTTACTTTTAGTGATCCAAGATCACATTGAGTCCATAGGAAAAGCCAATACTATTAAAAGGGGGTGAGGTGTTGCTTAATGAGTTACTTGCTCAAAATTCTTAGTTATATGCTCCCAAAACCCTCAACTACTTTCTCATATCCACATATGTCCCAAACCAAAAGTCAAACTCGGCCCCACCAAAATCTTCTATCCGGCGCCACTGAGTTCACTTGACATAGCCACTGCCACAAGCCCTAGTCACTTCGGTCTCACCAATAGGGATCTCGGTCTCACCGAGATGGGGTTGCAAACTCTCTGTTTCCCTTCGAAACATTTTGGTCCAACCGAGATGAGCGATCGGTTCCACCGAGATTGCAATGCAAACTCTCTGTTTCCCCTTCGTAACGTTTCGGTCTAACCGGGACGAGCAAATTGGTCCCACCGAGTTTGCCTGACCAACTCTCTGTTTGTCTATTACCAAAATCGGTCCCACCGAGTTGACAAGTCGGTCCCACCGAAAATCCTAACGTTCACATTTTGAACTAAATCGGTCTGACCGAGTTTTATAATTCAGTCCCACTGAGTTTGGAGATTTGTGTGTAACGGTTAGATTTTGTGTGGAGGCTATATATACCCCTCCACCCACTCTTCATTCATGGAGAGAGCCATCAGAATATGCCTACACTTCCAACATACATTTTCTCAGAGAGAACCACCTACACTTGTGTTGAGGTCAAGATATTCCATTCCAACCACATAAATCTTGATCTCTAGCCTTCCCCAGGTTGCTTTCCACTCAAATCATCTTTCTACCAAATCCAATCCTATGAGACAGAGCTGAGTGTTGGGGAGACTATCATTTGAAGCACAAGAGCAAGGAGTTCATCATCAACACACCATCTATTACCTTTTGGAGAGTGATGTCTCCTAGATTGGTTAGGTGTCACTTGGGAGCCTCTGTCAAGATTGTGGAGTTGAACCAAGGAGTTTGTACGGGCAAGGAGATCGCCTACTTCGTGAAGATCTACCTAGTGAGGCAAGTCCTTCGTGGGTGATGGCCATGGTGGGATAGACAAGTGATAACCCACAAGTATAGGGGATCGCAACAGTTCTCGAGGGTAGAGTATTCAAGCCAAATTTATTGATTCGACACAAGGGGAGCCAAAGAATATTCTCAAGTATTAGCACTTGAGTTGTCAATTCAACCACACCTGGAAACTTAATATCAGCAGCAAAGTATTTAGTAGCAAAGTAATATGATAATAGTGGTAACGGTAGCAAAAGGTAATGATAGCAAAAGTAATGTTTTTGGTATTTTGTAGTGATGATAGCAATAGCAACGGAAAAGTAAATAAGCAGAGAACAATATATGGAAAGCTTGTAGGCAATGGATCAGTGATGGAGAATTATGTCGGATGCGGTTCATCATGTAACAGTCATAACCTAGGGTGACACAGAACTAGCTCCAGTTCATTGATATAATGTAGGAATGTATTCCGAATATAGTCATACGTGCTTATGGAAAATAACTTGCATGAAATCTTTTGTCCTACCCTCCCATGGCAGCGGGGTCCTTACGGAAACTAAGGGATATTAAGGCCTCCTTTTAATAGAGTACCGGAACAAAGCATTAACACATAGTGAATACATGAACTCCTCAAACTATGGTCATCACCGGTAAGTATCCCGATTATTATCACTTCGGGGTTAACGGATCATAACACATAATAGGTGACTATAGACTTGCAAGATAGGATCAAGAACTCTCATATATTGATGAAAACATAATAGGTTCAGATCTGAAATCATGGCACTCGGGCCCTAGTGACAAGCATTAAGCATAGCAAAGTCATAGCAACATTAATCTCAGAACATAGTGGATACTAGGGATCAAACCCTAACAAAACTAACTCGATTACATGATAGATCCCATCCAACCCATCACCGTCCAGCAAGCCTACGATGGAATTACCCACGCACGACGGTGAGCATCATGAAATTGGTGATGGAGGATGGTTGATGATGACGATGGCGACGGATTCCCCTCTCCGGAGCCCCGAATGGACTCCAGATCAGCCCTCCCGGGAGGTTTTAGGGCTTGGCGGTGGCTCCGTATCGTAAAACGTGATGAATTCTTCCCTCTGATTTTTTCTCCCCGAAGCACAATATATAGAGTTGGAGTTGGAGTCGGAGGAGCTCCAGGGGGCCCACGAGGTAGGGCGGCGCGCCCCCCACCCTCGTGGACAGGTGGTGGCCCCTGGCCTTCATCTTTTGCGGGTATTTTTTTATATTTTCCAAAAAGTTACTTCGTGAAGTTTCAGGTCATTCCGAGAACTTTTGCTTCTGCGAATAAATAACACCATGGTAATTCTGTTGAAAACAGCGTCAGTCCGGGTTAGTTCCATTCAAATCATGCAAGTTAGAGTCCAAAACAAGGGCAAAAGTGTTTGTAAAAGTAGATACAACAGAGATGTATCGACTCCCCCAAGCTTAAACCTTTGCTTGTCCTCAAGCAATTCAGTTGACAAACTGAAAACGATAAAGAAAAACTTTTACAAACTCTGTTTGCTCTTGTTGTTGTAAATATGTAAAGGCAACATTCAAGTTTTCAGCAAAGATTATAACTAACCACATTCGCAATAACGCTTAGGTCTCAAGTTTACTCATATCAATGGCATAATCAACTAGCAAGCAATAATAATAAATCTCGGATGACAACACTTTCTCAAAACAATCATAATATGATATAACAAGATGGTATCTCGCTAGCCCTTTCTGAGACCGCAAAACATAAATGCAGAGCACCTTTAAAGATCAAGGACTGGCTAGACATTGTAATTCATGGTAAAAGAGATCCAGTCAAGTCATACCCAATGTAAACTAACAATAATGAATGCAAATGACAGCAGTGCTCTCCAACTGGTGCTTTTTAATAAGAGGATGATGACTCAACATGAATGTAAATAGATAGGCCCTTTGTAGAGGGAAGTTGGGATTTGTAGAGGTGCCAGAGCTCGGTTTTGAAATAGAGGTGAATAATATTTTGAGCGGTATACTTTCATTGTCAACATAACAACCAAGAGATGGCGATATCTTCCATGCTACACACATTATAGGCGGTTCCCAAACAGAATGGTAAAGTTTATACTCCCCCTTCCACCAACAAGCATCAATCCATGGCTTGCTCGAAACAACGAGTGCCTCCAACTAACAAGAGTCCCAGGGGGAGTTTTGTTTGCAATTATTTTGATTTGATTTGCGTAAAGCATGGGACTGGGCATCTCGGTGATCAGTCACTTTCTCGTGAGTGAGGAGCGGAGTCCACTCCTCTTGATAATAACCCGCCTAACATGGAAGATACAGACAGCCCCAGTTGATACATGAGCTATTCGAGCATACAAAACAGGATATTTATTTGAAGGTTTAGAGTTTGGCACATACAAATTTACTTGGAACGGCAGGTAGATACTGTATATAGGTAGGTATAGTGGACTCATGTTGAATAACTTTGGGGTTTAAGGGATTGGATGCACAAGCAGTATTCCTGCTTAGTACAGGTGAAGGCTAGCAAAAGACTGGGAAGTGGCCAGCTAGAGAGCAACAACAGTCATGAACATGCATTAAAATTAATCAACACCGAATGCAAGCATGAGTAGGATATAATCCGCCATGAACATAAATATCGTGAAAGCTATGTTGATTTTGTTTCAACTACATGCGTGAACATGCACCAAGTCAAGTCACATAATCATTCAGAGGAGGATACCACCCTATCATACCACATCATAACGATTTCAATAGCATGTTGGCACGCAAGGTAAACCATTATAACTCATAGCTAATCAAGCATGGCACAAGAACTATGATCTCTAGTTGTCATTGCAAACATGTTTATTCATAATAGGCCGAATCAGGAACGATGAACTAATCATATTTACAAAAACAAAAGAGGTCGAGTTCATACCAGCCTTTCTCATCTCAGTCAGTCCATCATATATCGTCATTATTGCCTTTCACTTGCACGACCGAACGATGTGAATAATAATAATAGTGTGCGTGCATTGGACTAAGCTGGAATCTGCAAGCATTCAATAAACAGGAGAAGACAAGGCAATATGGGCTCTTTTGTCAGATCAACAATAATGCATATAAGAGCCACTTCAACAATTTAATCATGGTCTTCTCCTATCGACCCCCAAAGAAAAGAAAATAAATAAAACTATTTACACGGGAGAGCTCCCAACAAGCAAAAGAAGAACAGGAAATCTTTTTGGGTTTTCTTTTTAATTACTGATACAAACATGGAAAGTAAACTAATTAAAAGCTACAACTATTTTTTTTGTTTTTTCTTAAGGTTTATTAAACACACAAGAAGAAAGCAGAAAAAGGAAAATAAACTAGCATGGATGATACAATGAAAAAGTATGAGCACCGACATCTAGCAATGAGTGTGTGAACATAAATGTAATGTCGGTGGGAAATACGTACTCCCCCAAGCTTAGGCTTTTGGCCTAAGTTGGTCTATGGCCATGGCTGGCCTGGCGGATATCTATAATAGTAGTTCGGGTCGTACTGAGATGCAGTGGCTATCGCCTCCTGCGCTGCAGCATGACGACGAGCGGCCTCCGCTCTCCTCTTGTACTCATCTGCCTCCTCTCTGGTAATAACATATCTTCCTTTTGCCTGATGATCAAAGAAGGCAGGAGCAGGGAGAGTAATATGGACAGCATGGCGTATGTCAAAGATTAGTCGATACTAGAGAGGTGATTCATTCTGCTAGACAAACTGGTGGTGAACCATAGCATTAAAGTCTAGGTAAGCAGGGGTAATTCAATATCATCTTCACATATGGCTATACCAAGAAAATTAGCTACGCGGGTTGCATAAATTCCTCCAAATAAATCTCCATTAAATCTATTAAGATGCAACCTATGTGCAACAATGGCTCCCAAATTATAAGATTTATCTCCTAACTCAGCAGTCCTAAGAATACTGAGGTCAGGGACACACATGTGACATGCTTCATCTTTACCATTAATGCATCTACCTATGAAGAGAGCAAAATAATGTATAGTGGGAAAGTGAATGCTCCCTATGGTAGCTTGTGTTATATCTCTAGATTCTCCCACAGTTATGCTAGCAAGAAAATCTCTAAATTCAGATTTGCGAGGATCCCTGATACTACCCCATTGTGGAAGTTTGCAAGCAGTGGTAAAATCCTCTAAGTCCATAGTGTAAGAATTTTCATAAGGATCAAATAGGACAGTTGGAGAATTATGTGAAGATGAAAATTCAAACCTCCTCACAAAGGAACTAGTGAGCTAGTGATACTGGCTGCACTTCTCTTCCTCGAAGCTCACAAGATCAGCGTTACGCAAATATGTGTTAAATTCTTCCTTAATTCCTGCTCGATCCAAAAAGTTCTCAGAAGGCCATTCACAAGGACGCACTGGAGTGTCTCTTGGTGGCTCATCATCAGCATCACGCATTGCAAGCCTGGGTCCTTGCTTCCTTGAAGAACCACCCTGGAACATTTTCCTAAGCATATTTCTTCCTTTGAAAAATTCTGAAAATTTTTAGTAACTTCAAAATAAAAGTAAAGCAAACTCAATAATATTGATAGCAACTACTCCTACAAGTGCCTAGAGCCTATATCATGCATCAAAACTACTTGGAACCATATAAATTTGACATGCAAGCTCAAGAACATGGTCACCTAGGCAGCACAAATTTGCAATGAATAAAGCACTAGAACAAAAACTAATTGGACCAATGGAGGAGTCACATACCAAGGAACAATCTCCCCAAGCAGTTTTGTGAGAGGTGCTTTGAGCAAGGAGGTCGAAAATGGCAGCAAAACGAGCTTGGGCTCGGGCTTGAGCTGGTTATTCATGTCTATGGGAGGAAGAAGGAGTGTGTGGGTGAAAGGATAAGTGGAGGAGGGCCACCATGGGCCCATGAGGCAGGGGGCACGCCCAGGGGGTAGGGCATGCCCTCCATCCTCGTGGGCAGGTGGGTGACCCCCCTGCTGTGTTCTCAGTGACAAATATTCTCAAATATTCTAGAAAAAATCATATTTAAATTTCAGGGCATTTGGAAAACTTTTATTTTCGGGGTATTTTTATACCGCACGGATAATTAGATAACAGATAGAAAAATACTTATTTTATTTTATTTAATATAAATAACATAAAGTAAAAGTGGGGTACAGAAGGTTGTGCCTTCTAGTTTCATCCATCTCATGATCATCAAAAAGGAATCCACTAACAAGGTTGATCAGGTCTTGTTAACGAACTCATTCTGAATAACATGGAATCGGAGAAATTTTGAATAACACTATGTTACCTCTACGGGGATATGCACATCCCCAATAATAAGAATATCATATTTCTTCTTGACAGTAGGAAGAGGAAATTCAAAACCTCCAAATTTAATCGATGGAATTTTTCCAATAGAGTTGATACTATGAACTTGAGGTTGTTTCCTCGGAAAGTGTACCGTATGCTCATTACCATTAACATGAAAAGTGATATTGCCTTTAGAGCAATCAATAACAGCCCCTGCAGTGTTCAAAAAGGGTCTTCCAAGAATAATAGACATACTATCGTCCTCGGGAATATCAAGAATAACAAAGTCCGTTAAAATAGTAATGTTTGAAACTACAACAGGCACATCCTCACAAATACCGACAGGTATAACAGTTGATTTATCAGCCATTTTCAAAGATATCTCAGTAGGTGTCAACTTATTCAAATCAAGTCTACGATATAAAGAGAGGCATAACACTAACACCTGCTCCAAGATCACATAAAGCAGTTTTAACATAGTTTCTTTTAATGGAGCATGGTATAGTTGGTACACCGGGATCTCCTAGTTTCTTAGGTATTCCACCCTCAAAAGTGTAATTAGCAAGCATGGTGGAAATTTCAGCTTCCGATATCTTTCTCTTATTTGTGGCAATTTCTTTCATATACTTAGCATAAGGATTCATTTTGAGCATATCAGTTAATCTCATACGCAAAAAGATAGGTCTAATCATTTCAGCAAAGCGCTCAAAAGCCTCATCATCCTTGTTCTTGGATGGTTTGGGAGGAAAAGGCATGGGTTTCTGAACCCAAGGCTCTCTTTCTTTACCATGTTTCCTCGCAACAAAGTCTTTCTTATCATAACGTTGATTCTTTGATTGTGGGTTATCAAGATCAACAACAGGTTCAATTTCTATATCATTATTATTACTAGGTTGAGCGTCATCATGAACATTATCATTAACATTATCACTAGTTTCAGGTTCATTACCATATTGTGTTTCAGCATCAGAGATAGAAATATCATTTGGATTCTCAGGTGTTTCAGTAATAGGTTTACTAGAAGCATGCACAGTCCTATCATTTTTCTTTTTCTTCCTTTTAGAAGGACTAGGTGCATCTATATTATTTCTTTAAGAATCTTGCTCAATTCTCTTAGGGTGGCCTTCAGGATACAAAGGTTCCTGAGTCATTTTACCACCTCTATTCATAACTCTAACATCATTATCATTATTCTTACTATTCAATTCATTGAGCAAATCATTTTGAACTTTAAGTACTTGTTCTACTTGAGTGGTAACCATAGAAGCATGTTTACTAATAAGTTTAAGTTCACTTTTGACATTAGCCATATAATCACCCAAGTGTTCAAGCATATTTGAATTGTATTTCAATTGTCTACCAAAATAAGCATTGAAGTCTTCTTGCTTAGCCATAAATTTATCAAACTCATCTAAGCATGGGCTAGCAAACTTAGTAAATGGGATTTCAGCTTTATCGTATCTATAGAGAGAATTTACCTTTACTACCTGTGTCGGGTTATCAAGACCACGAGTTTCTTCAATAGGTAATGGATTAAGATCATATGTTTCTTCAACAGGCGGTAAATTAAGACCATGTATTTCTTCAATAGGAGGTAAATTCTTAACATCTTCTGCTTTAATACCTTTTTTCATAGATTTCTTTGCCTCTTGGATATCTTCAGGACTGAGAAATAGAATACCCCTTTTCTTCGGAGTTGGTTTAGGAATAGGCAATTGTTTTAATTTGTCAGCATATTATTCAATAGAATTTCATCTTCATCCGGTGTTCTTTCCCTGAAAACAGAACCAGCACAACTATCCAGGTAATCTCTGGAGGCATCGGTTAGTCCATTAAAAAAGATATCAAGTATTTCATTTTTCTTAAGAGGATGATCAGGCAAAGCATTAAGTAATTGGAGAAGCCTCCCCCAAGCTTGTGGGAGACTCTCTTCTTTAATTTGCATAAAATTATATATATCCCTCAAAGCAGCTTGTTTCTTATGAGCAGGGAAATATTTAACAGAGAAGTAATAAATCATATCCTGGGGACTACGCACACAACCAGGATCAAGAGAATTAAACCATGTCTTAGCATCACCCTTTAATGAGAATGGAAATATTTTAAGGATATAAAAGTAGTGAGTTCTCTCATCTTTAGTAAACAGGGTAGCTATATCATTTAATTTAGTAAGATGTGCCACAATAGTTTCAGATTCATAGCCATGAAAAGGATCAGATTCAACCAAAGTAATTATATCAGGATCAACAGAGAATTCATAATCCTTATCGGTAACACAGATAGGTGAAGTAGAAAAAGCAGGGTCAGGTTTCATTCTAGCATTTAGTGATTGCTGATTCCATTTAGCTAATAACCTCTTAAGTTTGTATCTATCTTTGCAAGCTAAAATAGCTAAAGAAGCTTCTTTATCAAAAACATAACCCTCAGGAATAACAGGCAAGTCTTCATCATCAATTTCATCAGTATTATCAGATTCAATATTTTCATTCTCTCTAGCCCTGGCAAGTTGTTCATCAAGAAATTCACTAAGTGGCATAGTAGTATCAAGCATAGAAGTAGTTTCATCATAAGTATTATGTATAGCAGAAGTAGCATCATCAATAACATGTGACATATCAGAACGAATAACAGAAGCAGGCTTAGGTGTCGCAAGCTTACTCAAAAGAGAAGGTGAATCAAGTGCAGAGCTAGATGGCAGTTCCTTACCTCCCCTCATAGTTGAGGGATAAATCTTGGTTCTTGGATCTTTCAAGTTCTTCATAATGATAAGCAGATATAAATCCCAAGTGACTCAAAGAATAGAGCTATGCTCCCCGGCAACGGTGCCATAAAATAGTCTTGATAACCCACAAGTATAGGGGATTGCAACAGTTTTCGAGGGTAGAGTATTCAACCCAAATTTATTGATTCGACACAAGGGGAGCCAAAGAATATTCTCAAGTATTAGCAGCTGAGTTGTCAATTCAACCACACCTAGAAACTTAATATCTGCAGCAAAGTGTTTAGTAGCAAAGTAATATGATAATAGTGGTAACAGTAGCAAAAGGTAATGATAGCAAAAGTAATGTTTTTGGTATTTTGTTGTGATGATAGCAATAGCAACGGAAAAGTAAATAAGCGGAGAACAATATATGGAAAGCTCATAGGCAATGGACCAGTGATGGAGAATTATGCCGGATGCGGTTCATCATGTAACAGTCATAACCTAGGGTGACACAGAACTAGCTCCAGTTCATTGATATAATGTAGGCATGTATTCTGAATATAGTCATACATGCTTATGGAAAAGAACTTGCATGACATCTTTTGTCCTACCCTCCCGTGGCAGCGGGGTCCTTACGGAAACTAAGGGATATTAAGGCCTCCTTTTAATACAGTACCGGAACAAAGCATTAACACATAGTGAATACATGAACTCCTCAAACTATGGTCATCACCGGTAAGTATCCCGATTATTGTCACTTCGGGGTTAACGGATCGTAACACATAATAGGTGACTATAGACTTGCAAGATAGGATAAAGACCTCTCATATATTGATGAAAACATAATAGGTTCAGATCTGAAATCATGGCACTCGGGCCCTAGTGACAAGCATTAAGCATAGCAAAGTCATAGCAACATCAATCTCAGAACATAGTGGATACTAGGGATCAAAACCTAACAAAACTAACTCGATTACATGATAGATCCCATCCAAACCATCACCGTCCAGCAAGCCTACGATGGAATTACTCACGCACGGCGCTGAGCATCATGAAATTGGTGATGGAGGATGGTTGATGATGACGATGGCGATGGATTCCCCTCTCTGGAGCCCCGAACAGACTCCAGATCAGCCCTCCCGAGAGGTTTTAGGGCTTGGTGGTGGCTCCGTATCGTAAAATGCGATGAATTCTTATCTCTGATTTTTTTTCTCCCTGAAACACAATATATAGAGTTGGAGTTGGAGTCGGAGGAGCTCCAGGGGGCCCATGAGATAGGGGCCGTGCCCCCCACCCTCGTGGACAGGTGGTGGGCCCCCTGGCCTTCATCTTTTGCAGGTATTTTTTATATTTTCCAAAAAGTTGCTCTGTGAAGTTTCAGGTCATTCTGAGAACTTTTGTTTCTGCACATAAATAACACCATGGCAATTCTGCTGAAAACAGCGTCAGTCCGGGTTAGTTCCATTCAAATCATGCAAGTTAGAGTCCAAAACAAGGGCAAAATGTTTGGAAAAGTAGATACGATGGAGACGTATCAACAAGGTTGCTTCTTCGTAGACCCTTCATGGGTGGAGCCCTTCGTGGACTCGTGCAACCATTACCCTTCGTGGGTTGAAGTCTCCATCAACGTGGATGTACTATAGCACCACCTATCGGAACCATGCCAAAAATCTCCGTGTCTACATTGCGCTTGCTCCCTCCAAACTCCTCCCTTTACCTTCATATGAAATTGTTATACATTCCACTACTATACTCTTAGAATTGCATGTGTAGGTTGATTACTTGAATTGTGCTAAGCTGCTAAAATCTGCCAAGACTTAAAATTGGGAAAAGGCTAGATTTTTATTAAGTCAAGTAGTCTAATCACCCCCCCCCTCTAGACATACTTTCGATCCTACAAGTGGTATCAGAGCTTTGGTCTCCATTTGCTTTGATTTCCATAGCTTTTGGTGATCATAGCCTTGGTTTCACAACCTAGGAGAGTATGGCATCTAGTGAGGGAAATTACCACCATAGAGGTCCTTACTTTGATGGTACTAATTTTGCTAGTTGGAAGCATAAGATGAAAATGAATATTCTTGGACATAACCTCGCCGTCTGGGCTATTGTGTGCATTGGCTTGCAAGGTGAATTCTTTGATGGGAGAGAACCGAACCATGAAGCTACCGCGGAAGAGTTGAAGATGCTGCAATACAATGCTCAAGCTTGTGATATTCTCTTCGACGGATTGTGCCCCAAAGAATTCAACAAAATCAGCCATCTTGAGAATGCAAAGGAAATTTGGGACACTTTGATTGATATGTACGAAGGTACCGACTTCGTCAAGGAATCCAAATTGGATGTGCTTCAAACTCAACTTGACAAGTTCAAAATGAAGGATGGTGAAGGTGTCGCTTAAATGTACTCTAGGCTTGCTCTCATCACAAATGAGATTGCCGGCTTAGAAAGTGAAGAGATGACCGATAGATTCATCATCAAGAAGATCCTAAGAGCCTTGGATGGAAAATATGATACCGTGTGCACATTGATCCAAATGATGCCCAATTACAAAGATCTCAAGCCAATAGAAGTCATTGGAAGAATTGTTGCTCATGAGATGTCACTCAAGGATAAGGAAGAGCTTCACAACAAGTCAAGTGGTGCTTATAAAGCCTTATGTGATGCTCCCACATCATCAAGTGAGAAACAAACCTTCAATGAAGAATTGAGCCTGATGGTGAAGAACTTCAACAAGTTTTACAAGAGTAGAAGCAAAGAAAGAAGTTCCAAGTCAAGGTCCTACAATGACAAAAGATCTTCAAGTCGTGAACACAATTGCTACAATTGTGGAAGACCCAGACATTATTCCAATGAGTGTACGGCTCCCTACAAAAGAAGAGAAGATTCTCCCAAAAGAAGAAATAGAAGAGAAGAATCACCACCAAGAGAGAGAAGGAGTAGAGATGACCGTTATGAACGAAGAACATAACGGAGAAGCAAGGATTCGGAAAGGAAGGACAAGTCATCAAAGAGCTACACCAAACGAAGACATCAAGCTCATGTTGGTGAATGGGTATCCGGCTCCGACTCCGACAATCACTCCGAAATAAGTTATCACTCTGACTCCGAATATACTCAAGATGTAGGTGTTGCCGGTCTAGCTCTTGTGTCAACCAACTCCTACGACATATTTGAGTCACCAAATGAAGGAATTGGAAGATGCTTCATGGCTAAAGGCCCAAAGGTATCACACCCTGAGTATGTTGATTTTAATAGTGATGAAGATGATTTGCTAGGTGATGATGATTTACTTGTTGACAAGTCTAGTTATGAAAACTATGATTAACTTGCTATTAATCATGCTAATCAAGATAAAATGAATGACAATGATAAGAAGGAGATTGAGCGTCTAACTAAAGAACTAAACACTCTTAAGTTAGCTCATGAAACTACCTTGGAAGATCATCGAGAACTTTTAAAGACTCATGAGAAGCTACGCTTTGAAAAGCTCAACCTTGAGCAAGAGCATGAGTTCTTAAAAGCAATCAATAATGATCTTCGCAAGAAAAGTTCTTCTTACATTGTACGCAAGTAAGGAAGACACCGGAAGAATCAAGGTGTTGGTTTTGAACGAAAGTTCAATGCCTATGGAGTTGAGTGGGAAGAATATCAATACCCCAAGACGAAGCTTGTTCCTCAACAAGAGAAGTATGATCCTACTTCTTTCCAAGGAACACAAGCTCAAGATGATCTTCCACCACAAGACCACAAGCTAAAAGGCAAGGGCAAGCTTCAAGAGGAGATTGATGTATTTGAAGAAGCACCTGAGGCCTTGGTAAAGTGGGTTCCCAAGACTACATCAAGTTCCACTTCATCAAGTATGACTACAACTCCAAGGATTCCCATCAAGATGGTGTGGATCCCTAAGAAGAAGAACTAGAGAGTTCTTGAGGGTGACTCCGCCAACATACTTCACTCGTATCATCTTGGCAAGGACAAGTGCAAACAACTTCCATATCTTGCACTAGTTCAAGGAGTCATAAACCCTCTTGTTGGTAAGACAAGGGACAAGGTAACCTAATGCATTCATGGACATCATCTCATGTGAATATCACTCTATGTCTATGTATATCCTTGTTTGTTCCTTGTGGGACTAACCCGTGTAGGTATTGAAAGTGCAACTCACTCCAAAGGATTGCTCCAAATGATCTGCATCAACATTGAGCATCTACATCTTCAACACCTACATGAAGTCATCATCGATAAAACCCAAGGTTAGTTCATCCCTCTTAGGGGGGATATCACATCTAGGGGGAGCTTTACTCTAATCAATTGAGCTAAAGCAACTCTAATGATGTGAGCACAACAATGCTTTATGTAAAAGTGGTAACCCCACTTGTGCTTAAACGATGAGTATGACCTACGATCAAATGTTCTCATTTGACTCCTCAGTCAATATACTCATATATAGATGACCTAGTCATCGCCAAATTTCTTGATAGATGCTAGAGTGATTGTGCATGCTTTGTCACATATTTCATTTGCCATTTTATTGTGTGAGCATGTTGGATACATATTTTACTCATTCGAGGACATCCATTTGTTGCTTTGATTGTTTGGCTTTTTCTCTTTTGCCAAATGGAAGGACAAGAATGTCTAAGAACTCCCTCTAGCTATCTGTGCTTTTCTCGTCTCAAACTCTATTCATGCTACATCACAAAGTTTGATCAAGTCAGATTCGAACCACTCTGTGTGAGGAGCACTTGGAGTCCCCGATTCGTCATAGACTTAAACTTCCAAAACCTCTTTGTGAATTTCGGTATGACCGAGTCATCCATTTCGGTCACATCGAGATCACTAAGTTAATCTAGGTTTTCAATCTTGGAGCAACCGATTTGAACTTTTTGGTCACACCGAGTTGCAGTAACCGCTTGCGATTCTGCATCTCGGTGCCACCGAGTTGTTCCACTCGGACCGAGTTGCAGTAACCGCTTGCGATTCTGCATCTCGGTGCCACCAAGTTGTTCCACTCTGTCACACCGACAGGGTCGGGATATATAAACCCACGGGTGAGATTTTGGAATTTTCTTCGAAACCTCTCAGTCCGCGCGTATCCTGCTCTGCCGCCTCGGGTCTCCGGATCGTCTTCTCGCCGCCAGCGACCTACCGCTGCTGGTTTATCGCTGTCAATGGAATTCTGACCCTCTGTTGCCGTCGTAGCGAACTCCGCCGAACTTGGGTACGAGTTCGATCCTTTGTGCTATTCTTTTAACTCCGATTCATAACACATTGCTCGGCCATGATCATGACCACGTATGCAAACACTCTATCCACTGAAAACATCCTTTAGATTAGATTGGATTTGAAAATTTAGGGTTAGGTCTCCGTCGGACTCATCTCGGACCGACCGAATTGTAGAAATCGGTCTCACTGATTTGGCTTAGGCCATAGCACATGCATTTTCGGTCTGGCCGAAAATTGCAAATTGGTGTGACCGAGTTCGATTCTTTGTGAAACCCTAGCAGTCTCGGTGCCACCAAATTGTGACTCTGTCTGACCGAGTTCACTAGTTTAGGTTCCAAAAGTTGCTTCAGTATCACCGAGTTTACAAATCGTTAGCTCCGAAATGCTTTCTGTGAAGAACTAAAACTAAGTTTTTAAGTCATATTTTTGCAAAAACTCTGCACTTTGTGATGCTCATCCACTCTACCTCGTCTATATATATTCACAGGGTCTGCTGTCAGTAAGTTTGTAGAGATGTCTGATCAAAGCGACAGCCAGAACAGGTCTGAAGAACAAGTGCAATTGAGTGAGGGCACTAGTCCCTCTAGCACTTCTGATGATGGCAGCAGGAGCACACCAAGTAACTTGACCAAATCAGCCACCAGGTCAAGGAAGAAGAAAACCTCAGATTCTGAAAATGAGGACTATGTGGCTATTGAGGAGGAAGTGCTACGTCTTGAGCTTGCGTTGGTTTTCCCCGAAGAGGAAGGGATGATGCAGCGGAGTAGCGTAAGTATTTCCCTCAGTTTTTGAGAACCAAGGTACCAATCCAGTAGGAGGCCACGCTCAAGTCCCTTGTACCTGCACAAAACGATAGCTACTCGCAACCAACGTGATTAGGGGTTGTCAAGCCCTTCACGGTCACTTATGAGAGTGAGATCTGATAGATAGAGTATTTTTGGTATTTTTGATATAAAGATGCAAAGTAAAAAGTAAAGGCAAAATAAATAGCAAAACAATATTAAAGTGATGGAGATTGATATGATGAGAATAGACCCGGGGGCCATAAGTTTCACTAGTGGCTTCTCTCAAGAGCATAAGTATTCTACGGTGGGTGAACAAATTACTGCTGAGCAATTGATAGAATTGAGCATAATTATGATAATATCTAGGCATGATCATGTATATAGGCATCACATCCGTGACAAGTAGACCGAAACGATTCTGCATCTACTACTATTACTCCACTCATCGACCGCTATCCAGCATGCATCTAGAGTATTAAGTTAAAACCAGAGTAACGCCTTAAGCAAGATGACATGATGTAGAGAGTTAAATTCATGCAATATGAAATAAACCCCATCTTGTTATCGTCGATGGCAACGATGCAATACGTGCCTTGCTGCCCCTTCTATCACTGGGTAAGGACATCGCAAGATCGAACCCAAAGCTAAGCACCTCTCCCATGGCAAGAACTACCAATCTAGTTGGCCAAACCAAACGGATAATTCGAAGAGACTTGCAAAGATAACCAATCATGCATAAAAGAATTCAGAGAAGATTCAAATATTATTCATAGATAGACTTGATCATAAACCCACAATTCATCGGTCTCAACAAACACACCGCAAAAAGAAGATTATATTGAATAGATCTCCTCGAGAGAGGGGGAGAACTTTGTATTGAGATTCAAAGACAGAGAAGAAGCCATCTAGCTACTAACTATGGACCCGAAGGTCTGAGGTAAACTACTCACACTTCATCGGAAGGGCTATGGTGATGTACAAGCCCTCCATGATGACGACCCTCTTCCGGCGGAGCACCGGAACAGGCCCCAAGATGGGATCTCGTGGATACAGAAAGTTGCGGCGGTGGAATTAGGTTTTTGGCTCCTGTTCTGATTGTTTGGGGGTACGTGTGTATATATGGGAGGAAGGAGTACGTCGGTGGAGCAACGAGGGGCCCACGAGGCAGGGGGCGCACCCTAGGGGGGGCCACCCTCGTGACCGCCTCTTTTGTTCCTTGGAGCAGGGTCCAAGTCTCCTGGATCACGTTCAATGAGAAAATCACGTTCCCGAAGATTTTATTTTGTTTGGACTCCGTTTGATATTCCGTTTCTTCGAAACACTGAAATAGGTAAAAGATAGCAATTCTGGGCTGGGCCTCCGGTTAATAGGTTAGTCCCAAAAATAATATAAAAGTGGAAAATAAAGCCCAATATAGTCCAAAACAGTAGATAATATAGCATGGAGCAATCAAAAATTATAGATGCGTTGGAGACGTATCAGGCATCCCCAAGCTTAATTCCTGCTCGTCCTCGAGTAGGTAAATGATAAAAAGAGAATTTTTGATGTAGAGTGCTACTTGGCATAATTTCAATGCAAATCTTCTTAATTGTGGTATGAATATTCAGATTAGAAAGATTCAAGACAAAGGTTTATATTGACATAAGAAATAATAATACTTCAAGCATACTAACAAAGCAATTATGTCTTCTCAAAATGGCATGGCCAAAGAAAGTTATCCCTACAAAATCATATAGTCTGGCTATGCTCCATCTTCCCCACACAAAGTATTTAAATCATGCACAACCCCGATGACAAGCCAAGCAATTGTTTCATACTCTAACTTTTTCAAAACTTTTTCAATCTTCACGCAATACATGAGCGTGAGCCATGGATATAGCACTATGAGTGGAATAGAATGGTGGTTGTGGAGAAGACAAAAAGGAGAAGATAGTCTCACATCAACTAGGCGTATCAACGGGCTATGGAGATGCCCATTAATAGATATCGATGTGAGTGAGTAGGGATTGCCATGCAATGGATGCACTAGAGCTATAAGTATATGAAATCTCAAAAAGAAACTAAGTGGGTGTGCATCCAACTTGCTTGCTCATGAAGACCTAGGGCAATTTGAGGAAGCCCATCATTGGAATATACAAGCCAAGTTCTATAATGTAAAATTCCCACTAGTATATGAAAGTGATAACATGAGAGACTCTCTACTATGAAGATCATGGTGCTACTTTGAAGCACAAGTGTGGTAAAAGGATAGTAACATTGTCCCTTCTCTCTTTTTCTCTCATTTTTTTTTATTTGGGACTTTTTCTCTTTTTTATGGCCTTTCTCTCTTTTTTTATTTGGGCTTCTTTGGCCTCTTTTTTTTATTTTTCCTCCGGAGTCTCATCCCGACTTGTGGGGGAATCATAGTCTCCATCATTCTTTCCTCACTGGGACAATGCTCTAATAATGATGATCATCACACTTTTATTTTTCTTACAACTCAACAATTACAACTCGATACTTAGAACAAAATATGGCTCTATATGAATGCCTCCGGCGGTGTACCGGGATATGCAATGAATCAAGAGTGACAATTATGAAAATTATGAACGGTGGCTTTGCCACAAATACTATGTCAACTACATGATCATGCTAGGCAATATGACAATGATGGATGTGTCATGATGAACTAGATGATGGAAAGTTGCATGGCAATATATCTCGGAATGGCTATGGAAAATGCCATAATAGGTAGGTATGGTGGCTGTTTTGAGGAAGGTATATGGTAGGTGTATGATACCGGCGAAAGGTGCGCGGTATTAGAGAGGCTAGCAAAGGTGGAAGGCTGAGAGTGCGTATGATCCATGGACTCAACATTAGTCATAAAGAACTCATATACTTATTGCAAAAATCTAGAAGTTATCAAAGCAAAGTACTACGCGCATGCTCCTAGGGGGGTAGATTGGTAGGAAAAGACCATCGCTCGTCCCCGACCGCCACTCATAAGGAATACAATCAATAAATAAATCATGCTCCGACTTCATCACATAACGGTTCACCATACGTGCATGCTACGGGAATCACAAACTTCAACACAAGTTTTATTTAAATTCACAACTACTCCACTAGCATGACTTTAATATTATCACCTCCATATCTCAAAACAATTATCATGCTTCAATCTTTTCTTAGTATTCAACACACTCAAAAGAAAGTTTCACAAATCTAGAATTCCAAGCATATTATTATTAAGCAAATTACCATGCTATTTAAGAGACTCTAAAAATAATTTAAGTGAAGCATGAGAGATCAATAGTTTCTTTAAAACAAATCCACCACCATGCTCTAAAAGATCTAAGTGAAGCACATAGAGCAAAATTACTTAGCTCAAAAGATATAAGTGAAGCACATAGAGCAAAATTATAATGCTCAAAAGATATAAGTGAAGCACATAGAGTATTCTATCAAATTTTAATTCATGTATGGCTCTCTCAAAAGGTGTGTACAGCAAGTATGATTGTGGTATACTAGCAAAAAAAGACACAAATAATACAAGACGCTCCAAGCAAAACACATACCATGTTGGTGAATAAAAATATAGCTCTAAGTAAAGTTATCGATGGAAGTGGACGAAAGAGGGGATGCCTTCCGGGGCATCCCCAAGCTTTGACTTTTTGGTGTACTTGGATTATCTTGTGGGTGCCATGGGCATCCCCAAGCTTAGGCTCTTGCCACTCCTTGTTCCATAATCCATCAAATTCTTACCCAAAACTTGAAAAGTTCACAACACAAAACTCGTGAGCTCCGTTAGCGGAAGAAAACAAAAGACCACTTCAAGGTACTGCAATGAACTCATTATTTATTTATATTGGTGTTAAACCTACTGTATTCCAACTTCTCTATGGATTATAAACTATTTTACTAGCCATAGATTCATCAAAATAAGCAAACAACACACGAAAAACAGAATCTGTCAAAAGCAGAACAGTCTGTAGTAATCTGTAGCTAGCGCAAGATATGGAACCCCAAAAATTCTAAAATAAATTTCTGACGTGAGTAATTTATCTATTAATCATATTCAAAAAGAATTAACTAAATATCACTCTTCAAATAAAAATGGCAGCAGTTCTCGTGAGCGCTAAAGTTTCTGTTTTTTACAGCAAGTTCAACAAGACTTTCCCCAAGTCTTCCCAACGGTTCTACTTGGCACAAACACTAATTAAACAAAAAACACAACCAAAACAGAGGCTAGATAATTTATTTATTAAATAAAAGCAAGTAAAAATATTGGGTTGACTCCCAACAAGCACTTTTCTTTAAAGCCTTTTTAGCTAGGCATTGATAATTTCAATGATGCTCACATGAAAGACAAGAATTGAAGCACAAAGAGAGCATCATAATACATGTGACAAACACATCTAAGTCTAACATACTTCCTATGCATGGGCATCTTATAGGCAAACAAATTATCATGGCAAGCAAAAACTAGCATATGCATGGAAGAGGAAAGAAACAATAGTAATCTCAACATAACGAGAGGTAATTTAGTAACATGAAAATTTCTACCACCATATTTTCCTCTCTCATAATGATTACATGTAGGATCATAAGCAAATTCAACAAAATAGCTATCACATAAAATATTTTCAACACGATCCACATGCATGCAAAGTTGACACTCTTCCAAAATAGTGGGATTAACATTAACTAAAGGCATGACTTCTCCAAACCCACTTTTATCAAGATTTTCATAAGATTGAACGTTCTCCAAATATGTGGGATCTAAAGTTGGCACTCTTCAAACCCACTTTCAATAATATTTCAAACACTATTATCAATCTCATATTCATCATGGGGCTTAAATAAATTTTCAATACCATAAGAAGAATCACCCCAATCATGATCATTCCAACAAGTAGAGGACATAGCAAAACTAGCATCCCCAAGCTTAGGGTTTTGCATATTATTAGCACAATTGACATCAAGAGAGTTTATATTAAAATCATTGCAATCATGCTTTTTATTCAAAGATCTATCATGAATCGCTTCATAAAGTAATTCATCACACTTTTCAGATTCACGAATTTCAAGCCAAACCTCATAAAGATAATCTAGTGCACAGAACTCACTAGCAATTGGTTCATCATAATTGGATCTCTTAAAAAGATTAGCAAGCGGATGAGGATCCATAGATCTTAGGTTCTCCGTTTAGTAATAAATAAATGACTATTCCAACCATACAAGCAAACAAGAAACAGGCAAAAGAGGCAAATAGAGAGGGAGGATAGAGAGAGAGCGAGGGCGAATAAAACGGCAAGGGCGAAGTGGGGGAGAGGAAAACGAGAGGCAAATGGCAAATAATGTAATGCGAGAGATAGGGATTGTGATGGGTACTTGGTATATTGACTTTTTGCGTAGACTCCCCGGCAACGGCGCCAGAAATCCTTCTTGCTACATCTTGAGCTTGCGTTGGTTTTCCCCGAAGAGCAAGGGATGATGCAGCAGAGTAGCGTAAGTATTTCCCTCAGTTTTTGAGAACCAAGGTATCAATCCAGTAGGAGGCCACGCTCAAGTCCCTCATACCTGCACAAAACGATAGCTACTCGCAACCAACGCGATTAGGGGTTGTCAAGCCCTTCACGATCACTTACGAGAGTGAGATCTGATAGATAGAGTATTTTGGTATTTTTGATATAAAGATGCAAAGTAAAAAGTAAAGGCAAAATAAATAGCAGAACAATATTAAAGTGATGGAGATTGATATGACGAGAATAGACTCGGGGGCCATAGGTTTCACTAGTGGCTTCTCTCAAGAGCATAAGTATTCTACGGTGGGTGAACAAATTACTGCTGAGCAATTGATAGAATTGAGCATAATTATGATAATATCTAGGCATGATCATGTATATAGGCATCACGTCCGTGACAAGTAGACCGAAACGATTCTGCATCTACTACTATTACTCCACTCATCGACCGCTATCCAGCATGCATCTAGAGTATTAAGTTAAAAATAGAGTAACGCCTTAAGCAAGATGACATGATGTAGAGAGATAAATTCATGCAATATGAAATAAACCCCATCTTGTTATCCTCGATGGCAACGATGCAATATGTGCCTTGCTGCCCCTTCTGTCACTGGGTAAGGACACCGCAAGATCGAACCCAAAGCTAAGCACTTCTCCCATGGCAAGAACTACCAATCTAGTTGGCCAAACCAAACGTATAATTCAAAGAGACTTGCAAAGATAAGCAATCATGCATAAAATAATTCAGAGAAGATTCAAATATTATTCATAGATAGACTTGATCATAAACCCACAATTCATCGATCTCAACAAACACACCGCAAAAAGAAGATTACATCGAATAGATCTCCTCGAGAGAGGGGGAGAACTTTGTATTGAGATTCAAAGAGAGAGAAGAAGCCATCTAGCTACTAACTATGGACCCAAAGGTCTGAGGTAAACTACTCACACTTCATCGAAAGGGCTATGGTGATGTAGAAGCCCTCCGTGATGACGGCCCTCTTCCGGCGGAGCTCCGGAACAGGCCCCAAGATGGGATCTCATGGATACAGAAAGTTGCGGAGGTGGAATTAGGTTTTTGGCTCCTGTTCTGATCGTTTGGGGGTACGTGTGTATATATAGGAGGAAGGAGTACGTCGGTGGAGCAACGAGGGACCCACGAGGCAGGGGCCGCGCCCTAGGGGGGCCCCCACCCTCGTGACCGCCTCTTTTGTTCCTTGGAGCAGGGTCCAAGTCTCCTGGATCACGTTCGGTGAGAAAATCACGTTCCTGAAGATTTTATTCTGTTTGGACTCCGTTTGATATTCTATTTCTTCGAAACACTGAAATAGGAAAAAAATAGCAATTCTGGGCTGGGCCTCCAGTTAATAGGTTAGTCCCAAAAATAATATAAAAGTGGAAAATAAAGCCCAATATAGTCCAAAACAGTAGATAATATAGCATGGAGCAATCAAAAATTATAGATACGCTGGAGACGTATCAGGAAGTCAGCTCCAAGAAGAAGGTGCTGAAGAAAAATATGGGTCAGCTGCTACAACTAAGCCTGGCTTGCACAAGAAGGCCCCTACCAAGAGGGTGCCAACCTTAAAGGTTAGAGCCTCAACTACTGAAACCTCCAAGCCAACTGAAGAGGTTATTGGAGAAGGAAAGAAGAGGAAGGAAAGGGTCAAGAAGACCACTGCCAGAGTGCTTGGAAGATCCTCCATTATGAGAGATCCAGAAGAAGAGGAAGAGGAAGAGGATGATGCACCATCTCCCAAAGCTCAAAAGCTTATGGGAGATGCAATTAAGTCAGGGGCTGCTCCATCTAAGCCCAAATCTGCTCCCAAGGCTGCTGCTCAGAAGCCTTCTGTGCCCAAGAGGAATACCAGAAGCATACCTGCTGAGGAGAAGAACAAGGCCTCAGTGCCTGAAGCTGAAGAAGAGAAAGATGATTCACTTGTTTTGAGGAAGTTGAAGGCGAAAATTCCTGACCATAATGATGATCATCCAGTCGCTGAGGACATGCACATCAGAAAGGATGCAGAACTGAGATTGTGGAGATAGTCTGATTCCTATGTTGTTAGGAGGAGGACTGCAGTTGACTACAGGTTTCATACAAAGGAACATCAAGACTTCTATGAGACAATTTTGCTTGACAAGAAGCCCATTGTATGTGACATGAAATTGATTGATTGGGAATATATCAAGGAGAATGAAGATCACTTCCCAGGATTATATGATAGTTTCAAGGCATGTGGAGTAGATGAATTTGTTGGATAGAAGCTCACCAAATGGAATGATGAGCTGATTATGCAGTTTTACTCCACTACCCACTTCTATCTAGATGGAAGGATAGTTTGGATGTCTGAGGGTACAAGGTACCAGTCCACTGTTGAAGAATGGGCAAAACTAATCAACGCCCCAAAGGAACATGAGGATGACTTGGATGTGTATGCCAAGAAAAATAAGGATCACAACTCCATGGCAAACATGTACAAAGAGATCCCGGATAAAGCTTTGGAGACCCATAAGCTTGGATCTGTACACTTCTTGTTGTCTGGTCTGCCTACTATCAACTGGATCTTAACGCACACCCTACTACCCAAGTTAGGAGATCACAAGATGATTAGAGGACACTCCATCAACATGCTGCAAATCTTTGATGTCCCTCGGAAGTTCAAGGTTATGAGTTTGATTGTAGAAACAATCAAGAGGATAGCTGTTGATCAAAAGAGAAGTTGTGGGTATGCTCCACATATTCAGGAGCTCATCAATTCTAAGATGGACACAAGAACTTATTTGCTGGACAAGGAGCATCTACCCTTATATCCTGAATTTAAAGACAACACAGTAGTGATGAATGAGGAGGAACCATCATCAGCTCAAGTACAAGAGAAGAGAGCCAAAGCTAAGGCTGAGAAAGCTGCCAAGATGCCAAGTGTTGAAGAGGCATCTCAAGTTTTCCTGAAGAGCAAGCAAGATCAATTAGGCTATCTGATTCAAGATACACTGAGGATTGAGAAGGGCTTGGCCACCCTGACTCAGAATCAGGAGAGCCTACAGAGGATTGTTGAGACAAAATTCTATGATCTTGACCTCAAGGTAATTGAGATTCAGACTTCAGTTGAGCAGCTTCAGGAGGAAGCAGAAGAGAGGAGAGGCAAGGAAACTACAGATGCTTTTCAGCGTGTGCCATGAGGTCCGAGGTCTGCTGCAGTGCCAGTTTCAGATGCTAGAGCTACATTGTCAGCACCAGCAGCTACAGCTCCAGTGCCACCTCCAGCACCCACTCCACCAGCCCCAACTACATCGACAGATGCCTTCGTCCTTGGAGTTCTCTCTAAACCACCTCCCGAAGATCAAGCCTGAGAGACGCATAGCACTATGCATTTTCAAACTTTTTGGTAACTTGTTGCCAAAGGGGGAGAAATATGTATAGATCATAGGCTTTGAGAGAGAGTGTCTTGGTTTTTATCTCTCTTGCTTTTGGTTGAACTTTTTATTGTGTGAGATACTTTATGTCCTTGTGGGGATACTTATTTGATCATGTGGTTGATCATTTGCTACCTTAATGCTTGGTTGAATGATACTATCTTTTATATCTTATATATGATCATTCACTTGCTTGGTGATGAGTGCATGCTTTTAATTTCTATCATTTTGAGCGCTCCACTAAGATGTATGTGACATGGAAGAGTAACCCATGATCCTAATCGATTGTGCATTTGCATTCAAACGCAAACCTTAAATAATGCACAAATTTAGGGGGAGCTCTTGCTTATCACATACTTCTCAAAGCGACGATGTTTTTCAATCTTATGATCATTTGTAGAAGCTTTGATCTATATGTTGTCATCAATTACCAAAAGGGGGGAGAATGAAAGTGCAACTATCCTTGGGTGGTTTTGGTAATTCCTAACAACATATAGCTCATTGAGCTAATGCTATTTCAAGATAAATATTTTAGGAAAGCTCAATGATTGGCATGGCATGGATTAGAAAGTGGACCCCTCAAAATGCTGAGGACAAAAGATTGGCTCAAGCTCAAAGCACAAGACTCTACATTTTACTTTTAGTGATCCAAGATCACATTGAGTCCATAGGAAAAGCCAATACTATTAAAAGGTGGTGAGGTGTTGCTTAATGAGTTACTTGCTCAGAATGCTTAGTGATATGCTCCAAAAACCCTCAACTACTTTCTCATATCCACATATGTCCCAAACCAAAAGTCAAACTCGGCCCCACCAAAATCTTCTATCCCGCGCCATCGAGTTCACTTGACATAGCCACCGCCACAAACCCTAGTCACTTCGGTCTCACTGATAGGGATCTCGTTCTCACCGAGATGGGGTTGCAAACTCTCTGTTTCCCTTCATAATGTTTTGGTCCAACCGAGATGAGCGATCGGTCCCATCAAGATTGCAATGCAAACTCTCCGTTTCCCCTTCGTAACGTTTCGGTCTAACCGAGATGAGCGAATCGGTCCCACCAAGTTTGCCTAACCAACTCGCTGTTTGTCTATTACAAAAATCGGTCCCACCGAGTTTGTGTAATCGGTCTCATCGAGATTATGTTATGCCCTAACCCTAATGGAATCGGTCCCACCGAGTTGACATGTCGGTCCCATCGAAAATCATAACGTTCACATTTTGAACTAAATCGGTCTGACTGAGTTTTATAATTCGGTCCTGCCGAGTTTGGAGATTTGTGTGTAACGGTTAGATTTTGTGTGGAGGCTATATATACCCCTCCACCAACTCTTCATTCATGGAGAGAGCCATCAGAATATGCCTACACTTCCAACATACATTTTCTGAGAGAGAACCACCTACACTTGTGTTGAGGTCAAGATATTCCATTCCAACCACATAAATCTTGATCTCTAGCCTTCCCCAAGTTGCTTTCCACTCAAATCATCTTTCTACCAAATCCAATCCTATGAGACAGAGCTGAGTGTTGGGGAGACTATCATTTGAAGCACAAGAGCAAGGAGTTCATCATCAACACACCATCTATTACCTTTTGGGGAGTGGTGTCTCCTAGATTGGTTAGGTGTCACTTGGGAGCCTCCGTCAAGATTGTGGAGTTGAACCAAGGAGTTTGTACGGGCAAGGAGATCGCCTACTTCGTGAAGATCTACCCTAGTGAGGCAAGTCCTTCGTGGGCGATGGCCATGGTGGGATAGACAAGGTTGCTTCTTCATGGACCCTTCGTGGGTGGAGCCCTCCATGGACTCACGCAACTATTGCCCTTCGTGGGTTGAAGTCTCCATCAACGTGGATGTATGATAGCACCACCTATCGGAACCATGCCAAAAATCTCCGTGTCTACATTGCGTTTGCTCCCTCCAAACTCCTCCCTTTACCTTCATATGCGATTGTTTTACATTCCGCTGCTATACTCTTAGAATTGCATGTGTAGGTTGATTACTTGAATTGTGCTAAGTTGCTAAAATCTGCCAAGACTTAAAATTGGGAAAAGGCTAGATTTTTATTAAGTCAAGTAGTCTAATCACCCCCCCCCCCCTCTAGACATACTTTCGATCCTACACCGCTCCATGTACCGCGGCTACCACCTCTCGGGGCCCATTCTTCTCGGGCTTAGTAGCGGTTTTGGGCGGTTCTCCTGCAGTTGCAATAACCTGTACTACCGGTCTGGCCAGCGGTTGTACCGCTCTATCTGGTTTGGGCCACTCGATGGGTCTTGAGCAGTTGTACCGCACTCCAGAGCGGTTTTACCGCCCAGTGAAAAAAAGGCAGCATAACGGTTGGATTTGTGAGGGACTATAAAATGAGGGGGTTCTTCCTTCTCCCACCTAGCTCACGCATGCCTCTCTTCTCCTTAGTGCCCGATCTCCTTTTCTAGCCAACCAAACTTGTTGATTTGCTAGGGACTGAGAGAGGAAACCTAGATCTACACTTCCACCAAAGTAAATTTGATTCCCCATACATTCTATTGTGGATCTTATTACTCTTGGGTGTTTGTACACTATAGACAGAAGAGGTCATCTGGGAGCCACATTCCATTGTGGTGAAGCTCTGTGGTGGTGTTGGGAACCTCCAATTAAGTTGTGGAGATTGCCCTAAACTTGTTTGTAAAGTTTTGGGTTGCTACCTTCAAGGGTACCGCTAGGATTAAAGACAACTTGCATCATGTGAGGGCCTGAGGAGAATAGGGTGAGACTTTGTGGTGCTTGGGGTGCATCGTTCCTCCACACTCCTCCAACGGAGACATAGCCCCCCCCCCCCACCACCAAGGAGGGAACTTCGGCAACACATCCTCATCTCCACTTGCAGTTACTTCTACCCTTTACTTTCGTTGTGCAAACTTGTATTATTGTGTTTACTCTCTAGCTTGTATTTCTTGTTGTTGAGCTTGTCATATAAGTTGTCCACCCAGTTGCATATCTCGACGACTTATTTTATTGTTGAACCTTAAATTTGCAAAATAAGTTAATTGTTAGTCGCCAAATCACCCCCCTCTAGTCGACCATAACGATCATTTCAACCTCGAAGCCTCTAGCAATGGCGCCGTAGGAAAATGGACATTCCGATGCCGAGAGTCGACGGCTTGCGAATTGCTGGCAAAAATGGAGATGCGCCACACGAATCAGCTGCCTGCAGAGAGCGAGGGGGAGAGAGGAAGTAGGGCGAGTAGGGAGAAGAGCAGGGAGGGGGCTTGTTCGCACGGCTGTCTAGAAGAGTGAATTGTTGCAAAACATGACATAATGATGCTCCCCTGTGCCGAGATTCGTGCACCTCACCGAACGGCTAGCAGAACATTCACTAAGAAACCGTTGTGATCTGATGTCAGATGGTTAACATTTCTAAAAATCAATTATCTCAAAACTATAATTTTCTTTTATGAAATTTGATAAGGCGCTAGTCTTTTGTTTCTTTTTCTTTTGCGGGATAGGCCCAAGTCTCCTCTCAGCTCTTTGGGGCCCTGTTCTAGCAAAATCCACGCAAAAGATGAAAACATGTATCCTATAGTATTCTCCTACTCCCTCCTTCTAAATATGTAAGAGCAACTCCAATAGTTTCCCTAAAAATCTTTCCGTAAAATCAGTTTTTTGGCTTCCCATTACTTTTAGGGAAAATTGTTTGCGAGCAGCTTTTGTCAACTCCCGTAAACTTCTTCCCCTAAATCTATTTTCATTTGACTTTTTATTTGACAAAATTAGCTAAATGGCCTAGGCCCACCCAGTCAGTGACACGCGTGAAGGCCATCGGCAGGCAGCGATGCGAGGCGGCATGCAGAACATCGACTGGCGGCGAAGCAGGCGCGTGGTGGTCTCCGGAGAGGGGCGGCGTGGCCACGGGTGGCATCACGAGCGGCTGGTGGCACTCAGTGGCGATGGCATGAGCAGCGGGCAGCGGTGTGAGGTAGTGTGGCTGCAGACGGATGCACGAGCGGCGAGTGGTGGTACGGGGACGGCAACGTTGCAGCATTCCGGCAAGGTTACAATCCCGTCAAAAAGATATAGAAAGGACATATTTCCGTAAACTTGTGGGGAGAAGAGACCTCTTTTACAGGATCCTTCTAAAGTTAAAGCCATTTTACGGAAACTGTTGGAGAGGCTTTTTTCCCTAAACTTCCCGTAAACGATGGTTATATTAGAGATAGGGAACTGTTGGAGTTGCTCTAAGAGCACCTACAATCGGAAGCCTCAATTCTCCGCACACGTCCCAGCGGAGAGCGCATTCACTGCTCGGACAAGAGATAGAATAAAAAATGCCCCCCTCCCCTTTCGGGCAGTCCGTAAATCCCCATACACAGCCCATATATGGGGATGTCCTGGTGTGTCCGGATAGTCCGTCACGTAGGATGAACCACTTTTTCTCAGTTTTTATTCTTTCATTTATCCCTCTCTTCAACTCCATCAATCACATGCATGTGACCGAACAATTTAGGAAGTGTGATATTCTTCAAAGAAATTGGGGGGAGGGGTGTGGTGTTGTGTCAAAGCCGACATGCCCGGGTACTAACCGAGCGCGTCCGCGGAGGTTTGAGGTTTTTTTAGGGGTTAGATTATGTTCTACGACTATATGACCGGAGGCGTAAAATGTGGAGGGGGTGCCGCACACGGCTAGGAATCAATGTTGTGTGCTCTAGCGGTGCCCCCCTCCCACATATATATAGGTTGGAGGGGAGGAGAGGCAGCCAAGGGGGTGCCCAAGTAGGAGGAATCCTACTTGGGCCCCTAGTCCAATTTGGCCTCCCCCTTTTCCTTTTACCGGAAGGGGGAAAAGGGAAAGAGGGGGAGGAAGGAAAGGGGGGCCGAACCCCCACCTCCTTCTCCTATTCGGCCTCCTTCCTTAGGGGGGTGCACCACCCCTTGCGGGCTGGTGTGCTTCCCTCCTATGGCCCATAAGGCCCATTATTCCCCCGGGGGGTTCCAGTAACAACCCCCCCCCCCCGGTACTCCGATATGTACCCGGTATGCCCCAAAACACTTCCGGTGTCCGAATACTATCATCCTATATATGAATCTTTACCTCTTGACCATTTCAAGGCTCCTTGTCATGTCTGTGATCTCATCCGGGACTCCGAACAACTTTCAGTCACCAAATCACATAACTCATATAATACAAAATCGTCATTGAAACGTTAAGCGTGGGGACCCTACGGGCCTGAGAACTATGTAGACATGAACGAGACACCTCTCCGATCAATAACCAACAGAGGAACCTGGATGCTCATATTGGTTCCCACATATTCTACGAAGATCTTTATCAGTTGTACCGTAATGACAACATACGTTATTCCCTTTGTCATCGGTATGTTACTTGCCCGAGATTCGATCATCGGTATCTTCATACCTAGTTCAATCTCATTACTGGCAAGTCTCTTTACTCATTTCGTAATTCATCATCCCGCAACTAACTCATTAGTCACATTGCTTGCAAGGCTTATTATGATGTGCATTATCGAGAGGGCCCGGGGATACCTGTCCGATACTCGGAGTGACAAATCCTAATCTTGATCTACTCCAACCCAACAAACACCTTCGGACATACCTGTAGAGCATCTTTATAATCATCTAGTTACGTTGTGATGTTTGATAGCACACAAGGTATTCCTCCGGTATTCGGGAGTTGCATAATCTCATAGTCAAAGGAATATGTCTATGACATGAAGAAAGCAATAGCAATAAAACTTAACGATCATTATGCTAAGCTAACGGATGGGTCTTGTCCATCACATCATTCTCCTAATGATGTGATCCCGTTTACCAAATGACAACTCATGTCTATGGTTAGGAAACTTAACCTTCTTTGATTAACGAGCTAGTCTAGTAGAGGCTTACTAGGGACATTGTGTTTTGTCTATGTATCCACACATGTATCAAGTTTCCGGTTAATACAATTCTAGCATGAATAATAAACATTTATCATGATATAAGGAAATATAAATAACAAATTTATTATTTCCTCTAGGGCATATTTCCTTTAGGTTTATTATTCATGCTAGAATTATATTGATCGGAAACCTTAATACATGTGTGAATACATAAACAAACACCGTGTCCCTAGTGAGCCTCTACTAGATTAGCTCGTTGATCAAAGATGGTTAAGGTTTCCTAACCATGGACATAAGTTGTCATTTGATAACAGGGTCACATCATTAGGAGAATGATGTGATGGACAAGACCCACTCCTTAGCTTAATATAATGATCGTTCAGTTTTATTGCTATTGCTTTCTTCATGTCAAATACATATTCCTTCAACTATGAGATTATGCAACTCCCGGATACCAGAGGAATGCCTTGTGTGCTATCAAATGTCACAACGTAACTGGGTTATTATAAAGATGCTCTACATGTATCTTCGAAGGTGTTTGTCGAGTTGGCATAGATCGAGATTAGGATTTCTCACTCCGAGTATCGGAGAGGTGTCTCTGGGCCCTCTCGGCAATACACATCATAAGCTTGCAAGCAAATGACTAAGGAGTTATTCACGAGGTGACGTATTATGGAACGAGTAAGAGACTTGCCGGTAACGAGATTGAAATAGGTATGAAGATACTGACGATCGAATCTTGGGCAAGTAACATACCGATGGACAAAGGGAATTACGTATGTTGTCATAATGGTTCGACCGATAAAGATCTTCGTAGAATATGTAGGAGCCAATATGGGCATCCAGGTGTCTCGGTCATGTCTACATAGTTCTCGAACCCGTAGGGTCCGCACGCTTAACGTTCAATGACAATATAGTATTATATGAGTTATGTGATTTGGTGACCGAATGTTGTTTGGAGTCCCGGATGAGATCACGGACATGATGAGGAGTCTTGAAATGGTCGAGTGGTAAAGATTTATATATATAACGATTGTATTCGGACACCGGAAGTGTTTCAGGGGTTATTGGGTACTTATCGGGTCACCGGAAGGAGTTCCGGGCACCCTCGGCAAAAGATATGGGCCAAGAGGGGAAAAGCACCAGCCACAAGGGGCTGATGCGCCCCCCATATGTGTCGGCCTAAGAGGATAAGGAAAGAGGGTAAGGGAAAGGAAAGAGTGGAGTAGGATTCCCCCTTCCGTCCCCCCCCCCCCCCCCCTCTTTCCTTCCCCCTCTGACAAATATGGAAGGGGGCGCGTGGCTTGGAAGGAGCCCAAGCAGGATCCAGTCATACTTGGGGTGTCCCTTGGCCTCTCCCCTCCCCCTCCCACCTATATATATGTGGGAAGGAGGTGCCTAGCACACACCAGATCAATTGTTAGCCGTGTGCGGCGCCCCCCTCCACCGTTTACACCCCCGGTCATATTTTTGTAGTGCTTAGGCGAAGCCCTGTGAGGATCACTTCACCATCACCGTCACCACGCCGTCGTGCTGACGGAACTCGTCTACTACCTCAACGACTTGCTGGATCAAGAAGGCGATGGACGTCACCGAGCTGAACGTGTGCAGAACACAGAGGTGTCGTTCGTTCGGTACTTGATCGGTTGACATGAGAAGAAGTTCGACTACATCAACCGCATTATGAAACGCTTCCGCTTATGGTCTACGAGGGTACATAGACACACTCTCCCCCTCGTTGCTATGCATCTCCGTGGATAGACCATTGCGTGTGCATAGATTTTTTTTTGTTTTCCATGCAACGATTCCCAACACCTAAAATTTGCAAAATAAGTTAATTGTTAGTCGCCAAATCACCCCCCTCTAGTCGACTATAACGATCATTTCAACCTCAAAGCCTCTAGCAATGGCGCCGTAGGAAAATGGGCATTCCGATGCCGAGAGTCGACGGCTTGCGAATTGCTAGCAAAAATGGAGATGCGCCACATGAATCACCTGCCTGTAGAGAGTGAGGGGGAGAGAGGAAGTAGGACGAGTGGGGAGAGAGCAGGGAGGGGGCTCGTTCGCACGGCTGTCCAGAAGAGCGAATTGTTGCAAAACATGACATAAGGATGCTCCCCTATGCCGAGATTCATGCATCTCACCCAACGGCTAGCAGAACATTCACTCAGAAACCGTTGTGATATGAGGTTAGATGGTTAACATTTCTGAAAATCAATTATCTCAAAACTATAATTTTCTTTTATGAAATTTGAGGAGGCCCTAATCTTTTGTTTCTTTTTCTTTTGCTGGATAGGCCCAAGTCTCAACTCAGCTCTTTGGGGCCCCGACCTAGCAAAATCCACGCAAAAGATGAACACATGTATCCTATGTAGTATTCTCCTACTCCCTCCTTCTAAATATGTAAGAGCAACTCCAATAGTATCCCTAAAAATCTTTTCGTAAAATCAGTTTTTTTGGCTTCCCATTACTTTTAGGGGAAATTGTCTGGGAGCAACTTTTGTCAACTCCCGTAAACTTCTTCCCCTAAATCTATTTCCATTTTACTTTTTATTTGACAAATTAGCTAAATGGCCTAGGGCCCACCAGTCAGTAACACGCGTGAAGGCCATGGGCAGGCAACGATGCAAGGCGGTGTGGGAACATCGACGGGCGGCGAAGCAGGCTCGTGGTGGTCTCCGGAAAGGGGCGGCGTGGCCGCGGGTGGCATCACGAGCGGCTGGCGGTGGCATTCGGTGGCAACGGCATGAGCAGCGGGCAGCGGTGTGAGACAGTGTGGCTACAGACGAAGGCACGAGCGACGAGTGGTGGTACGGGGACGGCGGCGCTGCAACATTCCTGCGACGTTACAATCCCGCCAAAAAGATACAGAAAGTACATCTCCCCGTAAACTTGTGGGGAGAAGAGGCTTCTTTTACGGATCCTCTAAAGTTAAAGCCAGTTTGTAGAAACTGTTGGAGAGGCTTTTTTGCCCTAAACTTTTCGTAAATGATGGTTATATTAAAGCTAAGAGCATCTATAATCGGAAGCCTCAATTCTCCGCACAGGTCCCAGCGGAGAGCGCATTCACTGGACAAGAGATAGAATAAAAAATGCCAACCCCCCCCCCCCTCCTCCGACCAGTCCATAAATCCCCATACCCAGCCCATATATGGGGATGTCCTGATGTGTCCGGATAGTCTGTCACGTAGGATGCGAACCACTTTTTCTCGGTTTTTATTCTTTCGTTTATCTCTCTCTCTTCAACTCCATCAGTCACATGCATGTGACTCAACAATTTAGAGAGTGTGGTGTTCTTCAAAGAAATTGGAAGGTGGGGGAGGTGTCAAAGCCGACATGCCCGGGTACTGACCGAGCGCGTCCGGGGAGGTTTAGAGGGTTTTTTTCTAGGGGTCAGATTTTTTTTAGGGAATGCCATCATGGCTCACTTTATTAACTTGGCAATAAGGTTACATCGTTCACTAACACATTAATCAGGAAGTCTGGGGTTCATCGACCCAATTACAAGTCTCATTATTTTCATAAGCAAACTTAGCTAAACTATGAGCTACCGCATTCGCTTCCCGGTTACAATGCAAAAAGTGTACTGAACCTATCAAGCCAGCCATGATGAAGCATTGTGCATAAACAGCTGTTCTAAAGCATTCTAGGGGTCAGATTATGTTCTAAAGCCACATCCTATTTTCGGCCTAACTTATACTCTATTTGCGGGGAATAACTTACACTCTATTTGTGCTATCTAAATATGGAACGCGCAGTCAGAAAGGTTTCTTCTTTTTTTTTCAAAAATGTGGAAAGGCAGAGGGGAGGGCTACTTGCAACCATGGATGGATACGGCCGGGAAAACTTTCTGTGTGCGTCGTTTCTCTGTTCCGAATAGCAAACAAATAATACTTTCCACCCCCTCAAATAAAAAAGGGAATAATTCTTTCCATATGAACAGCAGACTTACCTTTGATTCTTGTATGTACTGTATGTATGTTGTACTTATAAATTACACGGTGAAGAAAGAGAGAGCGTCCATCAAATCAAATCAAAGAAAAGAAAGAAGAGGACGCTGGAAATCAGAAGCGGAGGAAACTCGCCGAGCTCTCTACTCGTGCCTGCGACGATAATCAACCATGGCCTGGTCATTGTTTGATGGGATCATCACCTTGGGGAGAGGAACTACGGACTCCTCTGCCGTACCTGGCAATACGTCGTCTATCCACTCTGTCGAAGCGTCGGCCGGTGAAGTGCTCTGCGCCGGAGCATTGGCAGCTGCGTGCTGGGCGGCGTGGAGGTACTTCCAGTACAGTAGATGCCTGCGCACCTACGGCCGGGACGTGACGGCCTTGGCCGGCAAGGCCGATCCGGTGATCGGGCGTGATGACGAGATTGATCGTCTCATACGCATCCTCTGTCGCCGGACCAAGAACTGCGCCGCGCTTGTGGGCGCCGCCGGGGTCGGCAAGACGGCCATCGTCGAGGGCCTCGCCCAACGCATCGTCGCCGGGAAGGTCCCGTCCAAGCTCGCCGGAGCGCGTGTCATTGAGCTCAACCTCGCGGCGATCGTGGCTGGCACAACGTACGTTGGCATGTTCGAGGAGCGTATGACGGACTTTGTCAAGAAGGTGGAGGCTGCACGCGGCAAGGTGATCTTGTTCGTCGACGAGATGCACATGCTTCTCGGCGCCGGAGCGGCCACGGGCACCCAGATGGACGCGGCCAACATGCTGAAGCCGGCATTGGCTCGTGGCCATATCCGATGTGTGGGCGCCACTACTGACGATGAGTATTGCATGTACATCGAGAAGGATCCTGCACTCGAGCGGCGGTTTCAAAAGGTGCACGTTAAGGAGCCCAGCACCCATTCCACCATTGCCATCCTCCAGGGGCTTAAACCCCGGTACCAGAAGCATTATGGCCTCGAAATTCGTGATGCTACCATTGATGCTGCCGTACACCTCGCTGACCGCTATATTGCAGGTGGTTAAATTTTACTGCGTTTATTTTATTATTACTGTTGTTTCGAGACGAAAATTTACTTACGAGCTGAGTTGGGATATCATTGTTGTGTATGTGTAGGTCGTCGGTTTCCTGATAAGGCAATTGATCTCATTGACGAGGCTTGCACGACAATAGAGCTAGGAAGAGGAAATCCAGTTGTTGCGCCGGATCATATTGCACAGGTTGGTATGCACATCACTTCTATTATTTCAGCAGTGTGCTTGTCATGTATATGTCTGAACTGGGGTTTTTGGTTTGAAGGTTGTGAGCGGATGGACTGGAATTCCTATAACCACGCTTAATCAAGAGGAGAGTGTCAAGTTAATCCACTTAGCCGATAGATTGCATGAGAGGGTTGTTGGGCAGAATGAAGCCGTCAATTTAGTTGCAGAAGCAGTGTTGCGTTCAAGGGTTGGTCTTCACCAAGCTGGCTAACCGATAGGCTCCTTCCTTTTTTGGGGCACAACGGGTGTTGGAAAAACAGAGCTTGCAAAAGCTCTCGCCGAACAACTATTTGGTAGTGAGAAAATGATGCTTCGCTTTGATATGTCTGAGTATGTTAGTCCCGAGTCCGTGCTACGTCTCGTTGGAGCACCCCCAAGGTTTCATTTATAATACACACACCTTAATTTCAAGCATTATTATTATATCACAATATTTAGTTTTACTCATACAATGTTTTCTTTCATAACACCATAAAGCAATCATGGTTATGAAGATGGTGGACAACTGACCGAGAAAGTTAGGAGGCGCCCATACAGTGTTATCCTTTTTGATGAGGTGGAGAAGGCATATCCGTCAGTGTTGAATGTTTTTCTTCAGCTCCTTGACGATGGTGTGCTGACTGATGGTAAAGGACACAATGTAGATTTCAAGAATACAATTATCATTATGACCTCAAATGTTGGGGCAGAGCACCTAAATGTAGGAGTGGCTGGAGAAAAGACAATGACTGCTTCGCGAAACCTTCTCATGAAACAGGTTTGTAAATCACAGATAGTCCACTTGGAATTTAGTAAAGCAGTTGCTCACTGATTCATTATGACATATATTTGTTGGTGCAGGTTCAAAAATGCTTCAAGCCTGAATTTCTCAATAGATTAAGTGAAATTGTAGTATTTGAGCCGCTCTCACACCATCATCTGAAAGAAATCGTGAATATCCAACTGAAGAGTGCCCTTGCTAAAATAGTTGGCAAGGGCATATCTGTTGTTATAAATGATGCCGTGTTGGATGTCATTTTGTCGGAATCACACGACCCGGTAAGTATTTTCCTTTTCAAAGTAATCATACCATCTATCTTGTCTTTTCAAATAGCAAATAGTAATCCACTTTCCCTATGTTACTGAAGCAACACTACTTGGATTTTTACAGTCGTACGGTGCAAGGCCCATAAAAAGGTGGATAGAAAAGAACATAATGACAATTATCTCCAAGATGCTGGTCAATGGAGAAGCCACTGAAGGATCAACAATCTCCATTGATTCGACCAGCGACAAGAAAGGGTTGAAATACCAATTGGCACAGAAGAAAAATGTGACGGGTCAGTGAAGCAAGAAATATTCCGAGTAACTCGGGAGAACAACGGTGATGGCTTGATCTTGGTTGCGGTTTATATGGAAGGAAAAAGATGTGCATGAAACCATTTTTGGCCACTAGTCTTCCTGCATGCTTAGTATGATTAGATTAGATTATGTTTCCAATACGAAGTTCAGTTGTCGCGTATTTTCCTATTTGACTGATCTTCGAAACCTTTTGAAGGAGTTATGCTTGTTGCTATATGCATATGGCTAACCCCCCCCCCCCCCCCCCCCCACACACACACACACACACACACACACCCCCACCATGGAATGATGTAATATCAGGCACGCCAATTAGTTATCTTTATCTTTGTCGGGATTCATACTTGACATAGATTCTTCCATATCAGCTTAATCCTTGATCCTTCACTGCTCAACGCACATCGCCAATCTTATCAACGTCCTAGTATGACAAGATGGGGAATGAACCTAACATGCACTACCACCACATGTAGCGGTCTCTGAGAAGGAGACTTAACACGCACACCTGCTTGATGGGCTGACAGACCAATTCAACATGGCATCGTTTCTTCCTGAGCGCTATATATATTGGTTTTAGTGATTTATTTGGTTGCTTCGATTTCCACTCGGTTTATTGTTTACATGTAAATTAAAATATATTTTATAAATCAAAAGATTTTTCATTACATGATTTTTTTGAATCTCTATGAACATTTGTTGAAGGACGAAAAATGGATGAAATTGTGTGAACATTTTCTAAATTTACAACACTTTTGAAATTCATGAATATTTTCAAATAACCATGAACATATCTTTAGTTTTGTTAAAATATAAGATGCATGATAATTACTTTAGTAAACATTTTTAACTCCTAAATATTTTTTAAAGTCCAAGAGAAGATTTTTAAAAAAGTTCTTGGGAGTTTTTTTAATTTGCACATCCTGAATTTTTTTTGTCATGTAAAAATGTCAAACAAAGATTGAAAAGAAACACATAGCTGGAAGGAAATTGTGTGTGGGGGGGGGGGGGGGGGGTTGGCACTTTTAAACTTTTTGCCTATTTTTCAACGAAACAAAAGTAGAAAAATGGGAAACTTAAAAGTGAAATAAAACCAACAGATATCAAAACAAAAACTTAATATTGGGAAATCGGAAAAAATAAAAAGATAGATTTAAATTTAAAATAATGTATCTAATTTAAACTGAAACAAACAGTTGTGGAAGGAAAAAAACTGAAAATTGGACAACAAAAAAAGAAATAAACAGAAATTGTTTTTGAGCAAAACCGCAACCAATATATGTGTAAACAAAATAAATAAGAAAATTAAGAAGAAGAAAAATGCAGCAAAACTGACACCAAAGGATGTAAAGAACGAAAACAAAAAATAAACCATAAAATAAAAATAGTAACAAAACTGAAACGTGCAGATGTATAGACAAAAAAGTTGAAATAAACAGAAAAAAAAATCTGAACAAACACATAAACCAGCAGATAATGAAAGCGAAGGGACCTCCTATGTGACACACTCTGCGACAAGTTGCTGTCGCTTCGCACAGGCGGGGCTTCAACTGGGCCGGCCCATGAAGACAACAAACGAAATCGAATGAGCACTGTAGCTAAAAAACTATATGCGGTTGCGGGGATTAAAACACATGATGCACTGCTATAAACGACGAGTTCCTGCCAGCCAAGCTAGAAGTTGTAGCTGATTAAAGAGTAGCATCAATTTTAAAGAACCAAACACACTGCACGGATCCAAATAAATTTAGGAATTTTGAAAGCGATTCATTTTTTCAAAAATCGGAACGTTCTGTGAAAGGCAAACACTTTCCAAATTTGTGAAAACAATTAAACGCTATAACATTTCTGCAAAACAAGAACATTTTTTGAAAATCTTGAACAATTTTTTTTGAAAGGAGAACATTTTTTCAAATTTCAAAATATAATTTGGAAACGTGAACATATTTTGAAATTCCAGAACAAAATTCGCAAACACGATTTTATAAAAACTTGTGAATTTTGAAGCATTTTTTGGAACTCCTGAAAAAATGAAAACATGAACAATTTTTGAAAACAGGAAGATTTTTTAAAAATTGTTAAAATTTTAAACAAAACATTCCAAACATTTTTTGCAAAACAAGAACATTTTTTGAAATGCCCGAACAACTTTTGAAAAATGCAAACATTCTTTGAATTTATGAACAATTTTTTTAAAAACACGAACATTTTTTGTATTTTTGAACATTTTGTACAAACACGAACAATTTTCAAAAGAAACGAAAAAAACCAGAAAACAGAAAAAAAAAAGTAAACGAAAGAAGAAAAGGAAACAGAAAACGAAATAAAGAAAACGAAAAAACGAAAAAAACCAAAGAAGAAACAGGAAAATCGGTCAAAAGAAAAAAAAACGGTTCACGGTCCAGCCCACAGCCGAAACCGGCTGGCTAGCTCTTGTATAATGGCCCGGGCCAATGCCAGCTATGCGGGGGTATCGCCTGTGCGTTCTGACGATAATTTAACGCAGTGAGCGGCGCATAGGCTTTTCCACTGGTTGTACAAGAGCTCATATAAGACCCTTCAGGCGCCCGCTCGCGAAGGGTACTCACGCGATCACACACTTGGCCGGCCCAACGCACGCCCTGGCTCGTTTTTTTGCTCCAGAAAAATACTTTCATTGTTCATTCTCTGTTGGCTGCGCGCTGGGTCGCTGCTCAATAGTCATGGTTGACCGGTAAACCATGGACTTTTGAAAAATAAAATACAAAAAATAATCATGACTTCAAAAATGTTCATTGATTTTGAAAAGAGTTCACAAACTTCAAAAAACTAACGAATTTCAATAATTTTTTTATCAATTTCGAAAAAAGGTTCATCAATTTTTAAAAAAAATCATCGATTTCTAAAAAAATGTTTAAAAATTTTAAAAGGTTACAAATTTCAGAAAAGGTACACCAATTTAAAAATGTTCCCTAAGTTCAAAAAAAGGTTAATTAATTAGAACAGAAGTTAATCTATTTGGAAAATAGTTCATCGACCTTGAAAAAAGTTCATCAATTTTGAGAAAGGATCAGCGATTGAAAAAAGTTTAGAAATTTGAAAAGAGTTTATCAATTTGGAAAAAAGTTCAAGGATTTGAAAATTAGTTCATCGATTTTACAGATGATTGCAAAATTGAAAAAGTTCACGCATTTATTAAAAAGAGTAAGAACAAGAAAGAAAAGAAAGAAAAAGGCAAACAAAACCGTTCAAAAAAACAATGAGTAATCAACTCAAAAGAAGGTAATCAGTCACGTCCAAAGGAGTAGATTGTGTGGTTATCGCGGCATACACTTGTACATCCACTCGGGCTGGGCCTATTTGTTTACTTATTTGTGCCGTTGCACCCCGTGTGTCGCATTAATGGGCGGCTTACTCATTCAGTTTTTCGAAGCATCCCAGCTCGGTTTTGGGAAGCTTCTCGAAGCTCCCAATCAATTAGTTTTCTTATTTATTTCGGTTTACCTACTTCGGTCATCTTTGGGGGTTTTTGGCATTTTTGTGTTTTTCTTCTTTTTTTTCATTTTTTCTTTTTAACATTGGTGGTTTTTACTTGGAAAACATTTTTCGAATTTTGTGAACATTTTTCAATTTCAAGAACTTTTTTCAAATACAAGAGATTAAAAAAATTAGTCATGTTTTTAAAAAAAATTCATGATATTTTTCAATTTATTAAATTTTCAAGGTTATTTTTTTAATTCGTGAATCTTACCAATTGGAGAACCATTTCAAATTTGTGATTCTTTTCGAGTTCATGTTTTTTTATAAATTCATGAACCTTTTTTCAAATTCATAAACTTTTTAATATACATGAAGTTTTTTCAAATCGTGAACTTTTTCATATCCATGTAGTTTTTTCAAATGTGTGAACTTTTTAAAATTCATGAACTTACTAAATTCATGAACCTTTTCAAATTTGTGAACCTTTTCAAATTCATGATTTTTTTCACAAATCCGTAAACTTTTTTCAAGCTTGCAGACTTTTTTTATATCCATGATTTTTTTTAAATCCATGAAACTCGTGAACTTTTCTACAATTTGAACTTTGTTTTTCTTCAAATTCATGTTCTATAAGTTAGGAATCTTTTTAATATTCTAAAAAAAATTTTTTTTCTAACACTTATTGGCCGTGGCCCGTGTAGCTCCACGCGAGCGTCGGTTATGGTTCGGGGCGCCATAAACACCAAGTAGGAGGTCTGCCGACTATTTAACGTTGCAACAATCAAAGAAATCCATCGTCATGTCATAATTCAAAAGGCTAGCCCACATTAGAGCGTCTCCATTTGATGATTTATTTTACATCATCAAAATATAGTGCGAGTAAAATATACATCACAAAACGTTCTTTTTACATCACCGAAAAACATCGAACTCTAACATATGATGTAAAATACAATAGTCGCGTGACGGCCGCTCCAACAGGTGATGTAAAAATAGGACAACGGCCTTGCAACAGCAACTGAACAGTAGCCAACAACAACAGTAGCCAACGGCTGCACATATCGAAATCATCCCCGAATTAATACATAAACAAATAAAACAACAATTTAATCAGTCCACAACATCAAATGATCACATAATTCATCAAATCCATAACATGAAATGAAACTAGGAGTCTTATTCCCCGTGCCATTTCCACCACTCGTCCATGACATCTTTTTTAAGATCATTGTGTGTCTCGGCCTCTCTAATGTCATGACACACCTTCATGAAACATCGAATTTGGTCTTCCCTTCTAATCGGACGAACGTGTATGCCCATGATGTCATAGAAGATGTAATCCAAATCATGTCCATGCTCATTCTCAATGAGCATGTTGTGCATGATCATGCAAGTAGTCATGATGTACCAAAAGGTTCTTTTGATCTCATAACTTGCCGGTCCTCGCACAGTAGCAAATTGGGATTGCAAAATCCCCAGAGCCCCCTCCACATCTTCACTAGCCACATCTTCACTAGCCACTGCTTCAGCATTGTGAAAAGAGAGTTTTTTCTTACCTTGGTTGCTTGAGGTTGGTTTCATGAAAGTAGCCCACCTTCGCACAGATCCCATCCGCAAGGTAGTACCCATAGTTGTAAGTGCATCCATTTGCTTCGGAGGTCACTGGTGGAGCTTCTCCATTGGCTAACTTCGCAAAAAGAGGTGATCGGTTGAGCACATTGATGTCATTGCAAGATCCAGGCATGCCAAAATATAAATGCCAAATCCATGTCTCCCTATCGGCAATGGCCTCAAGAATGATGATGACATCCTTGGAGCGTCCTCTGAAGTATCCATGCGATGTTGTAGGACAATTCTTTCACTTCCAGCAGTGCATGCAATCGATAGACCCAGGCATACCTGGAAACCTATGGCCTTTGTTCATCTCCAAAAGCCTCCGAGTGTCCCAAGCATTGGGTTCTCTCAAGTACTCTGAACCAAACACTTCTACTATAGTCTTTGCAAAAGGTTTGGCATAAAGGATAGAAGTGCCCTCTGCCATCGCCAAATTGTCATTATTATAGTGTACCGGAACACCATAGGCCATCATGTGCAAAGCGACAGTGTCCTTCTGCTCAGTGCCATGTCCAAGAAAACTGGCGTAATTCCTCCTCTGATCGAATGCTCGGCCATGTTGCTTCACGGAATTGCAATTGTGAATAAACAAATCTTTTAACGTCGTACCTCATGAGGAAAACTGGTGGAGTACCAAAATAGTTGCATATCAACCTTTCGAGCGCCTCTACCCGTTCTCTCCAGATGTACTCACGGCCAAACATAGAACCGTCGCGCTTCAACTTCTTCCTCTTGTGCATTGCTACTAGCATAGCAATGTCCTCTTCTTCCGTCAAAATGAATTCCTCATCCAACGAGGAATCATCCACAAAAACAGGATTCACATGAGCTCATCTGCAATACGGAAATCTCCATCAAACTAGATCTTCAAGCCCGATAAAAAAACCAACAAGTTTAACCAATTTTTTATCTTGGGGGGATTTTGTGGAACATGTTGTGTCCGACGAGAAAGAAACTGGTTGGTTGTTGCTCGGAGCCTTGATGGTGGGTGCTATGGCCGGTGGGGGTGGGCGGACAGGTCTACTATGGCTCCTCGACGACTAGCGGCTGGTGGAGGAGGCTAATTGCGGCGAGGAAACGCCGACTGAAGCAAAGCCGCTCGGTGGGGTCGTGGTGGTCACGCGACTCCACCTACTAGCTCCGGTGGCTAGAAACGCAACTCCGGACGGCGGCCACGAGCTTCGGGAGCCATCGAGTCCACTGGTGCTCCAGCGAACAGCCAAACCGCCCGAGAAATGATGGCGGCAGCGCCTCCGACGGCACGAGCTTCGGGAGCCATCGAGTACTTTTTTTTACATCTACGCCTCATTTATGCATCTACATTATCTATTGGAGATGCTCTTAACACACGGGCATAACTATGTGTTGCTAGCATACGCTCGGGTGAGACGGCTCCCTAAATGGGCCGGCCCATTCTACAGGAGGCCACAGGGTCACTGCCTCGTTTTCTCCTTTTTTGCGTTATTTTTTCTCGATTACACCCCAAATATTTGAAACATATATATTAAACAAATATTTTGCATAATGTTTTTGAATTTTTAACCAATTATTTGAAATGTTAAATGTGCATGGAGAAAATGTTTCTCAGATATACAAAAAATGTATTAAAAACAATGTGCAAGAAAAAAGTTTGTGTTTAAAAAATGTAATTGAGCATTTTAAAAATGTTAATCAAGCACTTAATAAATGTTAAATATGTATACAAAAAAGTTTGCATGTATGAAAAAATATTGGTCATGTACTTAAAAAATGTTAAACGTGTATAAAACAATGTTCCTGGTGTATATGAAAACATACACGTTACATTAAATAAAAATATACATCAAAAAATATATTTTAAATTATCTAATGACGCATTAAAATATTAAACACCTATAAAAAATGTTCTTAATGTAACGGAAACATGTACATAAAATATGTTTTTCTGGTGTACATAGAAAATGTTGAATGTGTACTGAGAAAAGTTGACGTGTTAAACAAAAAAGACACTGATTAAAATCAACAAAGTAATAAAGAAAACCAAAAGAAAAATAGAAAAAAAACGACCAGATGAGAACGCCGTCCGCGCGAGACTCCAGCCAGTGATCGAACGTGTAGGTAGGGATACAAAAAGTTGTAATAGGCCGGCCTAGTTACAACGGGAAAGAAAAGACTTAGGCTGGTCATAGTGGGAGTAACATAGGTAGTAGCATAGATGCCACATAAGCAAAAATGATGATGTGGCAAGTAGTTAATGAGGAAAGAGGCAAATAGAGTAACATAATATGTTACCATCATATAGCGGTTTCCAATGCAAATGAGTCTACAAAGTAATAAATGAAGGCAACTATGTTACCACACCTATGACACTACCCACTATGAAGGTAGTAACATAGACTAGTAACATATGTATGTTACTAATCTAAGTTACTCCCCACTATGACCAGCCTTAATGAACATAAGCCACACTCGCAATAAGGGAGGTATAATCTTTTCGTTAACAGATACAAGAAACAAGACGTAGGGCCAATTCTTTTACTGGCTTCTAGAATAAGTAGGTGTCCCCTATCTAGTTTATTCTAGAAGCCCAACCAAATTTATTGTTTTAGAATGCTACTAATTAAGAATTGACTAGTAAACTTTTTAAAATAATAATTTAATTGCGGTTCTACAATTAGTTGGGTAGGAGGCTGCTTATTCTAGAAGCCAAAAAGGCGACAAAAGAACTGCCCTGCCCGGCCATGTAAAATATGCAAAATAGAAATGCTTTTTATAAGAAAGAAAAAAGGCTTTAGCAGCCTGTTCCACACGCCCGCCGTCATGGGTCAGGCGGCATCGGCTCGATGCTGTTGATTGCCAGCCTCCTCCTCCGGACGGACGGTCGGTCCATGCTCGACCATTCGACACGTCAACGTTGGAACCAGCGCTCTAGACCCGCGCGCCAGCCGGGCTCGTCCAATGCCACCACGCCCTCCCCTCGTCGGTCACCCCCTCATCAGCATCGATCCACGAACGGGGATCGCCCGCCCGCCGGTGCAACGCAACGCAAGTACGCAACGGAGCGGATGGATGGATGGGCGCCCTCGTACGCCGCGAGCCCACGCACGCTCCCCTCCCCGGAAACCCAACCCGTCCCATCCCGCGGCCTCGTCACAGAACCACACGCGCCCTCGGTGTTGACCCGCCCGGCTGATTGGCCCGGCGGCGAGCCTTCCGCTCCGTTCCGTCCGAGACATACGACGCCCGCCGCTGCCGCTGCTCCAGCGGTGGCCATGGTGCCGCGCACGTGGTAGGGGCACGGCACGGGGAAAAGAAAAGCCGCTGCTATGCTGCTAGGAAGACGAACCACACCGAAAGGGAGTGCAACAACAGGCAGGCCTTTCCTTCCGCTGCTCGGATGTTTCGACCCAAACACACACGCACACGCACACGGGCATCCAAAATGCATCCATCCCGTTGCCTTTTGATGTGGGCGCTTTTGTTCAAACGCATGATTCGCACATCATGTGCTCGGCATACATGCCAACCGAGAGGTGCCAAGCACCGCACGTAGCAGTAGATACTGCTACACTCTGAATTCTATTCCTCCTCGGAGGAGTAGTGTGTTCATGTGAAAAGTTTGCAGCAGAGATAACCATTTCCGGCTGCAGGTTTTCAGCGGCAAAGCAGCTGGTGAAAACCCGGAAGTCTTGGCAAGGCCAGGGCGCCTCGGTCGTGCGCGCCATGCCTCGGAAACGGCGATTCGTGCCAATCCTCCGTTTCGCAATCCCAGCAAATTCGGGGTGACTGCATGGGGTTTGAACCGCTGTCGTGTGCGAGCGACTGTGGGTGATTTGACAGCCTAATTTATGGTTTGGAATGATGGACCTGCTGCCGCGGCTGCCGATGGAACGCGGTCAAGGGGCAGCGCCACTCGAGTAAGTTTAGTCAAACACACAAGGAAGTAATGAGTGGGATTTTTATTTTATTTTTCACAATAGTGCACGTACCATGCCTGCATGCACATCTCTGCTTGGAGGAGGAGTAGGAGTACTAGCCCCCTGCTTGCCTCACAGTCAGAGCTTGGAGCCTAGTACTAGTTTTACCACGGACTGTGGCTGAGTTGACTTCAGAAGCCCGAGCACAGTAGTAGGAGCACGTACGTACGTACGGTGAAACCCATACACGGTCACGAAGATTTGGAGATACTATCAAATCGTACTTGCGCCAAGGACTACCAACTCCTGCACACACAGTAGGGGCCTGCGTGCCGCGTGAAAATCAAATCACGCACTCAGACCGGCACCGCCACCATTTTCGTGTTAATCTTCCGAGACGCAGTACATGTACAAGACCTGGCCTGATCTTGCGTACGTCGTCCGCCTCCATACTGCCTTTCTTTTCTCTTTTTTGGTTGATAATAATAAAGAGAGCGTCCATACGGCCGTAATTACACGTGATTTTTTCCGTGCATTTTGCACGCTCTTGCTTAGGCTGGTCACAATGGGAGGAACTTAAGAGTAACATCAAACTCCAATACAACTTTACTTATGTGTCACATATTTAATGAAGAGAGAGGTGTTTGTGGTAACTAGCTAAATTACCGGAACATCACACACTCCAAAAAACAATGAGTCTATAACCTAATAAATACATTGTTGCATGACACTACATAGATGTTTCTACCCACTATAAAAGTAGTAACATAGTCTAGAGAAGCGTGTAAGTTAGTAGACTATGTTCTTGTCCATTGTAACCAGCCTCACGGGCCTGCCTGGTGCACATGCACATGCATGTTACCTCTGCCCGCGTAAGGCTTTTGGCAAGGTTTTTTTGCCCTGTGGAGAGATCAAAAGGATTTTTGGCGAGGTTTTAGAATCTCATCATGGCCAGCTTCTTGGCTCGTTGCCGAGACGCGAATCCGTACATATTCCCTCTCTAGAGCCTAGACCCCATCGCTGTACTACGTCCTGGTGCGATCCTCCCCGCGCCTTTACCTCGACGGATCGATCGGTGACGTCTCCGCAAAGATCCTTCGTCCCCGCGGTGCCGCCGCACTCACGGCACACTCCGGCCACCACCACGCTACTACCTGACTAATGGAGTGGCCATGAACTTTTGAAAAAAAGATACTGGCGGAGTAGCCAGGTGCTAGAGGTCAAATTGCCACTCACGAGAGCGGCAGTGCAGTGCAACGCAAAAGCCCGCACACACACTCACTCGGAGGAGAGGTAAAAAGCTTCCACCCACTGCTGCCGGCTGCCCTGAGTTCCCCGGCACTGAGAAGATCGCTTTTCCGGGGGGAGAGAGAGAGAGAGAGAGAGTTAGAGTTAGAGTTAGAGTTAGAGAGAGAGAGAGAGTTAGAGTTAGAGAGAGAGAGAGAGAGAGAGAGAGAGAGAGAGATGGATCAGAGCCCTCGTGGCAGGTTAACACAAGTCACCAGCGTTTTCAGCGTCGTACGTGTAAATTTTTTTGAGCAATCCGCCGTACATATTCTACATGTAATGATTCTCGCTCAAGATCATTCACGTGTCTTCTTGTAACGCATGGCGCGTTGACGGTGGTGCATGGCGAGTACACGTACGAGGGAGCGGCCAAGACGGTGTGCGTCGTCACGTACGAAACGTACGTCTCTACTTCCCTTTGGCACACGCACCGTGAAAAGACGAAAGGAGGAGACGCGGCCCAAAAGTCCAAGCCTTTGCGTTTTTCACCGTCCCGTGCTGCTTCCCATCGACGCATGCATGGCGGCAGGGTCTCCACCACGCAGCGCCTACCCGAAACTGCGTCACGGAGTACTTCCACATCGCAGCCCCCGCTCACCACTCGCTGGCTTTCCCGGCCAGAGTTCACCGGGCCGGCCACTAGATAAATTTTGTTTCTTTCTCTTCAGTACCACCACTCGCTGCTCTTTCCTCGACGACACTGACCTTTCGACCTCGCAAATCGCAACGTGGGTGCATGCGTGTTAGTGTCCATGCAGACGCAGATTAGTACTACTACCACCACGAGCTGACCACACAGCTTTGCAGGAGAGGAGGACATGGCTCCATGCACTCCCTTGCGCGGTTGCGCCTATCTTTTTGAACTATCGCTGCATATTTTTGAACTCCGAGCTCAGCTCGGCACCAAATCGCCCCCTGCTCGCTTGTTCTCGTGGCAGAGGGCGTCGCATGCGTTGCCATCTCTTGGCCTGGCATCACGCCGCATTTGTTTAATCCCGTCTATCTAGGGGACTCACTCAGCAGCACCATGCATGCGAGCATTAATGAGTAAGACTTGTGAGTAGTAATTTTTTTTGTTTGTTTTCTTGGAGGTACTATTATTTTTGTCCTGTAATGCCCCTCCCGTTTCTTTTTATTTGGATCCCGCTCCCCACTCTCCATAGCCGTTTCCCTCTCTTATTCAAACCTGCCGCTTCTCACGCCTCACGCCTCCTTCCTCTTCCAGCGCACTTCACCCACACGCCTCGGCCTTCTTGAGTAGTTGCCCACCTGAGTTGCCATCTCTGGGCGGCCGGGGCGGCGGGTTCCGGCGATGGGCAAGGCGGCGAGGTGGCTGCGTGGCCTGCTGGGCGGCGGCGGGAAGAAGGAGCAGGGGAAGGAGCAGAGGCAGCCAGCCACGGCCGCGGCGCCGCACGGGGACCGGAAGCGCTGGAGCTTCTGCAAGTCCACCAGGGACTCGGCCGAGGCGGAGGCGGCGGCCGCGGCCGCCGCGCTCAGCGGCAACGCGGCGATCGCGCGCGCGGCCGAGGCGGCGTGGCTCAAGTCCTTGTACAACGAGACCGAGCGGGAGCAGAGCAAGCACGCCATCGCCGTCGCCGCGGCCACCGCGGCGGCGGCCGACGCTGCCGTGGCCGCCGCGCAGGCCGCCGTGGAGGTCGTGCGGCTCACCAGCAAAGGGCCGACGTCCACGGTGCTCGCCGGCGCCGTCGCCGAGCCCCGCGGCCGCGCCTCCGCCGCGGTCAAGATCCAGACGGCGTTCCGTGGATTTCTCGTGAGTAACTTCCTGCCGAATATCGAGTATCGACGCCATGATTTCCGCAGGATTAAGCGCCGACTAATGGAATCAATGCGTGCTTGATTGTCGCAGGCCAAGAAGGCTCTGCGCGCGCTCAAGGGGCTGGTGAAGCTGCAGGCGCTGGTGCGCGGCTACCTGGTGCGGAAGCAGGCGGCGGCCACGCTGCAGAGCATGCAGGCGCTCGTCCGCGCGCAGGCCTGCATCCGCGCCGCCCGCTCGCGCGCCGCCGCGCTCCCCACGAACCTTCGCGTCCACCCGACCCCTGTCCGGCCGCGCTACTCGCTGGTAAGTGACCACGGCCGGCATCGTCGCTTGCGACCAAAGCAATCAATCTCAATGTCTCCGACCGTCCGAGGTCGCGTTGTTCTAGCTAGCCGACCGTGACAAACGCGCGCGTGCGCGGTCTCTTGCTTGTGTCTGCAGCAAGAGCGGTGCAGCAGCACGGAGGATTCCCGGAGCGACCACGGCGTGGCGCCGTACTACAGCCGGCGGCTGTCGGCGAGCGTGGAGTCATCGTCGTGCTACGGGTACGACCGGAGCCCCAAGATCGTGGAGATGGACACCGGGCGGCCCAAGTCGCGCTCCTCCTCGCTCCGCACGACCTCCCCCGGCGCCAGCGAGGAGTGCTACGCTCACTCGGCGTCGTCGCCGCTCATGCCGTGCCGACCGCCCCCGCGGATCGCGGCGCCGACCGCGCGCCACTTCCCGGAGTACGAGTGGTGCGAGAAGGCCCGGCCGGCGACGGCGCAGAGCACGCCCCGGTACGCGAGCTACGCGCCGGTGACGCCGACCAAGAGCGCGTGCGGCGACCACGGATACACGTACAGCAACAGCCCGTCGGCGCTCAACTGCCCGAGCTACATGTCGGGCACGCGGTCGTCTGTGGCGAAGGTGCGGTCGCAGAGCGCGCCGAAGCAGCGGCCGGAGGAGGGCGCGGTGCGGAAGAGGGTGCCGCTGAGCGAGGTGATCATCCTGCAGGAGGCCCGGGCGAGCCTGGGCGGCGGCGGGGGCGCGCAGAGGTCGTGCAACCGGCCGGCGCAGGAGGAGGCGTTCAGCTTCAAGAAGGCCGTGGTGAGCCGCTTCGACCGCTCGTCGGAGGCGGCCGAGCGGGACCGGGACCGGGACCGGGACTTGTTCCTGCAGAAGGGATGGTGATGGACTGACGGCCTCGGATTCACTCGATCGTGAAGTACAATTAATTACTACGTACTGCCTCCTGTAATGGCCTGATAGGGTAGCGGGGGACTGTTAATTTCTAGTTACCGCTTCTCACTGTTGTTTCTTTGTTTATCGATCGCCTTAATTAACCTCTGTGACTCCGTTGCCTGTCTGGGTTCAGAAATGAGACCCTGCGGTTTTCTCTTGCTTTGTGTAAACATGTTTGTGCGTGCATGGGAAGCTCAAGGAAGGTTTTAGTGCTGTGCTAAAGTTTCAGTATTCAGATTTAGGAGTACACCGGCTTCAGCTTGCAAGTACATCCTTTTTTCTGGCTCCTGTCAATTCAACCAAGTGAGTGGGCATACACCAAGTGATACCACCATCAGGCTGGCAAAACTCTAACAGGCTCAACGAGACATATGGGCCTCATATCATGTTCAATCGGGCATAGCAAATTTGGCCCCTTGTACATCCGTGGACAACAACGCTCTGTCGCACTTTATTTATCTGTCTCTGCAACCGTCGGTCCATATCCAAACCTCTAAATTTATACAATTTCATACGACGTAGATAAATTCAACAAAATACATTCATACGACCGGACATTATAGAACCAAACTTAGCAAGTTCAATAACTTGATATCATCTATGACTAGATACGAGTTGGTAGGGATAAATTTCACCCCCTTCCTTGCCGGACCCTTCCCCATCTCCAGAGCGGTGATAGTAGGTGTCGCAGTCGCCATACGCGTTCCTTCGTCAGCCGCTCGGACTCCTCGATGCCGAGCCACAATGCTTTTGTATTTTGGCGGCGGTGACTGCGAGAGTCTGTCTCGGCCATGGTCGAGGACTGGTGGATGACGCTGAGGACGAGCTCCTCCGGAGAGTTGGAGGGTAGGGGAACCAGCGTTGATCTGCAATACCCGTAGATGAACCGGCTAGATCCACATCCAAACCGAACTTCCTACGCCTCCGACTGAAGAAGCCGCGCCCGTAGGCTCGGAGGTGCTCTGCTTTTAGGTGTTTTTACGTTGTCTAGGTTTTGTGTCTTGCTCGGAAAGACGAGGCGGCAACAGCCCCGAGGAGAGGGAATAATGTTCTCCCCGCCTAGCCCTCGCCCCAGTGATGCGTCTAGCATTGTCGGATGGAGTGTGTAGGTGTCTCTCCGGCGGATATCGCCGACCGGTATTAGTTTTCGGTGGATCTGTTTGGATCCTTCGTTTGTCTGCATTGGCGCATCTTTAGGTTGGATCCTTCTAATCTACACTTCTCTTCATTGATAATGGTTGATGTTCTGATGTGTTTTGTATTTTGGGGTCTAGCACGACAACTTCCGATGACAGTGAGGCAAATTGGGGGCTAGTTGTGGCCGTCGCTCCCTCATGCCAATTTTTTTCACAAGCCACCCCTATATACAAGGATCTGTGGAGTTAATATCTAAATTTTTATGGTTGGTCCCTCCACTGCTCTACATAGTCCATTGGCCCTTGTATAAACTTCCTGGCTTTGTCCCTGCCGATTGCCATTACAACATGATTTGTTCGGCTCTGACGAGGGAGGTGCAACGACGACGACACACCGGCTGGCTTCATTTCTTCTATAGTTGTTGCTACATGGTCTATGGTCAGACATATTTTTAATTGTTTCTGATGTTTTTTTGTACTACCATGAATAGATCATATTTTTAAAAATAAAATAAAAATCTGATATCGGCGTGTAGGGCCGGGGCATTGTCCCGTCGCACGGAGCGGGTGAGAGGTGCGAGGAGACTGGATGTATGGTTCGGCTCAGTTCGCGGGCGGCGCTTGCCTGTGGATATCCGGGTCGTGCGTGCGCCGACCGGGGGCACTGTGGCGGCCGATAAGATCGGGGTCCGGTCCGGGTCGGACCCTCGCCTGCCCGGCTGCTCCCCCCGGCCCCGATGGGAGCAGAGCGACGACCGCCGTGACGTCGCCTCGCCCGTCCCGGAGGAATTTCAAGCGGCCGCGCACTGTGCCCGCCAATATTATACCCCGGCGGTGCGCGGCTGCGGGGCGCTGTTCCTCCCGTTCGGTTCCGTCCATCGCCTCGCTCCGGTCGTTGTGCCAAAGATTTTTTCTTTCTTTTCTCGAGCTACAGCACGCCGCTGCTGTTCCTGTGCAGCCACATGCAAACGCACGTACGTTCGCCGGCGAGCCCCTCGTGTAGGATTGCCACCGACTGACGGTCACCGCGAGGGCTCTCTCCGCTGCGGCGATGGATCGCCGGAGCGGGCCCGCATGTTCGTCACTCTCTTCACGTTGCCTGATTTGTGGCCGCACTTCACTGCGCTGGACATGGAGACCTGACCTGACCGCACGTCATGCAGGAAGGACTAGCACGGATGAATCCCGCATGGGCACTGTTGCCATAAACAATAGATATTCCGGGTTACGGGAAACGCGACATTCGGAAGAACCATCCCGAATAGAACCCACCCGTCTCGCATTGAAAGCTCAATCCGCTATACACGCAGAAGTGGTGGTAGCACTGTGCCGCCCTCTTCACTCATCAGCCCCTGCCGTACACAAACGGTGGCCGTTGTCGTGCCGAATCGAGCGAGCAGGGCCCGGGCCCTTTTCTGATCCTACAGTGCTTCCTTCCTTTCCTAAAATATGAAACGCGTCTGATTTTTTGATCTTTAATGCATAATTTTCAACATGATTTTTGCTCATAACATGCCTACGAAATTACTATTACGACGTATGATATTCTTTTTTAAAAGATGTAAATACAATGATAAGGGCATCTCCAACGCGGACCCTTGCATCGCCTTGTATGCCCTTTTCAGGGTTTCGGACACCTTCTGCCATTATATCCCTCAAAAATCCGCGGACGTGTCCGGACGTCCGAATTCTGGCAAAGTGGTACTCTACCGTCTCGGTGCAAAAAACATCGCCATATATACGTCCTTTTCAGGGTTCTGGACACCTTGTGCCATTCAATGTTTCCTCAAACGTTCACGAACGTGTCTGGTCATCCGAATTCCAGTAAAGGGGTACTCCCTCCGTCTTAGTGCATAAAGCATTCATGTCATTCTAGGTCATCAATTTAACTACTTAAATATATATTATTTGTAACAGAAATGTATATTTGTAATAGAAAGTGTTTTGTGGGAGTTCACACATCCTCCTAGCCAATCAAAAGGTTACCACACCGAACATCCAGACATTCTCTCTCTCTTCAATCGGGACATGTACCTGTATAGATTTTAAACAAAGCTATGAGAGCTAATTTTGTATTCAAATTCAATTTTTTAAAATTATGAATTTCATTATAATTTGCACTACTAGGAAAAGGGCTATAGATGATATGGCTATTAATAGCGCACCAGACATGTAGTGCGCCACTACTATATAGTAATGACGCACCATGAGTCGGTCCGCCATTAGTGGCGCACCAGACCCACGGTGCGCCATTAATAACAAATTTTATTTTATTTTTATTTTTCCAAAAATTCTAATGGCGCACCAGGGAGTAGTGCGCCATTACTAGTTTAACTAGTAATGGACCTACACAGTGCGCCACTACTACTTTTTTTTTGCAAAACTACTAATGACGCACCTCAAGCTGGTGCGCCATTAGTAACAAGGTTACTAATGACACATTTGTCTGTGGTGTGGTGCGCTATTAGTAACCTGGGACCAGCTAGATATTTCGGACAACCACACCTACACACTCACTTTCCCCACTTCATTCTCTCCGCCTACTCTTCCAAGCTTGTGTCGGCTGCCTCCTCCTCCTCACCTCATTTGCACCATAGATTCATCAAAATCAACGGTTACATATTCTACACCGAGGGCAAGGACATGAAGAGCGATGGTTATCAAAACTCCGGGGTAACGATGGAATCCTACACCGGTAACGACAAGGACAGATACTATGGAAGGATCGAGGAGATCTGGGAGCTGAGCTACGCTGGAGAGCAGGTCCCGATATTCCGTGTCAGATGGGCCAAGAGCGTCCTAAAAGAAGACCGGTATTTCACCACCATGGTTATACCCGAAGCCAAATCCAAAACCGCGAGCGCAAACGTCACCGTGAAAAATGAGACATGGGTACTGGCTTCCCAAGTGGACCAATGCTTCTTCATTACTGACCCGTCAAAGCCCAGTCGTGTTGTCGTGAGGAGAGGCAAAAGGAACATCATCGGAATGGATGGAGTCGCCAATGAGCAAGACTTCGACAAGTACGGCGATCCGAAGATGGAACATGACGACGACGATGAAGTAGCAGCAGCATACACCGCAAGAAGAAGCAGGACCACCCTATCTAAAGGATGTCCGTTCCACAGAAGAACTCCGTTTGCGAAAAAGAAGGGCAAGAAGATTCTGAACAGATAGCTAGGTAAGATCAATTGTATTTAAATCGTAGTCTTCATTTCTCAATTGTATTACATGGGCACTTTTTGAACTCATGAATATTTTTAAATTTTATGGGCACTTTTTGAATTCATGAATATTTTTTCAAATTTGATCTCTACCCCCCTCCATCTCGATCGCTATCCCCTCCATCTCGATCTCGACCCCCCCGCACCCTCCCTCGCTAGCTCCACCGCCGCCGACGACCCACCGCACCCTCCCCCGCTCCACCGTCGTCGCCGACCCACCGCACCCTCCCCGGCCCGCTCCATCGCCGCCGAGCACCCACCGCACCCTCCCCCGCTCCACCGCCGCCGACGACCCACCGCCGCCGAGCACCCCCCGCACCCTCCCCCGCTCCATCGCCGCCGAGCACCCCCATTTGATGATATTTTCAAATAACAAATTTGATAATATTTTTTAATATTCATAAAAAATATTATTGTTTTTATAAAAAAATTATTACTGTTTTTATAAAAAAAATTAAAAAATAGCAACAAAAAAAAAATAACATACTAATGGCGCATCGCTCTGGGGTGCACCATTGCTATCTAAAAAAACATTCTAATGGCGCACCGCTCGTGTAGTGCTCCATTGCTATCCAAAAAAAACATTCTAATGGCGCACCGCTCGGGTAGTGCGCCATTGCTATCTAAAAAAACATTCTAATGGCGTACCGCTCGGGGGTGCGCCATTAATAATCTTCCCCCTAGCTCTAACTCGCCCGACCCTTCCTCCCTCCCTCTCGCCAGATCCACTTCCTCCCCATTCTCTGCCCCGACCCCCGACCCACGACGCCCCCGCCCCCGCCGCCCCCGCGCCCCCACCACTGCAGCTCCCCGTGTCGCCGACAGCCTCCCCACGACCAACCGAGGCATCCCTGCTGTTGGGGAACGTAGCAGAAATTCAAAATTTTCCTACGTGTCACCAAGATCTATCTATGGAGAGACTAGCAACGAGGGGAAGGAGAGTGCATCTACATACCCTTGTAGATCGCTAAGCGGAAGCGTTCAAGTGAACGGGGTTGATGGAGTCGTACTCGTCGTGATTCAGATCACCGATGATCCTAGTGCCGAACGGACGGCACCTCCGCGTTCAACACACGTACAGCTCGACGATGTCTCCTACGCCTTGATCCAGCAAGGAGAGAGGGAGAGGTTGAGGAAGACTCCATCCAGCAGCATCACAACGGCGTGGTGGTGATGGAGGAGCGTGGCAATCCTGCAGGGCTTCGCCAAGCACCTACGGGAGAGGAGGAGGTGTCACGGGAGGGAGGGAGGCGCCAAGGGCTCAGATATGGATGCCCTCCCTCCCCTCCACTATATATAGGGGTAGGGGAGAGGGGGGAGGCGCAGCCTTGCCCCTTACTCCAAGAAAGGGGTGCGTCCAAGAGGGGGGGGGAGGAGTCCATCCTCCCCAAGGCACCTCGTAGGTGCCTTCCCCCTTGAGGACTCTTCCCTCTAGGGTTCCCTAGACGCATGGGCCTCTTGGGGCTGGTGCCCTTGGCCCATGTAGGCCAAGGCGCACCCCCTACAGCCCATGTGGCCCCAGGGGCAGGTGGCCCCACCCGGTGGGCCCCCGGGACCCTTCCGGTGGTCCCGGTACAATACCGATGACCCCGAAACTTGTCCCGATGGCCGAAACAGGACTTCCTATATATAAATCTTTACCTCCGGACCATTCCGGAACTCCTCGTGACGTCCGGGATCTCATCCGGGACTCCGAACAACATTCGGTAACCACATACAAACTTCCTTTATAACCCTAGCGTCATCGAACCTTAAGTGTGTAGACCCTACGGGTTCGGGAGACATGTAGTCATGACCGAGATGTTCTCCGGTCAATAACCAACAGCGGGATCTGGATACCCATGTTGGCTCCCACATGTTCCACGATGATCTCATCGGATGAACCACGATGTCAAGGACTCAATCAATCCCGTATACAATTCCCTTTGTCTAGCGGTATGGTACTTGCCCGAGATTCGATCGTCGGTATACCAAACTTTGTCCGCTTTGGGTTCGAGCTTAATCCTGAAACTTTTTCACATAAGCGTCGCAGCCCCAAACTTTTAAGAAACGACAACTTAGGTTCCTCTAAACCATAATTCATACGCTATCATCTCATCGGAATTACGTGGTGCCCTATTTAAAGTGAATGTGGTTGTCTTTAATGCTTAACCCATGAACGATAGTGGTAATTCGATAAGAGACATCATGGTATGCACCATATCCAATAGGGTGCAACTATGACGTTTGGACACACCATCACACTATGGTGTTCCAGGCGGTATTAATTGTGAAACAATTTCCACAATGTCTTAATTGTGTGCCAAAACTCGTAACTCAGATACTCATCTCTATGATCATATCATAGACATTTTATCCTCTTGTCACAATGATCTTCTACTTCACTCTGAAATTACTTGAACCATTCAATAATTCAGACTTGTGTTTCATCAAGTAAATATTCTCAACATCTACTCGAATCATCTGTGAAGTAAGAACATAACGATATTCACTGCATGCCTCAGCACTCATTGGACTGCACACATCAAAATGTGTTGCTTCCAACAAGTTGCTATCTTGTTCCATCTTACTGAAAACGAGGCTTTTCAGTCATCTTGCCCATGTGGTATGATTTGCATGTCCCAAGTGATTCAAAATCAAGTGAGTCAAAACGGTCCATCTGCATGGAGTTTCTTCATGCATATACACCAATAGACATGGTTCGCATGTCTCAAACTTTTCAAAACGAGTGAGCCCAAAGATCCATCAATATGGAGCTTCTTCATGCGTTTTATACCGATATGACTTACGTGGCAGTGCCACAAGTAGGTGGTTCTATCATTACTATCTTTTGGCATGAACATGTGTATCACTACGATCGAGATTTAATAAACCATTCATTTTAGGTGTAAGACCATTGAAGCTATTATTCAAATAAACAGAGTAACCATTATTCTCCTTAAATGAATAACCGTATTGCGATAGACGTAATCCAATCATGTCTATGCTCAACGCAAACACCAAATAACAATTATTTAGGTTTAACACCAATCTCTTTGGTAGAGGGAGCGTGCGATGCTTGATCATATCAAGCTTGGAAAAACTTCCAACACATATCATCAGCTCACCTTTAGCTAGTCTCCGTTTATTCCGTAGCCTTTTGTTTCGAGTTACTAACACTTAGCAACCGAACCGGTATCTAATACCCTGGTGCTACTAGGAGTACTAGCAAAGTACACATTAACACAATGTATATCCAATATACTTCTATCGACCTTGCCAGCCTTCTTATCTACCAAGTATCTAGGGTAATTCTGCTCTAGTGGTTGTTCCCCTTATTACAGAAGCACTTAGTCTCGGGTTTGGGTTTTACCTTGGGTTTCTTCACTAGAGCAGCAGCTGATTTGCCGTTTCATGAAGTATCCCTTCTTGCCCTTGCCCTTCTTGAAACTAGTGGTTTCACCAACCGTCAACAATTGATGCTCCTTCTTGATTTCTACTTTCGCGGTGTCAAACATCGCGAATACCTCAAGGATCATCATATCTATCCCTGATATGTTATAGTTCATCACGAAGCTCTAACAGCTTGGTGGCAATGACTTTGGAGAACCATCACTGTCTTATCTGGAAGATCAACTCCCACTCGATTCAAATGATTGTTGTACTCAGACAATCTGAGCACAAGCTCAACAATTGAGCTTTTCTCCTCAGTTTGCAGGTTAAGAAAGTCATCGGAGGTCTTATACCTCTTGACATGGGCACGAGCCTGAAATCCCAATTTCAGCCCTCAAAACATCTCATATGTTTCGCGATGTTTCAAAAACGTCTTTGGTGCCTCAACTCTAAACCGTTTAACTGAACTATCACGTAGTTATCAAAACGTGTATGTCAGATGTTCGCAACAACCACAGACAACGTTCGAGGTTCAGCACACTGAGCGGTGCATTAAGGACATAAGCCTTCTATGAAGCAATGAGGACAATCCTCAGTTTACGGACCTAGTCCGCATAATTGCTACTATCAACTTTCAACTAATTTTTCTCTAGGAACATATCTAAACAGTAGAACTATAGCGTGAGCTACGACATAATTTGCAAAAACCTTTTGACTATGTTCAGGATAATTAAGTTCATCTTATGAACTCCCACTTAGATAGACATCCCTCTAGTCATCTAAGTGATTACATGATCCGAGTCAAACTAGGCCGTGTCCGATCATCACGTGAGACGGACTAGTCATCATCGGTGAACATCTTCATGTTGATCGTATCTTCTATACGACTCATGTTCGACCTTTCGGTCTCCGTGTTCCGAGGCCATGTCTGTACATGCTAGGCTCGTCAAGTTAACCCTAAGTGTTTCGCGTGTGTAAATCTATCTTACACCCGTTGTATGTGAACGTTAGAATCTAACACCCGATCATCACGTGGTGCTTCGAAACACGAACTGTCGCAACAGTGCACAGTTAGGGGAGAACACTTCTTGAAATTGTTGTAAGGGATCATCTTATTTACTACCGTCGTTCTAAGCAAATAAGATGTATAAATATGATAAACATCACATGCAATCAAATAGTGACATGATATGGCCATCATCACTTTGCTCCTTTTGATCTCCATCTTCGGGGCTCCATGATCATCATCGTCACCGGCATGACACCATGATCTCCATCATCATGATCTCCATCATCGTGTCTTCATGAAGTTGTCACGCCAACGACTACTTCTACTACTATGGCTACCGGTTAGCAATAAAGTAAAGTAATTACATGGCGTTGTTCAATGACACGCAGGTCATACAATAAATAAAGACAACTCCTATGGCTCCTGCCGGTTGTCATACTCATCGACATGCAAGTTGTGAATCCTATTACAAGAACATGATCAATCTCATACATCGCATATCATTCATCACATTCTTGTTGGCCATATCACATCACATAGCATACCCTGCAAAAACAAGTTAGACGTCCTCTAATTGTTGTTTGCATGTTTTACGTGGCTGCTATGGGTTTCTAGCAAGAACGTTTCTTACCTACGCATGAACCACAACGTGATATGCCAATTGCTATTTACCCTTCATAAGGACCCTTTTCATCGAATCCGATCCGACTAAAGTGGGAGAGACAGACACCCGCCAGCCACCTTATGCAACTAGTGCATCTTTGTCGGTGGAACCGGTCTCACGTAAGCGTATGTGTAAGGTTGGTCCGAGCCGCTTCATCCCACGATGCCGCCGAATCAAGATAAGACTAGTAACGGCAAGCATATTGAACAATATCGACGCCCACAACTACTTTGTGTTCTACTCGTGCAAAGAATCTACGCAATAGACCTAGCTCATGATGCCACTGTTGGGGAACGTAGCAGAAATTCAAAATTTTCCTACGTGTCACCAAGATCTATCTATGGAGAGACTAGCAACGAGGGGAAGGAGAGTGCATCTACATACCCTTGTAGATCGCTAAGCGGAAGCGTTCAAGTGAACGGGGTTGATGGAGTCGTACTCGTCGTGATTCTGATCACCGATGATCCTAGTGCCGAACGGACGGCACCTCCGCGTTCAACACACGTACAGCTCGACGATGTCTCCCACGCCTTGATCCAGCAAGGAGAGAGGGAGAGGTTGAGGAAGACTCCATCCAGCAGCAGCACAACAGCGTGGTGGTGATGGAGGAGCGTGGCAATCCTGCAGGGCTTCGCCAAGCACCTACGGGAGAGGAGGAGGTGTCACGGGAGGGAGGGAGGCGCCAAGGGCTCAGGTATGGATGCCCTCCCTCCCCTCCACTATATATAGGGGCAGGGGAGAGGGGGGAGGCGCAGCCTTGCCCCTCACTCCAAGAAAGGGGTGCGGCCAAGAGGGGGGGGGAGGAGTCCATCCTCCCCAAGGCACCTCGGAGGTGCCTTCCCCCTTGAGGACTCTTCCCTCTAGGGTTCCCTAGGCGCATGGGCCTCTTGGGGCTGGTGCCCTTGGCCCATGTAGGCCAAGGCGCACCCCCTACAGCCCATGTGTCCCCCGGGGCAGGTGGCCCCACCCGGTGGGCCCCCGGGACCCTTCCAGTGGTCCCGGTACAATACCGATGACCCCGAAACTTGTCCCGATGGCCGAAACAGGACTTCCTATATATAAATCTTTACCTCCGGACCATTCCGGAACTCCTCGTGACGTCCGGGATCTCATCCGGGACTCCGAACAACATTCGGTAACCACATACAAACTTCCTTTATAACCCTAGCGTCATCGAACCTTAAGTGTGTAGACCCTACGGGTTCGGGAGACATGTAGTCATGACCGAGATGTTCTCCGGTCAATAACCAACAGCGGGATCTAGATACCCATGTTGGCTCCCACATGTTCCACGATGATCTCATCGGATGAACCACTATGTCAAGGACTCAATCAATCCCGTATACAATTCCCTTTGTCTAGCGGTATGGTACTTGCCCGAGATTCGATCGTCGGTATACCGATACCTTGTTCAATCTCGTTACCGGCAAGTCTCTTTACTCGTTCCGTAACACATCATCCCGTGATCAACCCCTTAGTCACATTGTGCACATTATGATGATGTCCTACCGAGTGGGCCCAGAGATACCTCTCCGTTTACACGGAGTGACAAAATCCCAATCTCGATTCGTGCCAACCCAACAGACACTTTCAGAGATACCCGTAGTGTACCTTTATAGCCACCCAGTTACGTTGTGACGTTTGGCACACCCAAAGCACTCCTACAGTATCCGGGAGTTGCACAATCTCATGGTCTAAGGAAATGATACTTGACATTAGAAAAGCTTTAGCATACGAACTACATGATCTTGTGCTAGGCTTAGGATTGGGTCTTGTCCATCACATCATTCTCCTAATGATGTGATCCCGTTATCAACGACATCCAATGTCCATGGTCAGGAAACCGTAACCATCTATTGATTAACGAGCTAGTCAACTAGAGGCTTACTAGGGACATGGTGTTGTCTATGTATCCACACATGTATCTGAGTTTCCTATCAATACAATTCTAGCATGGATAATAAACGATTATCATGAACAAGGAAATATAATAATAATCAATTTATTATTGCCTCTAGGGCATATTTCCAACACCTGTATCCTCCCCGCGTCGGCCCCTGCCCTGCGCTGCCTCTACCTCACCCCGGGCATGGGCTGCAGGACGACGACCGCGGTCGCCGGCCTCCCCATGACCAACCGAGGCATCCCTGCATCCCTTCGACGCCGCCGCCGCTGACCCCAACCCTGACCCCGACCCCTCCGGCGACCGGCCGCGCCCGCCCAGGTACCTCTCATCCTTCCTCCTTCCTCCTTCCTTCCTCTCCACCCTTCCTCCCCATTCCCTGCCCATGAATGATTTTAGCACCACACATATTGTTCCCCGCGCATAAGGAACAACACTAAATGTTTTTACGATGAATGGTTAAAAGAATCCATTTACTCTAGATGTTTAGATGCTTTGTCTTGTGGCTTGGCGGGGTGTAGATGATACATCAAGCTTGGTCCCTGAATGATTTTAGCACCACACAAAAATCCTGCACCCCGATCGTTTGGCAACCTAGCTGTTGCTAGCAGTTGGCCGTATGAGCTTGTACTTGCTGACACCCAAATGTATGTATTTTCACGATCGAGTAAATCACAGGGCAGGTCAAAGCAAGACAGGACGACCCTTTTCAAAAAAAAGCAAGACATGACGATGTGGTAGTTACTAACGAGCTTGAGACACTCGCTAAGATGAGGGAAGACAAACTATTAATGAGCTTGATTAGCCTGCATGTGGAAATAAGATAACATGTTTAATTAGGTCAGGTACTGTGCTTGTTCCCTGGCTATTTAGGTTGCAAAAAAGAATTTGAAAGTACTCCTTGTTAGGCTCCCAGCCACCAAAGCACATCCTAAAAGTTTGGCTGGAACCATATGGCATTTGTTGGCTCCTTGTCACAAAAGGAAGGGTGGTATTCTTGCTCTTTTAAGTAGTAGTAGGCCTGGCCACCATCATTAGTCTTAGTACAGCTCGGAAAGTACACCTTGTTGCATAAATCTCTTCCGCAAGCTGGCCTCGCAATTAGAGCATTGCTTCTGTCCCAAAACACGGCAACATCCTCCATCTCTTCCAAATCCATCCAAACCATCCTAGACCGATCAAGCTTAAGTACTCTGATGAACCCAAAATTGCCGTTTTCTCGGATAATGGCGACTAGGTCAACTTTCCACTCCGCTAGATAGCTATAGTTCAACTCCTGAATTGTATACACATAGTCACTTCCACGTATCGGTTGATCTGGCTTGTCAAGGACCTTCCACTCCTTTTCCACGTTCAAGTCCACGACTCCGAGCCTGCCATTCATGTCTAGGAATAATAATAACTAGTTTGTTTTGAAGTTGTTACCCAACTAATTAAGTGACTGGCAATATCACAATAAGCAGTACACTTGCTCAGAGTTTAAGTTTACTGAACCTGTTCATTTTTGTGGACTTAGTGAACATGATAAGACAAGCCAGATGCTCTATTTTTAATTAACAGTAATCCACGATCAGCAACAGTTTCTTTCACTAATTTTCAGTTAATAGCAATCCATGATTTTTTTCAGCTAAAACTATTGATGATTTTTTGTTGGGTGACCTATTAGATCTGGAATGGAAGCTCACATAAGTTGAGCTGATTTTTGTCCATATGAAAGCAGAGGACCATATGGTCTGTGGCCTTTTCATCCATATGAAAGTAGAGGCCCTTGAGTTTGCTGGGTTTTGTCTCCGACCATCGTGTCGTGATGATTTTGCAGGTACCCCGAGATGCCCTTGAGTTTGCCGGAATGTCAATTAACTTCTGTTCCGACAAATTCGGGTACTCCATATGTCCTATTTTCAGAAAAGGTCATGCTGAAATTTTCCGTGAATTTTAGCATGACTTTGCTAAAAATTGGACATATGGGGTACTTGCTACTAATGCATGGCCCGGGTATCTTAGTACTTAATTAAGTAGGATCCACTCCTTCTATTTGGATGGCCCTGCTAACCCTTGACCATAAATACTTGAGATGGATGTAGCAGGCTTAAAGAAAGAAATGTTTTTAGGCCAACTCCACTGGGCCTAGCTGAAAATGCACAAGTGTGCATGACTAAAAATATTCTATTGTAAAGTTAAACTGGAAAGATGAACCACTCATCCTAATCATTTGCTCTCAAAATTACCACTTCACTTCTTACTACTGAAAATCTTAGACCTTCTCCATTCACCAATAGCTCAAACCAGTTCGAAGGGCGTGTTTTCACCACACTGTGGATTATCTTATTGGACCCAACGCAAGAGATGATGTAGTTTTGAATTATGAACATAGGATATGTCGCCATCGGACGACGAAAGTCTCCCGGGGGAGTGCGGCTGGTGACACGACGATCGAGGTCTATGCGACATGCCTCACCTGGACGATGATCGGCGCTTCAGCATTAAGCTCGAGGAGACCTTCGAAGTTGAAACGATACACAACGACGACAAGTGTTATTTTCATAATTAAGCATGACTTCAACTATTTCAACGTGTAATTTTCATCTTTTACAATTCGAGTATAGCTTATCTCATGCCATGCAAGACGCTATGTCTTGGAGAGGATGGATTTTGAAGACAATGAAATTTCTGAAACAAAGAAAATTCACCTAAGGACTCATCACGATGTGGATTTTGAAGTAAATCTGTATAATTCTGGGAGCGTAACCCATTTTGGTTGCAAAAATTGGGAAGCATTTTGCAAGATGTATGGTTTTGATGAGGGTATGCTTGTCACCATGGATCTTGGTGATCCTGACATCGACCAAGACAATATGGACATTTGGGTCCTTATTGATACGCCTCCAGTTCTACCGCTATGTGAGTTTCTCAAACATAGTTAATTATTAACTAATTTATATTGTTTATTTCAAAATAGTTGACAACTTATTTCCATTAACAACTTATTTTTATTGTTCAAAGAATGTGCGGAAGATGGTAGACAAAACCCACTACACCGATGGCTCTGAATTAACAACTTACAAGGAGAAAAATCACCTGGTCTGATTTTGTACTGACATTGAGAATTACAATATCTACAATCAAACTCCTCAACATTATGGTCAATACGTGCCACTAGTGCATGTGTTCAACTGTGGTAACTACCATGGAGATACCCTGGTAAGATTTTTTACTATTACGACATTCGTGCATCTTTTGCATACTTCTAAAACTAGTACATCATTGCTAACTATGAAGTTATTACTATGTTTTTCAACAGATAATCTGAGAGAATTGTGTGCCTCATTTGATGTATCAGAAAGGTAGTCTTAACGTTTTGAACATACAGCCAGGTCATCCTACGAATCTCAACTGTCCATACGAGATTTCTAAAAGAAGTGAAGACATGAAAAATCAAAGGATGGAAAAAATGTATGGACATCGTAAGGAGGTTCTTGGAAGCAAAAGGAAGCGAAGCGCAAGAATTGGAGACAGGATGATCTCCATTCTCCATAATGGAGAGTCTGGGTCTATATTGTTTTATGCTATTTTATCTTAAATAGGGTATTTAGGTCCTGCCTAATAATGATGATCATGTGCTAAGAACAATTAAGTAGGGTTGGTTCGATGACTATCAAGATGATGATCGTATGACTTGTTATTAATAACGAGTAGAAGTTGTATGATAATGATTTGTAGGACTTGTTAGGATTAGTATTACTTCCGACAAACTCGCTACTCGCGGTCTCGAGACTTGTAATGTTCTATCTTTGTTCGGTCTTTTGAATTCGGAGACTAATATGATGAATTGTATTCGGAGACTAATCTTCTATTATATTCGATGAATCTGTTGTTGCTGTGTGGTGCTAGTTATATTCTGTCCAATAATATATTTTGTTACCTATGAAAATATCAGAAAAGAAAAAAAATCCCTAATATTCATACTAGTGGCGCGCCACTCAAGACACTAATGGTGCACTGTAAAAATGACACTAATGGCGCATCACCCACTAGTGCGGCATTAGTATGCCAAAGCACATGGGTACATATGGCCCCCTGGGAGGCATTATAATGACACACTGTGGGTTATACTAATGGCGCACCAATGGTGCGCCATTAGTATTTAATTCTAATGGCGTGGTGCTAGTGGCGCACCAGTAGTGCGCCATTAGTACGAAAAACTGGTGCGCCACTAGCATGACTTTTCCTAGTAGTGTTGGCAACAAATGGAGATATAAAAAATTGACCCACATGTGAGCAGCCAAGTCACCCACGTCTAGTCCTACTTGTAGGTCACCGTCTTTCGAGCCTATATGTCAATACCGTTGACTAGTCAAACCTGACGCCTGACTTATTATTAACGGCCACCGTCGGTGCTAAAGCCACAGCCAAACCCACGTGAAAGCAGTCATGTCAGCATCCGCTAGGTCTATTCGTCAGAATCATTGACCGCTCAAACCGATAACTGGTGACGGATTATTGTCACCATAAATGATCTAAGATGACAAATTGGCCTAGCATAAGTGACTGTTTTGACCATCACTGACAATGGCCATTTGTGACAAAAAGGGTTTGTTACCTAAGAGAAGATCTTAGGTGAAAGAAAAAGTTGTACTGTCAGATTCTTTTGTGCCAGCACTTCGGTGATGGTGGGGGCGACGGCGAAAAACCGTCACCAAAACATTTACAATGGCAGAAATTGATTTTGCATGACACAAGTGGGACGTCACAAAAAACCTTTGTTTTGTAATGGCAAATACAAAAACATCCTCGACCACCAAAATGACTAGTGACGATGCCAATGTCACTAGCTTACTAGTTACACATGATTAAACACAAATGCATGGAAGATTTAACTCCAATGGAACAGTAAAAACAAGAAATTAAAAGAGCGAATGATTGGGATGAAATTTGTATAGGAAGAAAATGGAGCAGAGTCCATAGGTTCTTTAGTGGATTCTTGGCATATCCTTGGGCAGTTATTAAATTACAAATATCTATGAGTATGCATATCCTTGGCATAATTAACATATGGGCATCGCGCTATAGACTATTATCTAGATGCATCTATAGCTAGTACTCCCCCACAAGACCGTTATCCAGCATGCATATTAAATTAAGTAAAAATAGAGTATTGCACAAACAATGTTGACATGAAGTAGATTATATATTTTCTTCACCCCGCATTCAAAAGACAACTAAGCAAACATCGATTTAACCCTGGTGTCAACATCACAAATACAAGCCTTTTCCACTATGTGTCACCGCGGTAGCTTACTAACATAGTTGAACCCAACTATCATTCACAACTCCCTTTGAAGATCAAACTTCAAACTTGGCCAAAGAAAGAAAAATAGATCGGAGAGCGCATATGAATGAGATTTATGCAACAAAGAAACCAAATAGATCTCAAGAATATTAAAGGATAAATCTAACCATTAAGTGATAATTCATCATATCTCAACAAATACACCAATAGATTAACATCAAATGGATCACAATCATGTAGGGAAACTCATGTGATCTTTGTATAGAGAAGCAAGAGAGAGACCTATCTTGCTATTGCTATGGACCTGTAGTCTAAATGAAACTACTCACCAACGATCATGATGGCCTTCAAGTGGATGGAGATGGCCACTGTGGAGCATTTCCCCTTCATAGAGTACCGAAAAGGCCTCCGAATTATATCTTCGTGAAATAGAGGTGTGCAGCGGTGAAAAAATTAGGGCGACAAATTCTCGACTATTTCAGGAGTATGTAAAGGCACACAGACCGAGAGGTGGTAAATAGGAGCACCAAAGGCCCCACGCGGCCTGGAGGCGTCCCGCTGGCGCGTGCCCCCCTGGGTCGCCCCTTGGCCTATGCTAGTACTCCTAGAAAGCTTGTGAACTTGAAGCGTTCGCTCACTTTTTCCAGATTTTTTAGCCTAATAAAATTGATTTTCCCAAAGACCCAAAACATGCTAAAAATAACAAGTGACACCGGGCACTGAATTAATAAGTTACATAAAACGCTGCTAAATTGATATAAACATAGCATGAAACAATAAAAAAATATAAGTTTGAGACTTATGAGTGATTGTGTGAGAAGTTGATCCCGAGTGCGCACGAGTGAAGACAAAGTGCGCAGAAAAGACTAGTGTTGGTTTGTTGGTCCAGTCTAGATCCTAGGTGGTAGCCAGACGCAACGGCCAGGAATCAGTTGGTTTGGCCGGGGCGTTACAGAGGTGACATGGATGGGGGAGGAGACGGTTAGGGATTTGGTGATGGGGATGTATCACTGCCAGGCTTTTATAGTCGCGATGAAGCCGTATGCCAATCCGAACAGGTGCCTTTGAAATCGGGGGAGCGGCGGGTGGCATTAGTGGGTTGGTGGATAGTCGTGCCTCATCGGTGATTACGTGTGTTTGATCTGGGTGCGCATACGTGTGCGACGCAAATTCAACACCCGGTCATGGCGCATGGAGGAAGAAGTCGGATCTTTCCTCATGCGCTGGCGGTCGGGTATGGAGCAAGCTCCATACCATACCTTTCCCAGCCTCCAAATATGGAGGCTACGGGGCCGTCTACGGAGCAAGATCCATAACTTATGGAAACCATGAGTCATATGGCGACTCTGCCGCAATGTCATTTTGGCCCAAAATCGCTATATTGATGGTTCGATGGCGATTGCGGCCATATGACGACTCTGCTAGAGCTTCACTAAATTAGCAAGAATCCTTTAGTGACTATTTGTAATATTGTGATTCTCGATAACTATTTGCATTCTCTCATCATGTCAAGAGCAACCACAATATTTATAAGCTAGCAGGAGACACTTCAAAATAAGAAATCGATGCCTGAGACTGCTAGGATCAGTTGAGAGATGGGACGAAATGTGCACAAAGGACACAAGGTACTTAGCTAAACAGTGTCTAAAACACCACAAAACATAAAAAATGCCAAAAGAATGAGTAAACACAACTGGAGATGATAAAGCGCACATCCGACGAAAATGGAGTCGTCGTACATTACCAATCACGCTTGTGACCCAAGGACTTCGACTTCACCAAAACATCATCATAATGTACCCTTTTTTCCGCATGACCATGTCCACCTAAAACATGTTTGACGACATCATCAACAGAGAGAGAGAGAGGGAGGACACATCAAAAAAGGACCGACCATGTTGGGGAACGCAGTAATTTCAAAAAATTCCCGTGCACACGCAAGATCATGGTGGTGCATAGCAATGAGAGGGGAGAGTATCGTCTACGTACCCTCGTAGACCGAAAGCGGAAAAGTTATGACAACGCGGTTGATGTAGTCGTACGTCTTCACGATCGACCGATCCCAGCACCAAAGGTACGGCACCTCCGTGATCTACACACGTTCGGCTCGGTGACGTCCCGCGAACTCACGATCCAGTAGAGCTTCGAGGGAGAGCTTCGTCAGCACGACAGCGTGATGACGGTGATGATGTTGCCACCGGAACAGGGCTTCGCCTAAACACCGCTACGATATGACCGAGGTGGATTATGGTGGAGGGGGGCACCACACACGGCTTGGAACAATCAACTTGTGTGTCCTAGGGTGCCCCTGCCCCCGTATATAAAGGAGCAAGGGGGAGGCTGGCTGGCTCTAGTGTCGCCCAAGGAGAGGAGGAATCCTCCTCCTAGTAGGAGTAGGATTCATCCTTTCCTAGTCCTACTAGGAAGGAGGAAGGGGGAAGGAAAGAGAGGGAGAGGGAGAGGGAAAGAGGGGCCGTGCCCCCTTCCCCTAGTCCTATTCGGACTCCCCTTGGGGGGGCACCTCCTAGGCTGCTACCCTCTCTCTCCCCTAAGGCCCACTAAGGCCCAATACTCCTCGGGGGATTCCGGTAACCCCTCCGGCACTCCGGTTTTCTCCGAAATCACCCGGAACACTTCCGTTGTCTGAATATAGCCGTCCAATATATCGATCTTTACGTCTCGACCATTTAGAGACTCTTCGTCATGTCCGTGATCATATCCGGGACTCCGGACTACCTTCGTTACATCAAAACACATAAACTCATGATACCGATCGTCACCGAATGTTAAGCATGCGGACCCTACGGGTTCGAGAACTATGTAGACATGACTGAGACATGTCTCCGGTCAATAACCAATAGCGGAACTTGGATGCTCATATTGGTTCCTACATATTCTACGAAGATCTTTATCGGTCAAATCACATAACGATATACGTTGTTCCTTTTGTCATTGGTATGTTACTTGCCCGAGATTCGATCGTCGGTATGTCAATACCTAGTTCAATCTCATTACCAGCAAGTCTCTTTACTCGTTCTGTAATGCTACATCCCGTAACTAATTCAGTAGCTACATTGCTTGCAAGGCTTATTGTGATGTACATTAACGAGAGGGCCCAGTGATACCTTTCCGACAATCGGAGTGAAAAATCCTAATCTTGATCCATGCCAACTCAACAAACACCATTGGGGACACCTGTAGAGCACCTTTATAATCACCCAGTTACGTTGTGACATTTGGTAGCACACAAAGTGTTCCTCCGGTATTCGGGAGTTGCATGATCTCACAGTTATAGGAACATGTATAGTTATGGAGAAAGCAATAGCAACAAACTAAACGATCATCGTGCTAAGCTAACGGGTGGGTCAAGTCAATCACATCATTAAATGATCCCGTTAATCAAATGACAACTCATGTCTATGGTTAGGAAACGTAACCATCATTGATTCAACGAGCTAGTCAAGTAGAGGCAAACTAGTGACACTCTGTTTGTCTATGTATTCACACATGTACTAAGTTTCCGGTTAATACAATTCTAGCATGAATAATAAACATTTATCATGATATAAGGAAATATAAATAACAACTTTATTATTGCTTCTAGGGCATATTTCCTTCAGTCTACGGCTTGCACTAGAGTCAATAATCTAGATTACATTGTAATGATTCTAACACCCATGGAGTCTTGGTGCTTATCATGTTTTGCTCGTGAGAGAGGCTTAGTCAACGGGTCTGCAACATTCAGATCCGTATATATCTTGTAAATCTCTATGTCTCCCTCCTTGACTTGATCGCGGATGAAATTGAAGCGTCTCTTGATGTGCTTGGTTCTCTTGTGAAATCTGGATTCCTTTGCCAAGGCAATTGCACCAGTATTGTCACAAAAGATTTTCATTGGACACGATGCACTAGGTATAACACCTAGATCGGATATGAACTCCTTCATCCAGACTCCTTCATTTGTTGCTTCCGAAGCAGCTATGTATTCCGCTTCACACGTAGATCCCGCCACGATGCTCTGCTTGGAACTGCACCAACTGACAGCTCCACCATTCAATAAAAACATGTATCCAGTTTGTGACTTAGAGTCACCCGGATCGGTGTTAAAGCTTGCATCGACATAACCGTTTACGACGAGCTCTTTGTCACCTCCATATACGAGAAACATATCCTTAGTCCTTTTCAGGTATTTCAGGATGTTCTTGACCGCTGTCCAGTGATCCACTCCTGGATTACTTTGGTACCTCCCTGCTAAACTTATAGCAAGGCACACATCAGGTCTGGTACACAGCATTGCATACATGATAGAGCCTGTGGTTGAAGCATAGGGAACACTTTTCATTTTCTCTCTATCTTTTGCAGTGGTCGGGCATTGAGTCTGACTCAACTTCACACCTTGTAATACAGGTAAGAACCCTTTCTTTGTCTGATCCATTTTGAACTTTTTCAAAACTTTATCAAGGTATGTGCTTTGTGAAAGTCCAATCAATCGTCTTGATCTATCTCTATAGATCTTGATGCCCAATATATAAGCAACTTCACAGAGGTCTTTCATAGAAAAATTCTTATTCAAGTATCCTTTTATGCTATTCAGAAATTCAGTATCATTTCCGATCAACAATATGTCTTCTACATATAATATTAGAAATGCTACGGAGCTCCCACTCACTTTCTTGTAAATACTGGCTTCTTCAAAAGTCTGTATAAAACCAAATGCTTTGATCATACTATCAAAGCGTATATTCCAACTCCGAGAGGCTTGCGCCAGTCCATAAATGGATCGCTGGAGCTTGCACACTTTGTTAGCTCCCTTTGGATCAACAAAACCTTCTGGTTGCATCATATACAACTCTTCTTCCAGAAATCCATTCAGGAATGAAGTTTTGACATCCATTTGCCAAATTTCATAATCATAAAATGCGGTAATTGCTAACATGATTCGGGCGGACTTAAGCATCGCTACGGGTGAGAAGGTCTCATCGTAGTCAACTCCTTGAACTTGTCGAAAACCTTTTGCAGCAAGTCGAGCTTTGTAGACAGTAACATTACCGTCAGCGTCAGTCTTCTTCTTGAAGATCCATTTATTCTCAATGGCCTGCCGATCAACGGGCAAGTCAAACAAAGTCCATACTTTGTTCTCATACATGGATCCCATCTCAGATTTCATGGCCTCAAGCCATTTTGCGGAATCTGGGCTCATCGTCGCTTCCTCATAGTTCGTAGGTTTGTCATGGTCAAGTAACATGACTTCCAGAACAGGATTACCGTACCACTCTGGTGCGGATCTTACTCTGGTTGACCTACAAGGTTGAGTAGTAACATGATCAGAAGTTTCATGATCATCATCATTAGCTTCCTCGCTTACTGGTGTAGGAATCACTGGAACTGATATCAGTGATGAACTACTTTCCAATAAGGGAGAAGGTACAATTACCTCGTCAAGTTCTACTTTCCTCCCACTCACTTCTTTCAAGAGAAACTCCTTCTCTAGAAAGGATCCATTCTTAGCAACGAATATCTTGCCCTCAGATCTGTGATAGAAGGTGTACCCAACAGTCTCCTTTGGGTATCCTATGAAGACACATTTCTCCGATTTGGGTTTGAGCTTATCAGGTTGAAGCTTTTTCACATAAGCATCGCAACCCCAAACTTTAAGAAACGATAACTTGGGTTTCTTGCCAAACCACAGTTCATAAGGTGTCATCTCGACGGATTTAGATGGTGCCCTATTTAACGTGAATGCAGCCGTCTCTAAAGCATAACCCCAAAACGATAGCGATAAATCAGTGAGAGACATCATAGATCGCACCATATCTAGTAAAGTACGATTACGACGTTCGCACACACCATTACGCTGTGGTGTTCTAGGTGGCGTGAGTTGCAAAACTATTCCGCATTGTTTCAAATGAAGTCCAAACTCATAACTCAAATACTCACCTCCACGATCAGATCGTAGAAACTTGATTTTCTTGTTACGATGATTTTCCACTTCACTCTAAAATTCTTTGAACTTTTCAAATGTTTCAGACTTATGTTTCATCAAGTAGATATACCCATGTCTGATCAAATCATCTGTGAAAGTGAGAAAATAACGATATCCGTCGCGAGCTTCAATGTTCATTGGACCACATACATCAATATATAGGATTTCCAATAACTCTGTTTCTCGCTCCATTGTTCCGGAGGACGGAGCTTTAGTCATCTTGCCCATGAGGCATGGTTCGCAAGTACCAAGTGATTCATAATAAAGTGATTCCAGAAGTCCATCAGAATGGAGTTTCTTCATGCGCTTTACACCAATATGACCGAAACGGCAGGGCCACAAATAAGTTGCCCTATCATTATCAACTCTGCATCTTTTGGCTTCAATACTATGAACATGTGTATCACTACTATCAAGATTTAGTAAAAATAGACCACTCATCAACGGTGCATGACCATAAAAGATATTACTCATATAAATAGAACAACCATTATTCTCTGATTTAAATGAATAACCGTCTCACATTAAACAAGATCCAGATATAATGTTCATGATCAACGCTGGCACCAAATAACAATTATTCAGGTCTAAAACTAATCCCAAAGGTAGATGTAGAGGTAGCGTGCCGACGGCGATCACATCGACTTTGGAACCATTTACCACGTGCATCGTCACCTCGTCCTTAGCCAATCTTCGCTTAATCTGTAGCCCCTGTTTCGAGTTGCAAATGTTAGCAACTGAACCAGTATCAAATACCTAGGCACTACTGCGAGCATTAGTAAGGTACACATCAATAACATGTATATCAAATATACCTTTCACTTTGCCATCCTTCTTCTCCGCCAAATACTTGGGGCAGTTCCGCTTCCAGTGACCAGTTCCTTTGTAGTAGAAGCACTTAGTCTCAGGCTTAGGTCCAGACTTGGGTTTCTTCACTTGAGCAGCAACTGGCTTGCTGTTCTTTCTGAAGTTCCCCTTCTTCCCTTTATCCTTTTTTCTTGAAACTAGTGGTCTTGTTGACCATCAACACTTGATGCTCCTTCTTGATTTCTACCTCCGCAGCCTTTAGCATTGCGAAGAGCTCAGGAATCGTCTTATCCATCCCTTGCATATTATAATTCATCACGAAGCTCTTGTAGCTTGGTGGCAGTGATTGAAGAACTCTGTCAATGACACTATCATCAGGAAGATTAACTCCCAGTTGAGTCAAGTGGTTGTGGTACCAAGACATTCTAAGTATATGATCACTGACAGAACTATTCTCCTCCATCTTGCAGTTGTAGAACTTATTAGAGACTTCATATCTCTCAATCCGGCCATTTGCTTGAAATATTAAATTCAACTCCTGGAACATCTCATATGCTCCATGACGTTCAAAGCATCGTTGAAGTCCCGGTTCTAAGCCGCAAAGCATGGCACACTGAACTATCGAGTAGTCATCAGCTTTGCTCTGCCAGGTGTTCATTGTTGAGGATCGTTGCAGAAATTAAATTTTTTTTCTACGCATCACCAAGATCAATCTATGGAGTAACTAGCAACGGGAGGGGAGTGCATCTTCATACCCTTGAAGATCGCGTGTCGGAAGCGTTGCAAGAACGCGGTTGGAGGAGTCGTACATGTAGCGATTCAGATCGCGGCCGAATCCGATCTAAGCACCGAACAACGGTGCCTCCGCGTTCAACACACGTGCAGCCCGATGACGTCTCCGCGCCTTGATCCAGCAAGGAGGAGGGAGAGGTTAAGGAAGAAGGTTCCAACAGCAGCACGACGGCGTGGTGATGATGGAGTGGCAGTTCTCCGGCAGGGCTTTGCCAAGCTCACGCGGAGGAGGAGAGGTGTTGTGGAGGGGAGGGGCTGCGCCTTGGATGTGGTGCTGCAGCCCTCCCCTTGCCCCTCTATTTATAGGGAGAAGGGGGAAGGAGGCCGGCCCCTCTAGATGAGATCTAGAGGGGGGCGGCGGCCAAGGGGGAGGGGGAGGGGGCTTGCCCCCCAAGCAAGGGGGGCCCCTTTAGGGTTCCCCCCAAACCCTAGACGCATGGGCCCTAGGGGGGAATGTCGCCCAGCCCACTAGGGGCTGTTTCCCTTCCACCTACAGCCCATAAGGCCCTTCGGGGCAGGTGGACCCTCCCGGTGGACCCCCGGAACCCCTCCAGCGGTCCCGGTACAATACCGGTATACCCCCGAATATTTCCGGTGACCGTATGGTGACTGAAAGGAACGATATGGTTGACTAGAGGGGGGGGTGAATAGGCAACTAACAATTTTTAAGCTTTTCTTTACCAAATTAAACTTCGCAATAAATAGGTTGTCTAGATATGCAACTAAGTGAGCAACCTATATGATGCAATAACAACTAGCACACAAGCAAGCAGGAGATGTAACAATAAGTAAGCTTGCAAAAGTAAAGGCACGAAATAACCAAGAGTGGAGACGGTGAAGACGAGGATGTGTTACCGGAGTTCCTTCCTTTTAAGGGGAAGTACGTCTCCGTTAGAGCGGTGTGGAGGCACAATGCTCCCCAAGAAGCCACTAGGGCCACCGTATTCTCCTCACGCCCTCACACGATGCGAGATGCCGTGATTCCACTATTGGTGCCGTTGAAGGCGGCGACCGAACCTTTACAAGCAAGGTTGGGGCAATCTCCACAACACTCGGAGGCTCCCAACAACAACACCACCACGAAGCTTCACCACAATGGAGTATGGCTTCGAGGTGACCTCAACCGTCTAGGGTGCTCAACACCCAAGAGTAACAAGATCCGCAAGGGATAAGTGGGGGAATCAAATATCCTTTGGTGGAAGTGTAGATCGGGCCCTTGTCACCCAATCCCGAGCAAATCAACAAGTTTGATTGGCTAGGGAGAGAGATCGAGCGAAAATGGAGCTTGGAGCAACAATGGAGCTTAGAGGTGGAAGAGGTAGTCAACTAGAGGTAGAAGACATCCCTTATATAGTCGGGGAAAAGATCCAACCGTTATCCACTAGTTCTGCCCGCGACTCACGGTACTACCGCTCTAAGGGAGCGGTACTACCGCGACGACGCGCGGTACTACCGTGGGAGACCACGGTACTACCGTGGCAGCTGCACAGGCCGGAACAAGCCTGAGCTAGAAGCATTACTACCGCTGGTGCGGTACTACCGCTCCCCCTTGCGGTACTACCGCAAGGCAGGAGGGTCACGGCCTGGGAAGGGTGCGGACGAAATAAATTTCATCCGTGCCAACTTCCGCAGAAACTAGGGTGGTGCAAAAACCCGACGCGGTACTACCGCCTGTAAGGCGCGGTACTACCGTGGTAGGCACGGATGTAAAAAATTACATCCGCGCCTACTACCGCGACGCAACGGTACTAGGCAGAAGGGCCACGGTACTACAACTCCAAAGGAGCGGTACTACCGTGAGCGCCCGCGGTACTACCGCGCAGGACGAGCGGTACTACCGTGGGTGGCGCGGATGTAAAAAATTACATCCGCCCCTACTTCCGCACCGGAGCGGCACTAGGCCAGAGTGCGGCGGTACTACCGCACCAGAGGGGCGGTACTACCGTGAGGGGCGCGGATGTAAAAAATTACATCCGCCCCTACTACCGCACTGGAGCGGCACTAGGCCAAGGTACAGCGGTACTACCGCGCCAGAGGGGCGGTACTACCGTGACCTGTCGCGGTACTACCGCGTGTACTTGCGGTACTACCGCAAGTACAGCAGTAGTCGTCAGTTTTTCGCACAACAATGATAACGATGGGTAGCTCCAAAGTGCAAGGAAAGGAGGGGCAAGTGTACGTGTGATTCCACCCTACCTTTCCGACGCGGACCCCCTCTTAATAGTACGGCTCTCCTACGACTCAACTCCACCAAGGAGAAACGTAGAACAACGACGGCTTCACTAGTCTTCGAGGGGCACCGAATCATCTTGTGCCTAATGAAGAAGTATCTGTGGGACTCAAGGCACACGATTAGTCTGCACGAGTATTGTCATCAATCACCAAAACACTTAGGGATAAATATGCCCTTACAATCTCCCCCTTTTTGGTGTATTGATGACAACACGGGATTTGCACATAGATAAGATATGTTTAAAGCAGTGGCAAACCCCACTCCTCTAAAATATAGACGAGGCTCCCCCTAGATGTGTGCACTATATATGAATGCTTTGGACTGCATGGCACACAAACTAGGATCAACACTCCCCCTATATTTTAGAGACCAAGACATGATAATAAGCCTAGCATAGCATGAAAGTAGCACAATATAACACAAGCTAGCTAGGATAGATAGAGTGCATATGTCTTACACCATATGAGATAAGATAACCAAGGTTCAAACGATAAAAGCAGCAAAGAGCTCAACTGGCAAACACACAAACTCGCAAACCAAATCCCTACGCTCTCTCCCCCTTTGGCATCGAGACGCCAAAAAGGCAGAGAGGACACCTAAACACACAAGAGGTGGCTCAAGCAGGGAAACTGTCCCACTCCTCTGCATCAGACTCCTCCGCAGCTGGAATGGACTCCTCGGCCTCCTCCTCAGAATCAGTCCACTTGAATCCTTGCTTCTCCATCCACTCGGTCTCAGGAGTGATGTGCTCCTCAGACCCGGCAGACACATCCTCGCCATAGAGCTTCAAGATCTTGTTGTGCCGGCGACGACTCTCCTTGGACTCCACGTGAGCCCTGTACTGTCCCTTGGCTTGCATGCAGAAAAGTGACTTCATCTTATCCGTCAACCTCTTGGCCCAAGATGGCCTAGAGTCACTCTGAGTAGGCCTAGCAGAACGGCCCCCAGCAACATCCTCAGCTCCAGCAGCATCCTCATCAACAGCAGCAGCCCTAGCAGCAGACGCCTCAGCACGAGTAGCAGTGTTGGCCCAGTTGGGTTTGACCCTCAGACAAATGGGCTCATGGCGAACCCAGTCTGGAGCCAGGAACTCCTCCGTGGGGTACATCTTCTCCCAAGTCTTCGAAATCAGCAGAAACAGGTAGGGTCCATAAATAGGCACCTTGCGGTTGAACACAGCAAACCGAAGCTCGCACCACATGATGTGAGAGACATCAAGTGGCTGAGTCTGAGATGAGCGAGCCTCCTCGCACAGAAGCATCATGTCCACCATGTAGGCATGAACCTTGTCTTTATCACCGATGCGTGGGAACAGAGAGTTGCGGAAGATGCGGTACATGATATCCAGAAACGGGTTGAGAACCGAGACTATCTTGCCAGTGGCGAGCTTCTTCTCAACCATGAACGGAGTGAGCTTGTCCTTGTCAGCAGAGTCAGTATTGCCGTGAGGGCGAACACCAACAGGAGTGTCAAGTCCATCATCAGCAACTTGAAGTAACTCCATGAACTCCTTCCAGGTAGCAGACAGCTGGCGGCCATTGGTCATCCACGTCATCCTCCTCTCATCATTGGTGTGGAAGTACACTGAGGCAAAGAACTGACAAATGATCTCAGGGTCATAGTCCATGTGGAACGAGATCACATGCTCAATGGCAAACTGCTCCACCAAGTCCAGAGCCTCCCCAAAGTAGTCACGAAACTTGTCCTTCCTCATGTGGTGCATCTCAATCCACTTCACCTCTACATAGGTATTCTGCTTGTTCTTGATGACATCCAAGTAGATCTGGGTTTGAGTCTTGTTCCAGAACAGTTCACATCCTCTGATAGTGGAGCGTGGGGTCGCATATGGGTGAAGCTGCCTGATACGGACATACTCTCGAGCGCCTATCTCATCCATGCCCCTGGCGGGCTCCTTGTGCTTGCTGGCGATGGACTTGACATTGCGCTTCGACGCAGATGATCCCTCGGGAACTTCGCCTGGGTTGCGCAGACGCTTGGAACCAGTGTCACGGACGGGATTGGCCCGGCGAGAGCCACCACCTAAAACACACACGCAAAGCACCAAAACAAGTCGAAAAGGATCAATGCAAAGGCTAAAAAGACTGCACATGAAACCCATAGAAGATAAACGAGAAAGTTAGCATGCGATAGAGGTGACCGACGGTGGAACTGCCATGGGGTGTGATACTAAGGTCTTACTAGAGCTCCAGACACGGTAGTACCGTGAGGGGTCACGGTAGTACCGTGGCTGGGGCAGTAGTACGACGTTAGTACCGCACGCCGCGCGGTAGTACCGCGCCATAGAAGCGGTAGTACCGTGGGAGCGGTAGTACCGCGCCATACGGGCGGTAGTACCGCGTCGCGTCGGATCAAGCAGGATTTGAATCTGAAAAGACCCGCGAAGCCATGGCGGTGCTACGGTGACCAGATCTAGAGCAAGACAACAATACAAGTATAAATCCTATGCAATACTACACTCCTTCATCCTACTCTTGAGGAGATCTAGCCGAGAGATCTCAAGAACATGCAAGCCTCCCCAAAACCTAGAAAAACCAAAAACAATCAACACGGAGAAGGATTTGGGGAAAAACCTTGGTCCATAGCAAGAGCACGTGGTGGGGAACGATCCCACCGGACGGAATCACGGGAGGGCAGCCGGTGGAGGAGATCCGGCGACGAACGCCGGCTCCGTTCGTGAGCACGAGAGAGGAACGGGCTATGAGGAGAGAAAGGGACGAATGGGTATGGGGGAGTTAGAACTCCCCCTCCCCGACCTTATCCCCGCGAGCCCGAACCGGCACGGTAGTACCGCGGGTCATCGCGGTAGTACCGCCAGGGCGGAAGTACCGCGCCGTGGCGGTAGTACCGCTCCATCAAGCGTGAGCTCATGCCGCTTGGGTGCGTAGTACCGTGCTCCCATCAGCGGTAGTGCCGTGATGGGCCGCGGTAGTACCGTGGCCCACCGCGGTAGTACCGTGAGCTCATGCCACCAAGGGTTTCGAACAAGAGAGAAAAACATGCCTTTGCATCGAAAAACAAACACAACCCAAAGCAGCACAAAAGCAAAGGAACAACAGTAAAACCCTAAGAAACAAGGTCTCTCGAGGAGAGAGAGGGCGGTGGCCGAAGCCACCTATGTTTGAGTTGGATGGTATGGCACCGCGAAGAATTATCCTTGGGCCCATGACCAAAACTCGTCTTTGAAGCACAAGTACCATCAAAAATGGCTAATGTGAAAGAGATGATCTATTTATGCATAATGGGGGGAGGGAGAGTTCATTGAGAGAACAACACTCCCCCTATGTCCATGCCTACATCTAAACTAGACAACAAGTTGAGTGTGGTGGGGGGTGCACGGGTTCAAGTCACATTGCTCAAATCAATGATATTTAGCTCATGCCTTAACTCGCGAAATCTTGCTTCATCCAATGGCTTCGTGAAAATATCTGCAAGGTTATCATGAGTGTTGACATACTTGAGCTCGATCTCCCCTCGCCGAATGTGATCCCGAATGAAGTGATACCGAATCTCAATGTGCTTCGTCTTGAAGTGTTGCACCGGGTTGAGGGAAATCTTGATGGCACTTTCATTATCACACCAAAGAGGCACTTTGTCACAAGTGACACCGTACTCCTTTAAAGTTTGCCTCATCCATAGGAGTTGAGCACAACAACTACCGGCCGCCACATACTCCGCTTCGGTGGACGAGAGAGACACACAACTTTGTTTCTTGGAAGACCAACTTACCAAAGAGCAGCCAAGAAATTGACACCCTCCGGAAGTGGACTTCCTATCCACTTTGTCTCCCGCCCAATCGGAATCCGTGAAACCTTCAAGCTTGAAGTTTGCTCCTCTTGGGTACCATAAGCCAAAGTTTGGGGTATGAGCCAAATATCGAAAGATTCGTTTGACCGCCACAAAGTGACTTTCCTTTGGTGCGGCTTGAAAACGTGCACACATCCCCACACTCAACATGATATCCGGTCTAGATGCACAAAGGTAAAGCAAGGATCCAATCATGGAGCGATATACCTTTTGATCCACCGCTTTACCATTGGGATCGATGTCAAGTTGGCACTTGGTAGGCATTGGTGTAGTAGCCGGCTTGACATCACTTAGCTTGAATCTTTTAAGCATGTCTTGAGTATATTTGGCTTGGTTGATGAAGGTTCCTTCTCTTCTTTGCTTGATGTCGAAACCAAGGAAGAACTTCAACTCTCCCATCGAAGACATCTTAAACTTGGAGGTCATGAGAGCGGCAAATTCTTCATTGAAAGCTTTGTTAGGGGAACCAAAGATAATATCATCAACATATAGTTGGCATACAAACAACTCCCCGTTGACCTTCTTAGTAAAAAGAGTGGGGTCGATTAGCCCTACTTCAAAACCACGATCTTGTAGCAACTCGGTAAGGTGGTCATACCACGCACGTGGGGCTTGTTTAAGGCCATAGAGTGCCTTATCGAGTTGATACACGTGATCCGGAAAGTAGGGATCCTCGAACCCGGGGGGTTGCTTGACATAGACCAATTCATTAATGGGACCATTAAGAAAAGCACTTTTCACATCCATTTGTTGCAACTTAAAGTTGTGATGGGAAGCATAAGCAATCAACAAACGAATGGATTCAAGACGAGCAACAGGAGCGAAGGTTTCACCGTAGTCGATACCCTCGACTTGGGAGTAGCCTTGTGCTACCAATCTTGCCTTGTTGCGAATGATGTTCCCATGGGCATCTTGCTTGTTCTTGAAGATCCACTTGGTCCCAATGACATTGTGGTTCCCGGATGGTCTTGGCACCAATCTCCACACCTTGTTGTACTCGAAGTTGTTGAGTTCTTCATGCATGGCATTGAGCCAATCCGGGTCTTCGAGCGCCTCATAGACCTTTTGGGGTTCAACACAAGAGACAAACGCGTGATGTTCACAATAGTTTGCCAATTGTCTACGAGTGCTTACCCCTTTACGAAGGCTTCCAACCACATTTTCCATGAGATGGCCTTGGTTTGTGAGCTTGGAAGCAATCTTCGCGGCACGACGCTCTAATTCCTCCTCGCGTGTGGAAGGAGGAGGGTTGACTTGATGATCTTGAGCGCCGTCTTGAGTTTGTTCTTGATCTTGAGGTTGATCTTGATCTTGAACTAGCTCGAGGGGAAGAACTTGACCTTGGGCATCATTTAGTGGTTCATCACCGTCTTGAGGTAGATCTTGCCCTTGGTCTTGTTCACGAGGTTGAGGGCCTTCACGTTGTTCTTCGGAAGCGTGTGGGTCTTGATGAGGTGATGGCTCTACTTGAGTAAAGCATTGTCCTTCTCCTTCGGCCACAAGGGGTTCCTCAATGGGTAGGATGTGACCAATACCCATTCTTCTTATGGCTTGGGGAGGAATTTCATCACCTATATCACAAGTACCACTTTGCTCCACTTGGGAGCCGTTATTTTCGTCAAACTCCACGTTACACGTCTCCTCAATGAGTCCGGTGGACTTGTTGAGGACACGGTAAGCATGAGAGTTTGTAGCATAACCAACAAATATGCCCTCATGAGCTCTAGCTTCAAATTTAGACAACCGAACACCTTTCTTGAGAATGAAACACTTACAACCGAACACCCGGAAGTACTTGAGGTTGGGCTTGTTGCCGGTGAGGATCTCATAAGGAGTCTTGTTCAAGCCTTTGCGAAGATAGAGCCGATTGGATGCATGACATGCTGTGTTGATGGCTTCGGCCCAAAAGTTGTATGGAGACTTGAACTCCGCCATCATGGTCCTTGCCGCATCCATCAACGTCCGGTTCTTCCTCTCCGCAACACCATTTTGTTGAGGGGTATAAGGTGCCGCATATTGATGCTTGATCCCCTCGTCACTAAGAAACTCATCCAAGGTGTAGTTCTTGAACTCGGTGCCGTTGTCGCTTCTTATTGTCAAGATCTTTGCATCATGTTGACGTTGAGCTTCATTTGCAAAGTTGATGACGGTTTGTTGGGTCTCACTCTTCCTCTTGAAGAAGTATACCCAAGTATATCTTGAGTAATCATCCACAATCACCAAGCAATACTTTCTTCCTCCAAGACTATCAAAAGATGGAGGCCCAAAGAGATCCATGTGAAGGAGCTCCAAGGGTCTCTTTGAGTAGATGATGGTTGAGGGAGGGTGTGCCTTTTCATGAAGCTTTCCTTCGATACAAGCACTGCACGCACGATCTTTGGCAAAACTCACATTTGTTAGTCCACGAACATGGTCCCCCTTGAGGAGACTTTGCAAAGATCTCATATTGACGTGGGCCAAACGGCGATGCCAAAGCCATCCCACGTCAACTTTAGCCATTAGGCATGTCGCGGTCTTAGTGGGTTGCTCCGAAAAGTTAACCACATAGAGACCGTTCTCGACATGCCCAACAAAGGCTACTTTAAGAGTCTTGCTCCACAAGAGGGCCACGGTATCAATATCAAAGAATGTGGCAAAACCCATGAGTGCAAGTTGACGAACGGAAAGTAAATTGAATGCAAGGGACTCAACAAGCATGACTTTCTCGATCGTTAGATCATGAGAAATGACAACCTTGCCGAGGCCCAATACCTTAGAATGTGATGCATCACCCCACTCGACATTGGTGGGCATAGATGGAGTCTCTTGCACATCCACCACCAAGTCCTTGCTCCCGGTCATATGATTTGTTGCTCCACTATCGAGCAACCATGATCCCCCACCGGAAGCAAACACCTACACGAGATCAATGCTTGGTTTTAGGTACCCATTTAGTAATGGGTCCTTTGATGTTAGTAACAAGGGCCTTGGGAACCCAAATAGACCATTCAATGTACTCATAAGGAGAACCAACAAATTTAGCATAAACATGTCCATCACTAGCACGGCACAACACATATGAAGGGTTAAAGTCGCCGGCTTTGTTTGAGGAAACGTTCTTGCCCTTTTGAACATCAACTTCCTTCACTTTCTCCTTCTTCTTCTTGGAAGCTCCGTCTCCCTCTTTCACAAAAGTTTGTTTGAGGGGAGGAGGACGGTTGGCCTTGTTGATCTTCTTCTTCTGGCTCTTGGACTTGGGTGCAAACCCAATTCCTTCTTTGCCCACAACTTTCTTTTGATTGCTCAAAAGGTCGTTGAGGTTTTTCTCACCTTGAATGCAAGTCACAAGGCCCTTCTCAAGTTGATCCTTCAACTTAGCATTTTCCTCCATAAGATGCACATGCTCACAACAAGGGTTAGTAGCACATGCATTATCAATTAATACCATATGAGGAAAGGTGGCTTTTTCCTTGATTAGCTTAACTTGGATTTGAGCATGAGACTCTTTGAGGGTAGCATGAGTACCCTTTAAGGCCTTGTGAGCCTTGTCAAGTATCTCAAACTCCTCTTTGAGTCTAGCATGATCAACCCCAAGTTTAGCCTTCTCGGAGGTTAGCACACGAGACATGACAAGAGCATGATCAAGATCTTTCTTTAACTTAGCATGGGCATCATTGTGTGACTCCTCAAGAGTCAAATGATGCACACGCTCTTCCTCAAGAGCATTTGAGAGATCCGATATCTCATCGGCATAGTCACGACTATGACCTTCCATCTTGGAGATGGTTTCTTCGTGAGCCTCGATCATGTCATTGGCCTCACCAAGTTGTTCCAAGAGAGCAACAAAGTGCTTCTTGGACTTTCCCTTTAGCTTACTCATGAAGGACTCTAATTCATTCACTTCCTCATTAGACTCAACATGTCCATCAATGCAATCCTCCATGGAGGGATTAGAAATGATGGTGGTTGTGATGTTGGGGGTTACCTTGTTTGAAGCCTTCGCCATGAGGCATCTAGCGGTGATGTTTTCGTTGGGTGATTCGAAGAGAGACACCCGAGGAGTAGCAATGGCAATGGATGCCATGGCCGTTGCTTCTTCATTCTCATCATCATCATCATCCTCTTGGTATTCTTCTTGAACCAACAACCCACGAGTGGGAGTCTTCTTGGCGAAGTTGTTCTTGTTGGGGACGGACTTGGCTTTGTCTTTCCGAATGAACTTGCCACCATTGTCTTCCCTCTTCTCGTAAGGACAATCCGCAACGAAATGGCTCACATTGCCACAGTTGAAGCAAGTTCTAACTCGTTGCTTGCCCTTGACGCCACTTGAGTTATGCTTGTTGAAGTTGGGTCTTGAGCTCTTCTTGCTCCAAAATTGTCTTGAAGCAAGGGCCATGTGCTCATGGTAGTCGAACTTGGTGTCTTCGGGGTTGCTTTCCTCATCTTCCACTTCTTCCTCTTCTTCGACAATGACCTTGGCCTTCAAGGCAAGGTTAGGCTTCTTAGCTCTTTGAGAACGGAGCACCGCATTTTCGGCGGTCTTGTCCAAGATGCTCATTGCAACGAACTCATCCAACACTTCACTTGAGGTCATGGTGTGGAAGTCCGGTCGTTGGCGAATGACGGAGGACATGGCTTTGTTGTAGGGCATCATGGCCTTGAGGAACTTTCGCTTGATCCAATTGTCATCCGTGTCCTTGCTTCCATGATCTCGAAGTGCCACCGCGAGTTTGGTTACTCTTCGAAAGAGCTCACGAGGTTCTTCATCTTCTTTCATTGCAAACTCGTCGGCTTCATCTTGCACCACTTCATAGTTGGACCGTTGAATGCTAGCACTTCCACGATAGAGGCCCTCAACACATTTCCATGCTTCTTTAGCAACGACATGGGGTCGAAGGTGAGGGAGATCTTCGGGAAGAATTGCATCTTGAATGATGAAGAGAGCACTCTCATTGAATTGATTGTCCACGGCTTCTCGAGGGGTGAAGTTGCTTGGGTCATGAGGATAAAAACCTTCTTCAATGACTCTCCAAAGGTTAGTGTTCACATGTTTCAAATGACGCTTAAAGCGATAGACCCAATTATCAAAATCTACACCTTTTTCATACTTAGGAGGTGGACCGGCATGATTCAAATGAGTGGAGGGGATAGGCCCTCCATAGACCGGGGGTTCCACATGGGCAAAGATGCCGGTGCCATTTCTACCACTAGTAGAAGGACTCTTTTCATTGTTAGCTTCCCCCTTATCGGAGAAAGCATCCGTCACCTTGTTAGTGGGATCACCCACTTTCATAGGTGCGGTAGATAGTTTAAGTCCCTCTAAGAAATCATTAAACATGCTTTTAACCTCGGCCGTCATGGAGGTTTTCAATGTGTCCAAAGCCACATTGAACTCCTCACGAGAGACCGAGGTTCCCCCTTCGGCCGAAGATGAGATAGGATTCACACCGGAGTGTTCCTCCACACCATCGTGGGTGTCAACCATACTCTTCGGACGGTGAAGTCCTTAATAAAGAGACGAGGCTCTGATACCAATTGTAAGGAACGATATGGTTGACTAGAGGGGGGGGTGAATAGGCAACTAACAATTTTTAAGCTTTTCTTTACCAAATTAAACTTCGCAATAAATAGGTTGTCTAGATATGCAACTAAGTGAGCAACCTATATGATGCAATAACAACTAGCACACAAGCAAGCAAGAGATGTAACAATAAGTAAGCTTGCAAAAGTAAAGGCACGAAATAACCAAGAGTGGAGACGGTGAAGACGAGGATGTGTTACCGGAGTTCCTTCCTTTTAAGGGGAAGTACGTCTCCGTTAGAGCGGTGTGGAGGCACAATGCTCCCCAAGAAGCCACTAGGGCCACCGTATTCTCCTCACGCCCTCACACGATGCGAGATGCCGTGATTCCACTATTGGTGCCGTTGAAGGCGGCGACCGAACCTTTACAAGCAAGGTTGGGGCAATCTCCACAACAATCGGAGGCTCCCAACAACAACACCACCACGAAGCTTCACCACAATGGAGTATGGCTTCGAGGTGACCTCAACCGTCTAGGGTGCTCAACACCCAAGAGTAACAAGATCCGCAAGGGATAAGTGGGGGAATCAAATATCCTTTGGTGGAAGTGTAGATCGGGCCCTTGTCACCCAATCCCGAGCAAATCAACAAGTTTGATTGGCTAGGGAGAGAGATCGAGCGAAAATGGAGCTTGGAGCAACAATGGAGCTTAGGGGTGGAAGAGGTAGTCAACTAGAGGTAGAAGACATCCCTTATATAGTCGGGGAAAAGATCCAACCGTTATCCACTAGTTCTGCCCGCGACTCACGGTACTACCGCTCTAAGGGAGCGGTACTACCGCGACGACGCGCGGTACTACCGTGGGAGACCACGGTACTACCGTGGCAGCTGCACAGGCCGGAACAAGCCTGAGCTAGAAGCAGTACTACCGCTGGTGCGGTACTACCGCTCCCCCTTGCGGTACTACCGCAAGGCAGGAGGGTCACGGCCTGGGAAGGGTGCGGACGAAATAAATTTCATCCGTGCCAACTTCCGCAGAAACTAGGGTGGTGCAAAAACCCGACGCGGTACTACCGCCTGTAAGGCGCGGTACTACCGTGGTAGGCACGGATGTAAAAAATTACATCCGCGCCTACTACCGCGACGCAACGGTACTAGGCAGAAGGGCCACGGTACTACAACTCCAAAGGAGCGGTACTACCGTGAGCGCCCGCGGTACTACCGCGCAGGACGAGCGGTACTACCGTGGGTGGCGCGGATGTAAAAAATTACATCCGCCCCTACTTCCGCACCGGAGCGGCACTAGGCCAGAGTGCGGCGGTACTACCGCACCAGAGGGGCGGTACTACCGTGAGGGGCGCGGATGTAAAAAATTACATCCGCCCCTACTACCGCACTGGAGCGGCACTAGGCCAAGGTACAGCGGTACTACCGCGCCGGAGGGGCGGTACTACCGTGACCTGTCGCGGTACTACCGCGTGTACTTGCGGTACTACCGCAAGTATAGCAGTAGTCGTCAGTTTTTCGCACAACAAAGATAACGATGGGTAGCTCCAAAGCGCAAGGAAAGGAGGGGCAAGTGTACGTGTGATTCCACCCTACCTTTCCGACGCGGACCCCCTCTTAATAGTACGGCTCTCCTACGACTCAACTCCACCAAGGAGAAACGTAGAACAACGACGGCTTCACTAGTCTTCGAGGGGCACCGAATCATCTTGTGCCTAATGAAGAAGTATCTGTGGGACTCAAGGCACACGATTAGTCTGCACGAGTATTGTCATCAATCACCAAAACACTTAGGGATAAATATGCCCTTACAGTGACTTCCCATATATAAATCTTCACCTCCGGAGTATTTCGGAACTCCTCGTGACGTCCGAGATCTCATCCGGGACTCCGAACAACATTCGGTAATCACATACAAATCTTCCTAATAACCCTAGCGTCATTGAACCTTAAGTGTGTAGACCCTACGGGTTCGGGAACCATGCAGACATGACCGAGACAACTCTCCGGCCAATAACCAACAGCGGGATCTGGATACCCATGTTGGCTCCCACATGTTCCATGATGATCTCATCAGATGAACCACGATGTCGAGGATTCAAGCATCCTGTTTACAATTCCCTTTGTCAATCGGTACGTTACTTGCCCGAGATTCGATCGTCGGTATCCCAATACCTCGTTCAATCTCGTTACCGGCAAGTCACTTTACTCGTTGCGTAACACATCATCCCGTGACCAACCCTTAGTCACATTGAGCTCATTACGATGATGTCTTACCAAGTGGGCCCAGAGATACCTCTCCGTCATACGGAGTGACAAATCCCAGTCTCGATTCGTGCCAACCCAACAAACACTTTCAGAGATACCCGTAGTGCACCTTTATAGTCACCCAGTTACTTGTGACGTTTAGCACACCCAAAGTATTCCTACAGTATCCGGGAGTTGCACAATCTCATGGTCTAAGGAAAAGATACTTGGCATTAGAAAAGCTTTAGCAGACGAACTACACGATCTTGCGCTATGCTTAGGATTGGGTCTTGTCCATCGCATCATTCTCCTAATGATGTGATCCCGTTATCAATGAAATCCAATGTCCATGGTCAGGAAATCGTAACCATCTATTGATCAACGAGCTAGTCAACTAGTGGCTCACTAGGGACATGTTGTGGTCTATGTATTCACACATGTACTACGATTTTCGGATAACATAATTATAGCATGAACAATAGACAATTATCATGAACAAGGAAATATAATAATAACCATTTTATTATTGCCTCTAGGGCATATTTCCAACAGTCTCCCACTTGCACTAGAGTCAATAATCTAGTTACATTGTGATGAATCGAACACCCATAGAGTTCTGGTGTTGATCATGTTTTGCTCGAGGAAGAGGTTTAATCAATGGATCTGCGACATTCAGGTCCGTATGCACTTTACAAATATCTATGTCTCCATTTTGAACATTTTCACGAATGGAGTTGAGGCGACGCTTGATATGCCTGGTCTTCCTGTGAAACCTGGGCTCCTTGGCAAGGGCAATAGCTCCTGTGTTGTCACAGAAGAGAGTCATCGGGCCCGACGCTTTGGGAATAACTCCTAGGTCGGTAATGAACTCCTTCATCCAGATTACTTCTTGTGCTGCCTCCGAGGCTGCCATGTACTCCGCTTCACATGTAGATCCCGCCATGACGCTTTGCTTTCAACTACACCAGCTGACTGCCCCACCATTCAAAATATACACGTATCCGGTTTGTGACTTAGAGTCATCCAGATCTGTGTCGAAGCTAGCATCGACGTCACCCTTTACGACGAGCTCTTCGTCACCTCCATAAACGAGAAACATATCCTTAGTCCTTTTCAGGTACTTCAGGACATTCTTGACCGCTATCCAGTGTTCCATGCCGGGATTACTTTGGTACCTTCCTACCAAACTCACGACAAGGTTTACATCAGGTCTGGTACACATCATGGCATACATAATAGACCCTATGGCCGAGGCATAGGGGATGACACTCATCTTTTCTTTATCTTCTGCCGTGGTTGGGCATTGAGCCGTGCTCAATCTCAAACCTTGCAGTACAGGCAAGAACCCCTTCTTGGACTGATCTATATTGAACTTCTTCAATATCTTGTCAAGGTACGTACTTCGTGAAAGACCAACGAGGCATCTTGATCTATCTCTATAGATCTTGATGCCTAATATATAAGCAGCTTCTCCAAGGTCCTTCATTGAAAAACACTTGTTCAAGTAGGCCTTTATGCTTTCCAAGAATTCTATATCATTTCCCATCAATAGTATGGCATCCATATATAATATGAGAAATGCTACAGAGCTCGCACTCACTTTCTTGTAAACACAGACTTCTCCATAAGTCTGCGTAAACCCAAACGCTTTGATCATCTCATCAAATCGAATGTTCCAACTCCGAGAGGCTTGCACCAGCCCATAGATTGAGCGTTGGAGCTTGCACACCTTGGCAGAATTCTTAGGATCGACAAAACCTTCCGGCTGTATCATATACAATTCTTCCTTAAGGAAACCATTAAGGAATGTTGTTTTGACGTCCATTTGCCATATCTCATAATCATAGAATGCGACAATTGCTAACATGATTCGGACGGACTTCAGCTTTGCTACGGGTGAGAAAGTCTCATCGTAGTCAACCCCTTGAACTTGTCAATAACCCTTAGCGACAAGCCGAGCCTTATAGATGGTCACATTACCATCCGCGTATGTCTTCTTCTTAAAGATCCATTTATTTTCTATGGCTCGCCGATCATCGGGCAAGTCAGTCAAAGTCCATACTTCGTTTTCATACATGGATCCTATCTCGGATTTCATAGCTTCCAGCCATTTGTCCGAATCTAGGCCCGCCAACGCTTCTTCATAGTTCGAAGGTTCACCATTGTCTAACAACATGATTTCCAGGACAGGGTTGCCGTACCACTCTGGTGCAGAACATGTCCTTGTGGACCTACGAAGTTCAGTAGCAACTTGATCTGAAGTTTCATGATCATCATCATTAACTTCCTCTCTAGTCGGTGCAGGCACCTCAGGAACATTTTCTTGATCTGCGCCACTCTCCGGTTCAAGAGGTAATACTTCATCAAGTTCTAATTTCCTCCAACTTACTTCTTTCGAGAGAAACTATTTCTCTAGAAAGGATCCATTCTTGGCTACAAAGATCTTGCCTTCGGATCTGAGGTAGAAGGTATACCCAATAGTTTCTTTAGGGTATCCTATGAAGACGCATTTTTCTGATTTGGGTTCGAGCTTTTCAGGTTGAAGTTTCTTGACATAAGCATCGCATCCCCAAACTTTCAGAAACGACAGCTTAGGTTTCTTACCAAACCACAGTTCATACGGTGTCGTCTCAACGGATTTCAACGGAGCCCTATTTAAAGTGAATGCGGCAGTCTCTATAGCATAACCCCAAAATGACACCGGTAGATCAGTAAGAGACATCATAGATTGTACCATATCCAATAGAGTGTGATTACGATGTTCGGATACCATTATGCTGAGGTGTTCCAGGCGGCGTGAGTTGTGAAAAAATTCCGCATTTCCTTAAGTGCGTGCCAAATTCATGACTCAAATATTCTCCCCCAGGATCTGATCGTAAGAACTTGATTTTCCTGTCACGTTGATTCTCAACCTCACTCTGAAATTCCTTTGACTTTTCAAAGGTCTCAGACTTGTGTTTCATTAAGTAGACACACCCATATCTACTCAAGTCATCAGTGAGGTTGAGAACATATCGATAGCCACCGCGAGCCTCAACACTCATTGGACCGCACACATCAGTATGTATGATTTCCAATAAGTTGGTTGCTCGCTCCACTGTTCCAGAGAATGGAGTCTTGGTCATTTTTCCCATGAGGCATGGTTCGCACGTGTCAAATGATTCATAATCAAGAGACTCCAAAAGTCCATCTGCATGGAGTTTCTTCATGCGTTTGACACCAAGGCGGCAGTGCCACAAGTATGTGGGACTATCATTATCAACCTTACATCTTTTGGCATTCACACTATGAATATGTGTAACATCACGTTCGAGATTAAATAAGAATAAACCATTGACCAGCGGGGCATGACCATAAAACATGTCTCTCATATAAATAGAACAACCATTATTCTAAGATTTAAATGAGTAGCCATCTCGCATGAAACGAGATCCAGATACAATGTTCATGCTCAAAGCTGGTACTAAATAACAATTATTGAGGTTTAAAACTAATCCCGTAGGTAAATGTAGAGGTAGCGTGCCGACGGCAATCACATCGACCTTGGAACTATTCCCGACGTGCATCGTCACCTCGTCCTTCGCCAGTCTCCGTTTATTCCGCAGTTCCTGTTTTGAGTTACAAATATGAGCAACTGCACTGGTATCAAATACCCAGGAGCTACTACGAGCGCTGGTTAGGTACACATCAATAACATGTATATCACATATACCTTTGGCATTGCCGGCCTTCTTATCCGCTAAGTATTTGGGGCAGTTCCGCTTCCAGTGACCGTTTCCCTTGCAATAAAAGCACTCAGTCTCAGGCTTGGGTCCATTCTTTGGCTTCTTCCCGGCAGCTTGCCTACCGGGTGCAGCAACTCCCTTGCCGTCCTTCTTGAAGTTCTTTTTACCCTTGCCTTTCTTGAAGTTAGTGGTTTTATTCACCATCAACACTTGATGTTCCTTTTTGATTTCCACCTCCGCTGATTTCAGCATTGAATATACCTCATGAATGGTCTTTTCCATCCCCTGCATATTGAAGTTCATCACAAAGCTCTTGTAGCTAGGTGGGAGCGATTGAAGGATTCTGTCAACGACCGCATCATCCGGGAGATTAACTCCCAGCTGAGACAAGCGGTTGTGCAACCCAGACATTTTGAGTATGTCCTCGCTGACGGAACTATTCTCCTCCATCTTACAACTATAGAACTTGTCGGAGACTTCATATCTCTCGACCCGGGCATGAGCTTGGAAAACCATTTTCAGCTCTTGGAACATCTCATATGCTCCGTGTTGCTCAAAATGCTTTTGGAGCCCCGGTTCTAAGCTGTAAAGCATGCCGCACTGAACCAGGGAGTAATCATCACAGCGCGTCTGCCAGGCGTTCATAACGTCTTGTTCTGCTGAGAAAACAGGTGCTTCACCTAGCGGTGCATCAAGGACATATGCTTTCCTAGCAGCTATGAGGATAATCCTCAGGTTACGGACCCAGTCCGTGTAGTTGCTGCCATCATCTTTCAGCTTGGTTTTCTCTAGGAATGCGTTGAAGTTGAGGGCAACATTAGCGTGGGCCATTTGATCTACAAGACATATTGCAAAGATTTTTAGACTATGTTCATGATAATTAAGTTCATCTAATCAAATTATTTAATGAACTCCCACTCAGATAGACATCCCTCTAGTCAGCTAAGTGGTACATGATCCAAGTCAACTAGGCCGTGTCCGGTCATCACGTGAGACAGACTAGTCATCATCGGTGAACATCTTCATGTTGATCGTATCTTCTATACGACTCATGTTCGACCTTTCGGTCTTCCATGTTCCAAGGCCATGTCTGTACATGCTAGGCTCGTCAAGTCAACCTAAGTGTATTGTGTGTGTAAATTTGGCTTACACCCGTTGTATGCGAACGTTAGAACCTATCACACCCGATCATCACGTGGTGCTTCGGAACAACGGACCTTAGCAACGGTGCACAGTTAGGGGGGACAATTTCTTGAAATTATTGCGAGGGATCATCTTATTTATGCTACCGTCGTTCTAAGCAAATAAGATGTAAAACATGATAAACATCACATGCAATCAAATAGTGACATGATATGGCCAATATCATTTTGCTCCTTTTGATCTCCATCTTCGGGGCGCCATGATCATCATTGTCACCAGCATGAAACCATGACCTCCATCATCATGATCTCCATCATTGTGTCTTCATGAAGTTGTCTCGCCAACTATTACTTCTAATACTATGGCTAACGGTTAGCAATAAAGTAAAGTAATTACATGACGTTTATGTTGACACGCAGGTCATAAATAAATTAAGACAACTCCTATGGCTCCTGCCGGTTGTCATACTCATCGACATGCAAGTCGTGATTCCTATTACAAGAACATGATCAATCTCATACATCACATATATCATTCATCACATCCTTTTGGCCATATCACATCACACGGCATATGCTGCAAGAACAAGTTAGACGTCCTCTAATTGTTGTTGCAAGTTTTTACGTGGCTGCTATAGGTTTTTAACAAGAACGTTTCTTACCTACGCCAAAACCACAAGGTGATATGCCAATTTCTATTTACCCTTCATAAGGACCCTTTTCATCGAATCCGATCCGACTAAAGTGGGAGAGATAGACACCCGCTAGCCACCTTATGCAACTAGTGCATGTCAGTCGGTGGAACCAGTCTCACGTAAGCGTACGTGTAAGGTCAGTCCGGGCCACTTCATCCCATGATACCACCGAATCAAGATAAGACTAGTAACGACAAGTAAATTGACAAAATCGACGCCCACAACAACTTGTGTTCTACTCGTGCATAGAAACTACGCATAGACCTAGCTCCTGATGCCACTGTTGGGGATCGTTGCAGAAATTAAAAAATTTCTATGCATCACCAAGATCAATCTATGGAGTAACTAGCAATGAGAGGGGAGTGCATCTTCATACCATTGAAGATCGCGAGTCGGAAGCGTTGCAAGAACGCGGTTGGAGGAGTCGTACATGTAGCGATTTAGATCGTGGCCGAATCCGATCTAAGCACTGAACAACGGTGCCTCCGCGTTCAACACACGTGCAGCTCGGTGACGTCTCCCGCGCCTTGATCCAGCAAGGAGGAGGGAGAGGTTAAGGAAGAAGGCTCCAACAGCAGCATGCCGGCGTGGTGGTGATGGAGTGGCAGTTCTCCGGCAGGGCTTCGCCAAGCTCACACAGAGGAGGAGAGGTGTTGGGGAGGGGAGGGGCTGCGCCTTGGATGTGGTGCTGCAGCCCTCCCCTTGCCCCTCTATTTATAGGGAGAAGGGGGAAGGGGGCCGGCCCCTCTAGATGAGATCTAGAGGGGGGGCGGCGGCCAAGGGGGAGGGGGCTTGCCCCCCAAGCAAGGTGGGGCCCCTTTAGGGTTCCCCCCAATCCCTAGGCGCATGGGCCCTAGGGGGGAATGGCGCCCAGCCCACTAGGGGCTGGTTCCCTTCCACCTACAGCCCATAAGGCCCTCTGGGGCAGGTGGACCCTCCCGGTGGACCCCCGGAACCCCTCCGGTGGTCCCGGTACAATACCGGTATAACCCCGAATATTTTCGGTGACCGTATGATGACTTCCCATATATAAATCTTCACCCCCGGACTATTTCGGAACTCCTCGTGACGTCCGGGATCTCATCCGGGACTCCAAACAACATTCGGTAATCACATACAAATCTTCCTAATAACCCTAGCATCATCGAACCTTAAGTGTGTAGACCCTACGGGTTCGGGAACCATACAGACATGACCGAGACAACTCTCCGGCCAATAACCAACAGCAGGATCTAGATACCCATGTTGGCTCCCACATGTTCCACGATGATCTCATCGGATGAACCACGATGTCGAGGATCCAAGCAATCCCGTATGCAATTCCCTTTGTCAATCGGTACGTTACTTGCCCGAGATTCGATCATCGGTATCCCAATACCTCGTTCAATCTCGTTACCGGTAAGTCACTTTACTCGTTGCGTAACACATCATCCCGTGACCAACCCTTAGTCACATTGAGCTCATTACGATGATGTCTTACCGAGTGGGCCCAGAGATACCTCTCCGTCATACAGAGTGACAAATCCCAATCTCGATTCGTGCCAACCCAACAGACACTTTCAGAGATACCCATAGTGCACCTTTATAGTCACCCAGTTACGTTGTGACATTTTGGACACCCAAAGTATTCCTATAGTATCCGGGAGTTGCACAATCTCATGGTCTAAGGAAAAGATACTTGACATTTGAAAAGCTTTAGCAGACGAACTAAACGATCTTGCGCTATGCTTAGGATTGGGTCTTGTCCATCACATCATTCTCCTAATGATGTGATCCCGTTATCAATGACATCCAATGTCCATGGCCAGGAAACCGTAACCATCTATTGAGAAATGAGCTAGTCAACTAGAGGCTCACTAGAGACATGTTGTGGTCTATGTATTCACACATGTATTACGATTTCCGGATAACACAATTATAGCATGAACAATAGACAATTATCATGAACAAGGAAATATAATAATAACCATTTTATTATTGCCTCTAGGGCATATTTCCAACATTCATAACATCTGGCATTGCTCCTGCGACGGGTTTGTCACCTAGCGGTGCTTTCAGGACGTAATTCTTCTGTGCAGCAATGAGGATAATCCTCAAGTTACGGACCCAGTCCGTGTAGTTGCTACTATCATCTTTCAACTTACCTTTCTCTGGGAACTCATTAAAATTCAACGGAACAATAGCACGGGCCATCTATCTACAACAACATAGACATGCAAAATACTATCAGGTACTAAGTTCATGATAAATTAAAATTCAATTAATTAAATTACTTAAGAACTCCCACTTAGATAGACATCTCACTAATCATCTAAGTGATCACATGATTCATATCAACTAAACCATGTCCGATCATCACGTGAGATGAAGTAGTTTTCAACGGTGAACATCACTATGTTGATCATATCTACTATATGATTCACGCTCGACCTTTCGGTCTCCAGTGTTCTGAGGCCATATCTGCATATGCTAGGCTCGTCAAGTTTAACCTGAGTATTCCACGTGTGCAAAACTGGCTTGCACCCGTTGTATGTGAACGTAGAGCTTATCACACCCGATCATCATGTGGTGTCTCGGCACGACGAACTGTAGCAACGGTGCATACTCACGGAGAACATGTATACCTTGAAATTTAGTGAGAGATCATCTTATAATGCTGTCGTCGAACTAAGCAAAATAAGATGCATAAAGGATAAACATCACATGTAATCAAATATAAGTGATATGATATGGCCATCATCATCTTGTGCCTTTGATCTCCATCTCGAAAGCACCGTCATGATCACCAGCGTCACCGGCTTGACACCTTGATCTCCATCGAAGCATCGTTGTCGTCTCGCTAACTATTGCTTCTACGACTATCGCTACCACTTAGTGATAAAGTAAAGCAATTACATGTCGATTGCATTTCATACAATAAAGCAACAACCATATGGCTCCTGCCAGTTGGCAGTTGCCGATAACTATGTTACAAAACATGATCATCTCATATAATAAAATTTAGCATCATGTCTGGACCATATCACATCACAACATGCCCTGCAAAAACAAGTTAGACGTTCTCTACTTTGTTGTTGCAAGTTCTACGTGGCTGCTACGGGCTGAGCAAGAACCGTTCTTACCTATGCATCAAAACCCACAATGCAGTATAGTGATTGCTTTTTGATCTTCAGAAAGAATTCTGTTCATTGAATCCGATTCAACTAAAGCCGGAGAAACAGACACACACTAGCCACCTGTGTGTGAAGCACGTTGGTAGAACCAGTCTCGCGTAAGTGTACGCGTAATGTCGGTCTGGGACGCTTCATCCAACAATGCCACTGAATCAAGAATCAACTAGTGAAGGCAAGCAATATGTATATACCCGTGCCCACAACTCCTTTGTGTTCTACTCGTGCATATAACATCTACGCATAAACTTGGCTCGGATGCCACTGTTGGGTAACGCAGTAATTTCAAAAAAATTACTACGCACACGCAAGATCATGGTGATGCATAGCAACGAGAGGGAAGAGTATCGTCTATGTACCCTCGTAGACCGTAAGCGGAAGCGTTATGACCACGCGGTTGATGTAGTCGTACGTCTTCACGATCGACTGTTCCCAGCACCGAAGGTACGACACCTCCGTGATCTGCACACGTTTGGATCGGTGACGTCCCGCGAACTCACGATCCAGTAGAGCTTTGAGGGAGAGCTTCTTCAGCACGACGGCGTCATGACGGTGATGATGTTGCTACCGGAATAGGGCTTCGCCTAAGCACCGCTACGATATGACCGAGGTGGATTATGGTGGAGGGGGGCACCACACACGGATTGAAACAATCACCTTGTGTGTCCTAGGGTGCCCCTTGCCCCCGTATATAAAGGAGCAAGTGGGGAGGCCGGCCGACTCTTGTGGCGCCCAAGGAGAGGAGGAATCCTCCTCCTAGTAGGACTAGGATTCATCCTTTCCTAGTCCTACTAGGAAGGAGGAAGGGGGAAGGAAAGAGAGGGAGAGGGAGAGGAAAAGAGGGGCCGCGCCCCCTTCCCCTAGTCCTATTCGGACTCCCCTTGGGGGGGGCGCCACCTCCTGGGATGCTGCCCTCTCTCTCCCCTAAGGCCCATTAAGGCCCAATACTTCCCCGGGGGGTTCCGGTAACCCCTTTGACACTCTGGTTTTCTCCGAAATCACCCGAAACACTTCCGGTGTCCGAATATAGCCGTCCAATATATCGATCTCTATGTCTCGACCATTTCGAGACTCCTCGTCATGTCCGTGATCATATCCGGGGCTCCGAACTATCTTCGGTACATCAAAACACATAAACTCATAATGCCGATCGTCACCGAACGTTAAGCGTGTGGACCCTACGGGTTCGAGAACTATGTAGACATGACCGAGACATGTCTCCGGTCAATAAACAATAGCGGAACATGGATGATCATATTGGTTCCTACATATTCTACGAAGATCTTTATCGGTCAAACCGCATAATGATATACGTTGTTCCTTTTGTAGTTGGTAAGTTACTTGCCCGAGATTCGATCGTCGGTATCTCAATACCTAGTTCAATCTCATTACCGGCAAGTCTCTTTACTCGTTCTGTAATGCTAAATCCCGTAACTAATTTATTAGCTACATTGCTTGCAAGGCTTATTGTGATGTACATTACCGAGAGGGCCCAGAGATACCTCTCCGATAATCGGAGTGACAAATCCTAATCTTGATCCATGCCAACTCAACAAACACCATTGGAGACACCTGTAGAGCACCATTATAATCACCCAGTTACGTTGTGACGCTTGGTAGCACACAAAGTGTTCCTCCAGTATTCGGGAGTTGCATGATCTCATAGTTACAGGAACATGTATAGTTATGGAGAAAGCAATAGCAACAACTAACAAACTAAACGATCATCGTGCTAAGCTAACAGATGGGTCAAGTCAATCACATCATTCAATGATCCCGTTAATCAAATGACAACTCATGTCTATGGTTAGGAAACGTAACCATCATTGATTCAACGAGCTAGTCAAGTAGAGGCAAACTAGTGACACTCTGTTTGTCTATGTATTCACACATGTACTAAGTTTCCGGTTAATACAATTCTAGCATGAATAATAAACATTTATCATGATATAAGGAAATATAAATAACAACTTTATTATTGCCTCTAGGGCATATTTCCTTCAGGACATGTGTCGCTTCCTTTCCCGAGAGGATGGCCACATGACGCATTTCACGTTGCTCGCATCTCATGAGTGCTCCAACTACCCACCACCGCCTGCAGGTCACACATGAACGCACGTAGACCCGTCGCCGATAGCTTTGGCCCAGCCATGTCACTACAAACCAAAGTGCTTCTACGAAAATGTTAAATCTCGGAAATGATGCTTACATAGAAGCAACACGCCGAGGACGCCACCATCGTGGATCTGACAAGACAGATCTCGGTTTTCACCCAGGGACTAGATATCGAGGATGGAAGAGGTGCCAAATACCCTCACAGCGTGTTTGGTTGGGTAGAATTGGAGAGAGGGAATGAGAGTTTGAGGCTTAGAGAGTTGTACTCCTTTGTTTGTTTAGGTGGAATGGGAATTCAAACAAGGAAGTGGAAGGGGAATTCACGTGTAAAAGTCCCACATATCTATTACTTGGGAGAGGGCTGGTAATTGAGATGGGGAAAGGGAATTAGAGTTAAACTCCCATTCCCCTTCCGTTAGTTTGCCAAACAGGTTGTAACAGCATGTTTGACTGGGGATATTAGAGATAGAGAATGGGAATTTAAGAGGTACGTGACATATAATTCATTGTTTGGTTGGAAGGCAAGGGAATTGAGGTGGGTGGGGAAGGGTAATTAAGGAGGTCAATTCCCACGTATCTCTTCCCAGCCTCCCCCCTGTTAATTCACATGGGAAGTTATTTTTTCTCAAATTCCCTTTCCTAATTCCCGCCACACACCAAACATGGGATTTGAACTAAAATTCAACTTCCCACGTCTAATCCCCTACTAAACTCCCACCTGTAAACTCCCGTTCCCTTTCCTCGGTCTCTTTGAAGCATGGGGAACTGGGAAATGGGGACGTCTCTTTGATGCATTTTTTCCTACGTTGAATTCCATGTACAATTTTAGTATTTATTTTTGTGCATGCGTATATAGTAGTTCAAAACTTCAGATCTTCAAACTTTGAAAGATTTCTATGCGTATAGAGTAGTTTCAACGTACTATGAGTAGTACCTTGAACTGTGGAGATGCTCGATCATGTTTCATGTGACCTGAGCCGAGTGGAGGACGGGTCATGATGATATGTGCTCGACCAAGCACTTAAATGGCAGTTCAAACCATGATACGTGCTCGAGCGAGCACTTCATGGAGTAGTTCACTGCTGCAGATTAAAACCAAAATAGATTCTCATAGTAACCAGAAAGGAAACCAAGAGAGTAGTGGTAGTGGTACATCACCATGTGGAATAATCGGTCAAAAACTCAAGATGGCCCTTCGACCTACCCAAAGGCTGAGGCTGATAGAAGAAACCCATGTTAGCTGTCTGGTCAACTATGTGAGCTCATGCTCACCGCAAGCATCAAAATAACATAACGATTGATCGATCTCCTTGGCTCCTGCAACGAAGTCCAATGCCCGACGCATGTGAGCACCCAGCGGGGAAACGGCACGGTAGCAAGTGGCTGCGTAGGCTCGGCGTCTGCGTGTGTAGCACACAGGGTTTTAGCGTTTGTTGCACATGGCACAGGGTTTGGGGCCGGCTCGATGCAACACTCCCACTCCCTTCTCCTTTCCCTTTCGTCTCCGCCGCTCTCCGTTCGACATGCTGCGTTTCTTTCAGCAATGATTAGGTTCTGATTTGACGTGTGATACGAGACGAGCACTCGATTCCTGGGCAGGGGGGCGCGGGTCCCGGCTCTGTAGTACGTGCAGAGTTTGATCCCACCACTCATGGCTCCTCCTGGCGTCTCGGGTCCGTCGATCGATGGCGTACGGCTCATGACCGCTCTCGCCTCTTCGTCTAGCGTTTGGACTTTGCGTCGTTTCCCACATTCGTTCCCATGACCGTACCGCGACGCAGCGGTGATCCATCTTTCTGCCAAGTTTGCATGAGCTTTTACCGAGACAGTGATCAGATGATCGTGAGACCGAATGCCTCGGTGCCTTATTGGAGATGCAATCACTGCATGCATAATGCATTGCATGTATCCATTCATGCATGCATTCATCCACTGATGTACTAATATGGATCGATCATGGTCGCACATGCACATAAAGCTGTGTGAAACGTAGACATGTCCGGGCCGGCTCAGGTCTCGAGCCACCCCCAGCACGACCCAGCAGCCGCGCCCGAACCGAGGGGGTCGCTACTGGCCAAGGAGGAGGAACAGTGGCGTCGCATACAAAACACGCTCGCATGGAAACCCGGACCGCGGGAAGAAGACACGCGAAAACAAGAACCGCCGGGCAAAAGCGCAGCGGCGCGCCGGGCGCCGGCCATATCCGCCGCTGTGGGTGCCTACGTCGACGCCGAAGCGACGCGGCCCTGTCCCCGTCTGCCACCCGCTGGCGCCGCATGCGACGGCGGTGCCGGTCATGCCATGCATGCACACGTCGCGTCGATCGGGCGAGTCTCGCCCGTACGTACGTACGTGACGCGCTGACGCCCCCTCCCTGCCTAGCTCGCTAGCTCCGTAGTATCCATGCGGTCATTGGTCCGCGCGCGCGAACGTACGTAGGAGCGTCTTTATTCTCCGGCGAGCCCGGCGGTGCATGCATGCAAACGCAGCGGGAGAAGCAGAATCAGCCAAGCGGCCGCTCCGGCCAGCCAGCCGGTGAACTCGGCCAGCAGGCAGGACGCGCCTCGGTCCAACCCTCTCAAAACGGAACGCGACCTGCCGACCTGTGATCATATCCGACTTGACCGGCCATGGCTGCACACTGACATGTATACACACGCACGTTTCTCGAAGATACATGTACATCCCATTTGCCTCACCCGTGCCCAATGGCCTTGGCCTGGATACCCGCCGGCCTCTGCCTGCAATGCAAGACAGACCTACTCCTACTGGTACGTTCGTATTCCGCCGTATGCATGCATGCCACTGATACGCAGCAAGTTGGCGGGCGAGCACTAGTGGAGGAGTAGTAGGACGAAGGAACCCTGAGGCCGATGGGCATATTCCCTCCGCCCGTTCCTTCCCGATCCCATCGGCATCATTAAACAACAGACCCTATCTGCTGCCGCGGATGGCGCTTGTCTCTCTCGTACTACACGCATCCAACGGTCCTATCCACGGGATTCCAATTCGTCGCCCAACCACACCACACCTGCCTACCTGTCGACCTGGAAATTCCTAGATCGCATCTCCTTTCAAATTTCAAAAAGCTACCGGTATAGTACCCCCTCCGGGTCACATGCAAATTTTTAAATGAAATCACAGTGTCCCTGGATCGTAGTACCGTCTACTACTACTAAAATCTATCTATTGCCAACACCCTGGATCATCATGGTACAAACAAACAAAACGAAGGAGCCTTTCGCTCCCGATTTCTCAACGGCGCCACGATCGCGCCGCTGAATGATTTGCGGCATATGGTTCGAATTTTTGCCTTTGCGTGCTGCGTGGTTTCGTCGTATGTTACACCTGGTTTCGTCGTATTGGACCCTGTTTCTTCGCAAATCACGGCCCATGCATCTGGCGTCGCGTGCAAAGGGGTAAATTAATTAATTAACGCCACCTAAACCCTGCATCCGGGACCTGTTGAGTACAGGTTACGTACAGTAGTTTTTTCAAACAGGGGAACAGACGGACAAATGTTCTCAGAGTTGGATGCTGCCGTGCATCGAGCCCAACAATGGTTCCATCGATGAGATGTTTTTTGATGTCATGTTACGCACGCGATTCAAGCCACTGGAAGAGACACAACTAAATACACTACTCAATCAGGTGATGTTTATACTCCTGATTCAAAACTCCGATCTGATAACGTTTAGTTTTCGAAATACCACATATACTCCTACTACAAATTACATCATCTACAACCGAGCGTCCCAAACCCACCACAAACACCTAGATGAACATCCCGATCACAAAAATACAACTCAAACTCCTTAAACAGGCCTCAACCGCTCTGGCCAACCGACGCCTCTCATATCCAGCTCAAATATGAGATGGATATAAGGCCGGCCGGGCGCGTTCTTCACGTCGAACTGACGCTGGGGTCCAACAGGTAAACAGTCCGAAAGCCGACGGTCCGAAGCTCATCTCCTCTGCCGGATCAATGGCGCCGCGTGGCGCCCTTCCGGTGGGCCGTGTAAATAAGCCTAGCTCGACTATTTAAGCCGACCGCCGACACTGAAACCCTACATGTCCACATTCCCCCCTCCCAGTCCGCCGTCGTCGTCACTTTCCACTCGCCACCCGCCACCACTAGTAGCCATGCCCCCACGTCGCCGGGTAATGAGCTACCCATACCTAACGACGGAGCGTCAGCTGCAGCTCCTTGAGTAGATCCGGGCAAGGCGTGAAGCCCGGATCGCCGCGGGGCTACCTCTTGATGCGGTGGATCCGAAAGAGGATATGGGGGACGCCGGGGACACGGATCTGCAGGTGGAGCAGTAGGCCATCCTCAATTCCCTCCGCTCGAAGTCGGAAGTGGAGGCCAGACGTCGTTGTCGGCATGAGAGCACTACTAAGGAAAACCTTATACACAGAATCTTAGCAGTAGCGCGGCACAAAAAGAAGCGCTACTGCTAATTAGCAGTAGCGCGGGGTTTTAACCCTCGCTACTACTAAGTTGATAGTAGTAGCGCGGGTTTTTAACCCTCGCTACTACTAAGCGGTCTCTATCGTGCCCCCCGACACATGCCATAGTAGTAGCGAGGGGTATAAACCTGCGCTACTACTAAGTTGATAGTAGTAGCGCGGTTTTATACCCCTCGATACTACTAAGTACGAGGTAGATGAAGTCGCCATATGCTCGGCCGAATCCCCATCTCCTCCCCCAAATCCCTTCTCTCTTCCACCACTCCCTCCTCTCACTTTCCATACGCTCTCACATGGACCTCTTGCCCATGCACCCATCCTCCTCCATGGCGCCGAAAGAGGCCGCCGCCTCGCGCCACCGGCGTCTAGGAGCTTGCCGGTCTTCCACTGATGTCTAGGAGGCCGCCGCCCCGCGCCACCACACCGGAGAACCTCGCCACTGGTGACTAGCTCCGTTGCTCCCTACATCACCTTCCTCTCTCCCTCGGTTTTCCTTTTCTCTCTCTCCCTCTGGTTTGACTCACCCTCCCATGTCCATGCCCGTGCAGGTCGTCGCCATGGATGACACAGAGCTATCTGGCATGGTCGGGAAGAGGAGCCCCACGCCGCGGCCTGGCTCTGCCATAGAAACGGGCCCTCTCCAACAGCCACTGCTAGATCTGGTCTTCCGCTGTCCGTTCATGCCTCCGGCGACGCCAATCATCGCTAGATCTTACCATTGCTGCCATTGACAGCACGCACGGGATCGAGATTTTTTTTGTTTTTGAAAGTAATAGCAGTAGCGCGGGGTATAAGACCCGCTACAGCTAATTAGCAGTAGCGTTGTTTGCAACGCACACTACAGCTAACCATGTATAGCAGTAGCGTGTGTCAAGATGCGCTACTGCTACAAGTTAGCTGTGGCGCCGTATCAGTAGCGCGGGCACCCGCGCTACTGATACACCCAAAACCCGCGCTGCTGCTAGGCTTTTCCCTAGTAGTGGAGGGAGGCGGAGCACGCCGTGGAAGTCGATGGCATGCTCGCGTACATGGATGATGACGACGACGATGAGGAGGACGAGGACGAGCCGGAGCCCTCCTCCGTGCCCGTCCACCCGGCGCCCGGCACCGACGTCGTGAACATCTCTGACGACGAATTGTAGCTATTGTGTCGTAATAAGTAGGTTTCTTTTGTATGCTTTGTATGGATCTAGAAGATGAAATATAAGAGGCTCGGAATGTAGAGGAACAAATTTAAGGCGTGACCGGTCACTATCCGCGGACGCGCCTGGTCGGGTATGCCGGCATTTGAGGGGTTCGATTTGTCAAGTCCGGCTCTAGATGCTCTTACCACGTTCGGTTTGTTCAATCAGCTGCCGTACATTTGCCCTGAGTTAATTGTGAAAACTGCCTGCTACTGCTACTACGTACAACTCCTCCAATTTGAAAATTTCAAGCATGTTATTGCTCCCGATCCCCTCCATGTCCTCACGCTAACAAGCGCGCTTCACGAGACACGTCTTTACGCGTAGCTTCTGTAGCCGTTTGTCATTAGTCACTGCTCATCTTATCTGTGTCCTACAGTAAACACCACACTACGGCTACACCCTGCACTAATTAAACAATTAGGTAGTTGTACTGAACTCTCAGAAAGTTTGAATGCTTTTGGGTCTAGTGCACGTCCCATTAGTTTAAGTCCGATGAAGTAGCATCGGCTATATATTATCTGATCTCATGACAGGACCGTCTACGATTTGAAATTTTGAAGTTGGCGTGTGATCCTTCTCGATACCTCTGCGCTTAGCTAACTACTTAGGTTTATTTTATTATGTCAACAACAGTGACAGAGGCGGAAATAATATTCAGGTTTGGTGGAGTTTATGAACGAGAAAACCATGTGTGATTCAACTCTGCAAGACTTTACTAGAATACTAAATGCATCTGAATTGGTAACTAGTAGGATAGAATGGTAGAAACTACATTATGCAGGGAGGATAGTTAGAAATAATACATTACCCATAATGAAGCTTTACTTTCATTAAGTAGAACACGAACCAACGTCTGGTTGTATAGTTAGGAGCACTGTGGTATCCTTAGCCCACCATGGGTCAAGTCCTAGGCTTGAAATTGATGCTCGCATTTTTTTTGAATTTATTCCAGACCTTTTGGCGATGTGCATTCCGTGGGAGAAGATGTCCTTGTCGACTACGAAGGTGTTCGCTGCGGTTTTGTCAATCTCAAGATGATGTACCGGTTCAGTCTTTTAGAGATGCTCATAGGGGTAGTGTGTGCATGTGTGCATTCATATAGGTGACTGTATGTTTTTATGTATGAGCGTCTGTGTCTGTACTGTGTTAAAAAAATAAGTACAACGTCGCAACGACATTCTTCTACTTGTTTTGTAATTCTTTTTTAATTTCAGTAAGTTCAATTCCTTTAAGTATCTCTCTCTCAACGTAGCACACCATCAAGTTCTCAAGCCAACAACTGGACATCTTGATGCACACTCGGCCTTGATAATCTTCTTGGTTGAGAAGGCCCTTTCAACTGATGATGTGGCCGCCGGTAGAAACAACCCTAACTCAATAAGGCGAGAAACTAGTGGGAACACAATATTTCTTTCAAGTTCAAACTTTTTTTGGCTAGGCTTGCAAGATCATAACAAACTCTAAAGTCATTATGTCTTCTCATGTCATTGGAGCTCAATTTTTACACACTTATGGTCATCATTGGAGAAATTTGCATCATAGATGTCTGTAAGCTTAGCAATTATGTCCGAATCAAACTTGGAAAATGAGTCTCTTGGGTCAAGACAAGGAAATCCAGAAAGTTGTTCTGAAGTCATGTCATTAAAGCGATGATCTAGCTCGATGGTGATATCATCTACAACCGCATAGAAGGTATCTATCTACATGAAAAAATGGTCTTGAGTAAAGCTAACCCCCCTCCCCCCCGCCCCTTCCTTTGTGATAGGACCCATGTTGGTACAACTTCATCCATATTCAGTAGTTTAATATCATTAGCATTATCAAAGGTTGTGACATCTTCAAATAGTAGTTCCCAACCATTGTTTATCAAGTTGGCCAAGTATGATGTCGCATCCCTAAACAAAGACATGGCTTGAACAATATTGTGATTCTTCCTTTGTCAGAGAAGTGACAACTCATCTGTAATTCGAAGGATTTGTAGCATCAACCTCTTGATGAACGCAAAGCTAAAATACTTCATTAACTGCACCAAACCTCCTTCCCTCGACGGATTACGCTCATCCTCATGCACAATAGCTAGCACTTATATGATTGCATCCCACATTGATTCAACACGAGCTAAAGTCTTATAATGAGAGCCCCATCTTCTATCTCCTGGTCTAGCCAATGATGTTTCTTGATTTTTCCCCTTTCCTAAAAAATATCTCCACTCTCCAACTTAGACAACAAATTTTTGCATTGCTTATCAAGCAATAAGTCCATCCTCTTGCAAAATGAGCCAAGGTGTTCACAATCAAGGTCACACATTCGAACAAATCCTCAACAAAACAACAACATTTTGAGACAGGAACAGTACTAGCTACAATCGATGGGCAAAACAATCACTAGTGCAGAAGCACCTAGTAGGATTTTCCTAGTAGCAGCGTGTGCACAAAACCAAATGTTGTGGCTATTATGACTAAGTACTAGTTGCGTGTGCATATATTGAAGGAAATATGCCCTAGAGGCAATAATAAAGTTATTATTTATTTCCTTATATCATGATAAATGTTTATTATTCATGCTAGAATTGTATTAAACGGAAACTTAGTACATGTGTGAATACATAGACAAACAGAGTGTCACTAGTATGCCTCTACTTGACTAGCTCGTTGAATCAAAGATGGTTAAGTTTCCTAGCCATAGACATGAGTTGTCATTTGATTAACGGGATCACATCATTAGAGAATGATATGATTGACTTGACCCATTCCATTAGCTTAGCACGATGATCGTTTAGTTTGTTGCTACTGCTTTCTTCATGACTTATGCATGTTCCTCTGACTATGAGATTATGCAACTCCCGAATACCGGAGGAACACTTTGTGTGCTACCAAACGTCACAACGTAACTGGGTGATTATAAAGGTGCTCTACAGGTGTCTCTGATGGTACTTGTTGAGTTGGCATAGATCGAGATTAGGATTTGTCACTCCGATTGTCGAAGAGGTATCTCTGGGCCCTCTCGGTAATGCACATCACTATAAGCCTTGCAAGCAATGTGACTAATGAGTTAGTTGGGAGATGATGCATTACGGAATGAGTAAAGAGACTAGCCGGTAACGAAATTGAACTAGGTATTGAACTTGCCCGAGATTCGATCGTTGGTATCCAATACCTAGTTCAATCTCGTTACCGGCAAGTCTCTCTACTCGTTCCGTAATACATCACCCCGTAAATAACTCATTAGTTATCATGCTTGCAAGGCTTATAGTGATGTGTATTACCGAGAGGGCCCAGAGATACCTCTCCGACAATCGGAGTGACAAATCCTAATCTTGATCTATGCCAACTCAACAAGTACCGTCGGAGACACCTGTAGAGCACCTTTATAATCACCCAGTTACGTTGTGACGTTTGGTAGCACACAAAGTGTTCCTCCGGTATTCGGGAGTTGCATAATCTCATAGTCATAAGAACATGTATAAGTCCTGAAGAAAGCAACAACAGTAAACAAACGATCAAGTGCTAAGCTAACGGAATGGGTCAAGTCAATCACATCATTCTCCTAATGATGTGATCCCATTGATCAAATAACAACTCATGTCTATGGTTAGGAAACTTAACCATCTTTGATCAATGAGCTAGTCAAGTAGAGGCATACTAGTGACACTATGTTTGTCTATGTATTCACACATGTATTATGTTTCCGGTTAATACAATTCTAGCATGAATAATAAACATTTATCATGAAATAAGGAAATAAATAATAACTTTATTATTGCCTCTAGGGCATATTTCCTTCAGTCTCCCACTTGCACTAGAGTCAATAATCTAGATTACACAGTAATGATTTTAACACCCATGGAGCCTTGGTGCTGATCATGTTTTGCTCATGGAAGAGGATTAGTCAACGGGTCTGCAACATTCAGATCTGTATGTATCTTGCAAATATCTATGTCTCCCACTTGGACTTGATCCCGAATGAAGTTGAAGCGTCTCTTGATGTTCTTGTTTCTCTTGTGAAATCTGGATTCCTTTGCCAAAGCAATTGCACCAGTATTGTCAGAGAAAATTTTTATTGGACCCGATGCACTAGGTATGACACCTAGATCGGATATGAATTCCTTCATCCAGACTCCTTCATTCGCTGCTTCTGAAGTAGCAATGTACTCCGCTTCATATTTAGATCCCGCCACGATGCTCTGTTTAGAACTGCTCCAACTGACAGCTCCACCGTTTAATATAAACACGTATCCGGTTTGCGATTTAGAATTGTCCGGATCAGTATCAAAGCTTGCATCAACGTAACCATTTACGATGAGCGCCTTGTCACCTCCATAAACGAGAAACATATCCTTGGTCCTTTTCAGGTACTTTAGGATGTTCTTGACCGCTGTCCAGTGATCCACTCCTGGATTACTTTGGTACCTCCCTGCTAGGCTAATAGCAAGGCACACATCAGGTCTAGTACACAACATTGCATACATGATAGAGCCTACGTCTGAGGCATAGGGAACACTTTTCATTTTCTCTTTATCTTCTGCAGTGGTCGGGAATTGAGTTTTACTCAATTTCACACCTTGTAACACAGGCAAGAATCCTTTCTTAGCTTGATCCATTTTAAACTTCTTCAAAACTTTATCAAGGTATGTGCTTTGTGAAAGTCCAATTAAGCGTCTTGATCTATCTCTATAGATCTTGATGCCCAATATATAAGCAGCTTCACCGAGGTCTTTCATTGAAAAACTTTTATTCAAGTATCCTTTTATGCTGTCCAGAAATTCTATATCATTTCCAATCAACAATATGTCATCCACATATAATATTAGAAATGCTACGGAGCTCCCACTCACTTTCTTGTAAATACAGGCTTCTCCAAAAGTCTGTATAAAACCATATGCTTTGATCACACTATCAAAACATTTATTCCAACTCCGAGATGCTTGCACCAGTCCATAAATGGATCGCTGTAGCTTGCACACTTTGTTAGCTTCCTTTGGATCGATAAAACCTTCAGGTTGCATCATATACAACTCTTCTTCCAGAAATCCATTCAGGAATGCAGTCTTTACATCCATTTGCCAATTTTATAATCATAAAATGCGGCAATTGCTAACATGATTCAGACGGACTTAAGCATCGCTACGGGTGAGAAGGTCTCATCGTAGTCAACTCCTTGAACTTGTTGAAAACCTTTTGCAACAAGTCGAGCTTTGTAGACAGTAATATTACCGTCAGCATATGTCTTCTTCTTGAAGATCCATTTGTTCTCGATGGCTTGTCTATCATCGGGCAAGTCAACCAAAGTCCACACTTTGTTCTCATACATGGATCCCATCTCAGACTTCATGGCCTCAAGCCATTTTGCTGAATCTGGGCTCATCATTGCTTCTTCACAGTTTGTAGATTCGTCATGGTCAAGTAACATGACCTCCAGAACTGGATTACCGTACCACTCTGGCGCGGATCTTGCTCTGGTTGACCTACGAGGTTCAGTAGTAACTTGATCTGAAGTTTCATGATCATCATCATTAGCTTCCTCACTAATTGGTGTTGATGTCACAGGAACCGGTTTCTGTGATGAACTACTTTCCAATAAGGGAGCAGGTACAATTACCTCATCAAGTTCTACTTTCCTCCCACTCACTTCTTTCGAGAGAAACTCCTTCTCTAAAAAGGATCCATTCTTAGCAACGAATATTTTGCCTTCGGATCTGTGATAGAAGGTGTACCCAATAGTTTCCTTTGGGTATCCTATGAAGACACATTTCTCCGATTTGGGTTCGAGCTTATCAGGTTGAAGTTTTTTCACATAAGCATCGCAGCCCCAAACTTTAAGAAACGACAACTGTGGTTTCTTGCCAACCTTAGTTCATAAGGTGTCATCTCAACGGATTTTGATGGTGCCCTATTTAACGTGAATGCAGCCGTCTCTAAAGCATAACCCCAAAATGATAGCGGTAAATTAGTAAGAGACATCATAGATCATACCATATCTAGTAAACTACAATTACGACATTCAGATACACCATTACGCTATGGTGTTCCGGGTGGCGTGAGTTGCGAAACTATTCTGCATTGTTTCAAAAGTAGGCCAAACTCGTAACTCAAATATTCTCCACCACGATCAGATCGCAGAAACTTTATTTTCTTGTTACGATGATTTTCCACTTCACTCAGAAATTCTTTGAACTTTTCAAATGTTTCAGACTTATGTTTCATCAAGTAGATATACCCATGTCTGATCAAATCATCTGTGAAGGTGAGAAAATAACGATACCCGCCGCGAGCCTCAGTATTCATCGGACCACATACATCAGTATGTATGATTTCCAAAAAATCTGTTGCTCGCTCCATAGTTCCGAAGAACGGCGTTTTAGTCATCTTGCCTATAAGGCATGGTTCACAAGTACCAAGTGATTCATAATCAAGTGATTCCAAAAGTCCATCAGTATGGAGTTTCTTCATGCGATTTATACCAATATGACCCAAACGGCAGTGCCACAAATAAGTTGCACTATCATTATCAACTCTGCATCTTTTGGCTTCAACATTATGAATATGTGTATCACTACTATCGAGATTCAACAAGAATAGACCACTCTTTAAGGGTGCATGACCATAAAAGATATTACTCATATAAATAGAACAACCATTATTCTCAGATTTAAATGAATAACCGTCTCGCATCAAACAAGATCCAGATATAATGTTCATGCTTAACGCTGGCACCAAATAGCAATTATTTAGGTCTAAAACTAATCCCGAAGGTAGATGTAGAGGTAGCATGCCGACGGCGATCACATCGACTTTGGAACCATTTCCCACGCGCATCGTCACATTGTCCTTAGCCAGTCTTCGCTTCATCCGTAGTCCCTGTTTCGAGTTGCAAATATTAGCAACAGAACGAATATCAAATACCCAGGTGCTACTGCGAGCTCTGGTCAGGTACACATCAATAACATGTATATCACATATACCTTTGTTCACTTTGCCATCCTTCTTATCCGCCAAATACTTGGGGCAGTTCCGCTTCCAGTGACCAGTCTGTTTGCAGTAGAAGCACTCGGTCTCAGGCTTAGGTCCAGACTTGGGTTTCTTCTCCTGAGCAGCAACTTGTTTGTCGTTCTTCTTGAAGTTCCCCTTCTTCTGCTCTTTGCCCTTTTTCTTGAAACTGGTGGTCTTATTGACCATCAACACTTGATGCTCCTTCTTGATTTCTACCTCCGCAGCCTTTAGTATCGCGAAGATCTCGGGAATAGTCTTATTCATCCCTTGCATATTATAATTCATCACAAAGCTTCTGTAGCTTGGTGGCAGTGATTGAAGAACTCTGTCAATGACACTATCAACAGGAAGATTAACTCTCAGTTGAGTCAAGTGATTATGATACCCAGACATTTTGAGTATATGCTCACTGACATAACTATTCTCTTCCATCTTGCAGCTATAGAACTTATTGGAGACTTCATATCTCTCAATCTGGGCATTTGCTTCAAATATTAACTTCAACTCCTGGAACATATCATATGCTCCATGACGTTCAAAACGTCGTTGAAGTCCCGGTTCTAAGCCGTAAAGCATGGCACACTGAACTATTGAGTAGTCATCAGCTTTACTCTGCCAAACGTTCTTAACGTTGTCAGCAGCATCTGCAGCAGGCCTCGCACCCAGCGGTGCTTTCAGGACGTAATTCTTCTGTGCAGCAATGAGGATAACCCTCAAGTTACGGACCCAGTCTGTGTAATTGCTACCATCATCTTTCAACTTTGCTTTCTCAAGGAACGCATTAAAATTCAACGGAACAACATCACGGGCCATCTATCTACAACAACATAGATAAGCAAAATACTATGATGTACTATGTTCATGATAAATTTAAGTTCAATTAATCATATTACTTAAGAACTCCCAGTTAGATAGACATCCGTCTAATCATCTAAGTGATCACGTGATCCATATGAACTAAACCATAACCGATCATCACGTGAAATGGAGTAGTTTTCAATGGTGAACATCACTATGTTGATCATATCTACTATATGATTCAAGCTCGACCTTTTGGTCTCAGTGTTCCGAGGCCATATCTGCATATGCTAGGCTCGTCAAATTTAACCCGAGTATTCTGCGTGTGCAAAACTGGCTTGCACCCGTCGTAGATGGACGTAGAGCTTCTCACACCCGATCAACACGTGGTGTCTCGGCACAACGAAATTTGGCAACGATGCATACTTAGGGAGAACACTTTTATCTTGAAATTTAGTGAGAGATCATCTTATAATGCTACAGTCAAACAAAGCAGAATAAGATGCATAAAGGATAAACATCACATGCAATCAATATAAGTGATATGATATGGCCATCATCATCTTGTGCTTGTGATCTCCATCTCCGAAGCACCGTCATGATCACCATCGTCACCAGGCGACACCTTCATCTCCATCGTAGCATCATTGTCATCTCGCCAACTATTGCTTCTATGACTATCTCTACCGCTCAGTGATAAAGTAAAGCAATTACAGGGCGATTGCATTGCATACAATAAAGCGACAACCATATGGCTCCTACCAGTTGCCGATAACTCCAAAACACGATCATCTCGTACAATAAATATAGCATCATGTCTTGACCATATCACATCACAACATGCCCTGCAAAAACAAGTTAGACGTCCTCTACTTTGTTGTTGCAAGTTTTATGTGGCTGCTACGGGCTGAGCAAGAACCGTTCTTACCTACGCATCAAAACCACAATAATAGTTCGTCAAGTTGGTGTTGTTTTAGCCTTCTCAAGGACCGGGCGTAGTCACACTCGGTTCAACTAAAGTTGGAGAAATTGACACCCGCCAGCTACCTGTGTGCAAAGCACGTCGGTAGAACCAGTCTCGCGTAAGCGTACGCGTAATGTCGGTCCGGGCCGCTTCATCCAACAATACCGCTGAACCAAAGTATGACATGCTGGTAAGCAGTATGACTTGTATCGCCCACAACTCACTTGTGTTCTACTCGTGCATATAACATATATGCATAAAACCAGGCTCTGATACCACTGTTGGGGAGCGTAGTAATTTTCAAAAAATTACTACGCACACACATGATCATGGTGATGCATAGCAACGAGAGGGGAGAGTGTCGTCCACGTACCCTCGTAGACCATTAAGCGGAAGCGTTATGACAACGCGATTGATGTAGTCGCACGTCTTCACGATCGACCGATCCTCAGTACCGAACGTACGGCACCTCCGCGTTCAGCACACGTTCAGCTCGATGACGTCCCACGAACTCACGATCCAGTAGAGCTCGGGGAAGAGTTTCGTTAGCACGGCGGCGTGGTGACGATGTTGATGAAGCTACCGCAGCAGGGCTTCGCCTAAACACCGCTACAGTATGACCGAGGTGGATTATGGTGGAGGGGGGCACCGCACACGGCTGGGAGAGATCTTTACGATCAACTTGTGTGTCTAGAGGTGCTCCCCTGCCCCCGTATATAAAGGAGCAAGGGGGGAGGGGTGGACGGCCAGGAGGAGGCGCGCCAGGGAGGAGTCCTACTCCCACCAGGAGTAGGACTCCCTCCTTTCCTAGTTGGAGTAGGAGAAGGGGGAAGGAGGAGGGAGAGAGGAAGGAAAGGGGGGCGCCGCCCCCCTCCTCGTCCAATTCGGACTAGAGGGAGAGGGGGCGCGCGAACTGCCCTGGCCGCCCCTCCTCTTCTCCCCTAAGGCCCATCTTGGCCCATTAAACCCCCAGGGGGTTCCGCTAACCCCCGGTACTCCGGTAAAATCCCGATTTCACCCGGAACACTTCCGATATCCAAATATAGGCTTCCAATATATCAATCTTTATGTCTCGACCATTTCGAGACTCCTAGTCATGTCCGTGATCACATCCGAGACTCCGAACTTCCTTCGGTACATCAAAACAAATAAACTCATAATATAACCGTTATCGAACTTTAAGCGTGCGGACCCTACGGGTTCGATAACTATCTAGACATGACCGAGACATGTCTCCAGTCAATAACCAATAGCGGAACCTGGATGCTCATATTGGTTCCTACATATTCTACGAAGATCTTTATCGGTCAAACCGCACAACACTATACGTTGTTCTCTTTGTCATCGGTATGTTACTTGCCCGAGATTCGATCGTCGGTATCCAATACCTAGTTCAATCTCGTTACCGGCAAGTCTCTTTACTCGTTCCGTAATACATCAACCCGTAACTAACTCATTAGTTATCATGCTTGCAAGGCTTATAGTGATGTGTATTACCGAGAGGGCCCAGAGATACCTCTCCGACAATCAGAGTGACAAATCCTAATCTTGATCTATGCCAACTCAACAAGTACCGTCGGAGACACCTGTAGAGCACCTTTATAATCACCCATTTACGTTGTGAGGTTTGGTAGCACACAACGTGTTCCTACGGTATTCGAGAGTTGCATAATCTCATAGTCATAGGAATATGTATAAGTCATGAAGAAAGCAATAGAATTAAATAAACTATCAAGTGCTAAGCTAACAGAATGGGTCAAGTCAATCACATCATTCTCCTAATGATGTGATCCCATTGATCAAATAACAACTCATGTCTATGGTTAGTAAACTTAACCATCTTTGATCAATGAGCTAGTCAAGTAGAGGCATACAAGTGACACTATGTTCGTCTATGTATTCACACATGTATTATGTTTCCGGTTAATACAATTGTAGCATGAATAATAAACATTTATCATGAAATAAGGAAATAAATAATAACTTTATTATTGCCTCTAGGGCATATTTCCTTCATCTACTGCAAAGGAAATGGTCACTAGAAGTGGAACTGCCCTAGATACTTGGCGGATAAGAAGGATGACAAAGTGAACAAAGGTATATTTGATATACATGTTATTGATGTGTACTTTACTAGTGTTTATACCAACCCCTCAGTACTTGATACTGTTTCAGTTGCTAAAAAGTAGTAACTCAAAACGGGAGTTGCGGAATAAACAGAGACTAGTTAAGGGTGAAGTGACGATGTGTGTTGGAAGTGGTTCAAAGAATGATATGATCATCATCGCACACTCCCTATACTTTCGGGATTAGTGTTGACCCTAAATAAATGTTATTTGGTGTTTGCGTTAAGCATGAATATGATTTGATCATGTTTATTGCAATACAGTTATTCATTTAAAGTCAGAGAATAATTGTTGTTCTGTTTAAATGAATAAAACCTTCAATGGTCATACACCCAAGGTGAATGGTTTATTGAATCTCGATCGTAGTGATATACATATGCATAATATTGAAGCCAAAAGATGCAAAGTTAATAATGATAGTGCAACTTATTTGTGGCACTGCCGTTTAGGTCATATTCGTGTAAAGCGCATGAAGAAAATCCATGCTGATGGGCTTTTGAAATCACTTGATTATGAATCAGTTGATGCTTGCGAACCATGCCTCATAGGCAAGATGACTAAGACTCCGTTCTCTGGAACAATGGAGCAAGCAACTGACTAATTGGAAATAATACATACTGATGTATGCGATCCGATAAGTGTTGAGGCTCGCGGTGGGTATGTTATTTTCTAACCTTCACAGATGCTTTAAGTAGATATGGGTATATCTACTTGATGAAATATAAGTCTGAAACATTTGAAAATTTCAAAGAATTTCAGAGTGAAGTGGAAAAATCATCATGACAAGAAAATAAAGTTTCTACGATCTAATCGCGGTGACGAATATCTGAGTTACGAGTTTGGTCTTTAATTAAAACAATATGGAATAGTTTCACAAAATTCGTGCCACCTGGAACACGACAACATAATGGTGTGTACGAACATCATAACCGTACTTTATTGGATATAGTGCAATCTATGATGTCTCTTACCGATTTACCACTATTGTTTTTGGGGTTATGCATTAGAGACAGCTACATTCACGTTAAAAATGGCACCATCTAAATCCGTTGAGACGACACCGTATGAACTGTGGTTTAGCAAGAAACCCAAGTTGTCGTTTCTTAAAGTTTGGGGATGTGATGCTTATGTGAAAAAGTTTCAGCCTGATAAGCACAAACCTAAATCGGAAAAGTGCGTCTTCATAGGATACCCAAAAGAAACATTTGGGTACACCTTCTATCACATATCCGAAAGGCAATATCTTTGTTGCTAGAGAGTGGATCCTTTCTAGAGAAGAAGTTTCTCTCGAAAGAAGTGAGTGGGAGGAATGTAGAGCTTGATGAGGTAATTGTACCTTCTCCCGAATTGGAAAGTAGTTTATCACAGAAATCAGTTCTAGTGATCTCTACACCAATTAGTGTGGAAGCTAATGATAATGATCATGAAACTTCAGATCAAGTTACTACCAAACATCGTAGGACAACCAAAGTATGGTCTGCACTAGAGTGGTACGGTAATCCTTTCCGGAAGTCATGTTACTAGACCATGACGAACCTACGAACTATGTGGAAGCGATGATGAGCCCAGATTCTGCGAGATGGCTTGAGGCCATGAAATCTGAGATGGGATCCATGTATGAGAACAAAGTATGGACTTTGATTGACTTGCCCAATGATCAGTGAGTCATTAAGAATAAATGGATTTTCAATAGGAATACAGACACTGATAGTAGTGTTACTATCTACAAAGCTCGAATTGTCGAAAAAGGTTTTCGACAAGTTCAAGATGTTGACTACGATGAGACTTTCTCACTCGTAGCGATGCTTAACTCTATTCGAATCATGTTAGCAATTGCCACATTTTATGAAATCTGGCAAATGGATGTCAAAATTGCATTCCTTAATGGACTTCTTAAAGAAGATATTGTATATGATGCCACAAGAAGGTTTTGCCGATCCTAAAGGTGCTAACAAAGTGAGCAAGCTCCAGCGATCCATATATGGACTGGTGCAAGCATCTCAGAGTTGGAATATATGCTTTGATAAAGTGATCAAAGCATATAGTTTTATACAGACTTGCGGTGAAGTCTGTATTTACAAGAAAGTGAGTGGGAGCACTACAACATTTCTGATAAGTATATGTGAATGACATATTGTTGATCATGAATAATGTAGAATTTTTTGGAAAGCATAAAGGAGTGTTTGAAAAGAATTTTTCAAAGAAAGACCTCGATGAAGCTGCTTACACATTGAGCATCAAGATCTACAGAGATATATCAAGACGCTTGATAAGTTTTTTCAATGAGTACATAGTTTGTCAAGATTTTGAAGTAGTTCAAAATGGAACATTCAAAGAAGGAGTTCTTGCCTGTGTTGCAAGGTGTGAAGTTGAGTAAAGACCCAAAACCCGACCACATCAGAAAATAGAAAGAGAATGAAAAATCATTCCCTATGCCTCAATCATAGGTTCTATAAAGTATGCTATGCTGTTTGCCAGTCCTATTGTATACCTTAGCATGTTTCTGGCAAGGGAGTACAATAGTGATCTAGGAGAAGATCACTGGACAGTGGTCAAAATTATCCTTAAAGGACTAAGGAAATATTTCTCGGTTATGTAGGTGATAAAAGAGTTCGTCGTAAAGAGTTACGTCGATGCAAGCTTTTTACATTGATCCAGATGACTAAGTCTCGATCTGGATACATATTGAAAGTGGTAGCAATTAGCTAGAGTAGCTCCATGCAGAGCATTGTAGACATAGAAATTTGCTAAATACATACAGATCTGAATGTTGCAGACCCATAGGCTAAACTTCTCTCACAAGCAAAACATGATCACTCTTTGGGTGTTAATCACATAGCGATGTGAACTAGATTATTGACTCTAGTAAACCCTTTGGGTATTAGTCACATGGAGATGCGAACTAATCACATAAAGATGTGAACTAGATTATTGACTCTAGTGCAAGTGGGAGACTGAAGGAAATATGCCCTAGAGGAAATAATAAAGTTATTACTTATTTCCTTATATCATGATAAATGTTTATTATTCATGCTAGAATTGTATTAACTGGAAACTTAGTACATGTGTGAATACATAGACAAACAGAGTGTCACTAGTATGCCTCTACTTGACTAGCTCGTTGAATCAAAGATGGTTATGTTTCCTAGCCATAGACATGAGTTGTCATTTGATTAAAGGGATCACATCATTAGAGAATGATATGATTGACTTGACCCATTCCATTAGCTTAGCACGATGATCGTTTAGTTTGTTGCTACTCCTTTCTTCATGACTTATACATGTTCCTCTGACTATGAGATTATGCAACTCCCGAATACCGAAGGAACACTTTGTGTGCTACCAATCGTCACAACGTAACTAGGTGATTATAAAGGTGCTCTACAGGTGTCTCCGATGGTACTTGTTGAGTTGGCATAGATCGAGATTAGGATTTGTCACTCCGATTGTCGGAGAGGTATCTCTGGGCCCTCTCGGTAATGCACATCACTATAAGCCTTGCAAGCAATGTGACTAATGAGTTAGTTGCGGGATGATGCATTACGGAATGAGTAAAGAGACTTGCCGGTAACGAGATTGAACTAGGTATTGAGATACCGACGATCGAATCTCGGGCAAGTAACATACTGATGACAAAGTGAACAACGTATGTTGTTATGCGGTTTGACCGATAAAGATCTTCGTAGAATATGTAGGAGCCAATATAAACATCCAGGTTCCGCTATTGGTTATTGACCGGAGACGTGTCTCGGTCATGTCTACATAGTTCTCGAACCCGTAGGGTCCGCACGCTTAATGTTCGGTGACGATCAGTATTATGAGTTTATGTGATTTGATGTACCGAAGGTAGTTCAGAGTCCCAGATGAGATTGGAGACATGACGAGGAGTCTCTAAACGGTGGAGACGTAAAGATCGATATATTGGACGACTATATTCGGACATCGGAAAGGTTCCGAGTGATTCGGGTATTTTTTGGAGTACCGGGGAGCTACGGAAATACGGGGAAGAATTATTGGGCCTCATGGGCCAAGTGGTGGAAGAGAGGAGGCAGGGCGCATGCTCCCCTAGCCCAAACCGAATTGGACTAGGGGCCGGCCCCCTTTCCTCCTTTCCTCCCTCTCCTTCCTTCTCCCCTTCCCCCTTCCTTTCCTCCTCTTAGTAGGAGTAGGAAAGGGGAGTCCTACTCCTACTAGGAGGAGGACTCCTCCTCCTGGCGCGCCCTAGGAGGGCCGGCCGGCCTCCCCCTTGCTCCTTTATATACGGGGGCAGGGGGCACCCTAGAACACACAAGTTGATCATTGATCCCTTAGCCGTGTGCGGCGCCCCTCTCCACCATAATCCACCTCGATCATATTGTAGCGGTGCGTCGGTAGCAACATCATCACCATCATCACGCCGTCGTGCTGACCGAACTCTCCCGTGAAGCTCTGCTGGATCGCAGTTCATGGGACGTCATCGAGCTGAACGTGTGCTCAACTCAGAGGTGACATACGTTCGGTACTTGGATCGGTCGGATCGTGAAGACGTACAACTACATCAACCGCGTTCTCATAACGCTTCCACTTACGGTTTACGAGGGTACATGGACAACACTCTCCCCTCTCGTTGCTATGCATCACCTTGATCTTGCGTGTGCGTAGGAATTTTTTTGAAATTACTACGTTCCCCAACATATATGACGAACGCTACAAATCCGTGACCGCTTGTAGCGTGCGGCACTTTCTGCGTCACAAGTGTACAGTGCCTAGAAGATTCCTTCGCTGAAAGTACTACTCGCGTGCAGAAGTTCAGAACGTTGTAGGTATCTTAAGTACTAGGAGCGTTCAGCCCCTCGGCAAGTGTCACTAGAGTTTATTTCGTGACACGAGTGTCGGGCCCGAGCGTTAGAAGCATGCATATTGTGGGCACGCGTCAACATTCTTTTCCTCGGCACGCCTCTAATATGTATGATAGGGACAACCATTGTGCCCCACTTAGAGAGTGGTCTCTCCCACTTTCTTCTCCCCCTCCCCCTCCCTCACTTTTTCTCCTCTCTCACTTCTTCTTCCTCTCCCACTTCTTTGTAGATAGCTATCTATTCTCTCTCTCTCTCTCTCTCTCACTCCACACGCATAGAGATGTAAGATTACTTAGTATCTTTCGCACCCTCTCCATACAATAAATTAAGTAGACCTCTCTCTCTTCCTCCATATTAGTGCATGATTACCTACCCCTCCCCCAAGTCCTCTTGAGGGACCTCCCTCTTCATTAGTAACTATGTCGCACTATATTTATGCATAGGGTTGGCCCCGACCTATCTCTTTGTCGAGCTATACACGTCAAGCTCGGACCGTCTCTTTTTTGGTGAGTTCCATCACTCTTGAATGTAACTAAATGTATGGAAATTCTTGCAGAAATATTTATTATCGATTTAAGCAACAATGTACTATACATAGAGTGTGGTACAATGCATTTTTTCAGGTATATATGCATGAGTGGCCAATATTTTGACAAAATGTTGATACTTCATGATTTTGTCAAATTTCTGGCAAACTCAATTGTGTCGTTTACTCGTTTATTAGCAAAGGTCATGCAAAAAAATTATATGAATCATATGCGTCAATGTACGTTGGTTTTAAATGTCTTCCTTACATAATGCAAGTTAGGGATCGAGGGATATAATGGATCGAAGATTAAAGGTTATTTGTGTTTACACATGAATCAAAGGTGCCGCAAAGATTTATCTTGTCTGTGTCGTAAATGCGAAGACATGTATCTATATAAGGCCAGTTATGGCAAAGTGTGGGCTCATCTGCTAAGTATGGTTTCACGAAGAATTGTACATGGTGGAAATGTCATGGAGAGGAGGATGTTGGTGACGTGAATTGTGAAGAAGAGGGAAAATATAAAGAAGGGATGAGTCCTGATCAGTTCGGACATGATGAAGAGGACCGACACAATGAGGAGGCCGAACTGGAGGGCACACAAGAGACGATTGCCACAATGTTGCAGAACCCGCCGTTTGTCGCGGTGCTTCGCAGGAAGACGACTAAAGAAGTAGAGGTTCATCGAAAAGAAGAAAAGTTGGCCGAATTGGAGGAAGCCTTCAAAACTCCATTATATCACCACTAATGCAAAAATGGGCCTAAGATGCAGCATTTCCGTCTTTTAAAGGCCAGTGGTGGTCAACCGTGTGCCATGCCTAACTCGCGGTAACCTCTCCATGTCGATGGCAGCTGGCATAGAAGGTATGGCGGGCCTCTGTCAAATATCACTTTCATCCATCCAACAATGGTCGCTGACATTGTCTCGTCGAACCCGGATGTCTGACTCCCACAAATCGGATCAAATGGGGGAAGGGTTGGGGAAGCTCGGGCCTTCCTCCATCCGCGTCGTCGAATTTCCTAGGACAGTTGGTCGACTACACATAGTCTTTATAAGCTAGATGTCGGGCACGTGATAATTTACCCCATATGGCACCTTTTCCTTTGTCCTACCATACCGGTTTCCTGGCTATTGATTGTCAATGTCATCTGTTTGATCATGATTCTCTTGTCCGTGTCTTCGATTGGGAGCCTGGTCTTTGAGCACTGCGGTCTGGATGCATAGTGTGCTCTAGGGTGTCTACCCGGACCTTCATGATGACCCACAAGTATAGGGGATCTATCGTAGTCCTTTTGATAAGTAAGAGTGTCGAACCCAACATGGAGCAGAAGGAAATGATAAGCAGTTTTCAGTAAGATATTCTCTGCAAGCACTGAAATTATCGGTAACAGATAGTTTTGTGATAAGGTGATTTGTAACGGGTAACAAGTAATAAAAGTAAATAAGGTGCAGCAATATGGCCCAATCCTTTTTGTAGCAAAGGACAAGCCTGGACAAACACTTATATAAAGGAAAATGCTCCCGAGGACATATGAGAATTATCGTCAAGCTAGTTTTCATCACGCTCATATGATTCGCGTTCGTTACTTTGATAATTTGATATGTGGGTGGACCGGTGCTTGGGTACTGCCCTTCCTTGGACAAGCATCCCACTTATGATTAACCCCTCTTGCAAGCATCTGCAACTACAGAAGAAGTATTAAGGTAAACTTAACCGTAGCATGAAAAATATGGATCCAAATCAGCCACTTACGAAGCAATGCATAAACTAGGATTTAAGCTTCTGTCACTCTAGCAACCCATCATCTACTTATTACTTCCCAATGCCTTCCCCTAGGCCCAAATAATGGTGAAGTGTCATGTAGTCGACGTTCACATGACACCACTAGAGGAGAGACAACATACATCTCATCAAAATATCGAACGAATACCAAATTCACATGACTACTTATAGCAAGACTTCTCCCATGTCCTCAGGAACAAACGTAACTACTCACAAATCATATTCATGTTCATAATCAGAGGGGTATTAATATGCATAAAGGATCTGAACATATGATCTTCCACCAAATAAACCAACTAGCATCAACTACAAGGAGTAATCAACACTACTAGCAACCCACAGGTACCAATCTGAGGTTTTGAGACAAAGATTGGATACAAGAGATGAACTAGGGTTTGAGATGAGACGGTGCTGGTAAAGATGTTGATGGAGATTGACCCCTTCCCGATGAGAGGATCGATGGTGATGACTTCCCCCTCCCGGAGAGATGTTTTCCTAGCAGAACCGCTCCGTCGGAGCCCTAGATTGGTTCCGCCTCGTGGTGGCGGAGTTTCATCCCGAGAGCTTGCTTATGATTTTTTCCAGGTCAAAAGACATCATATAGCCAAAGATGGGCACCGGAGGCCTGCCAGGGGGCCCACGAGGCAGGGGGCGCGCCCAGGGGGGTAGGGCGCGCCCCGCACCCTCGTGGATGGTGGGTGGCCCCCCTCTGGTGCTTCCTTCTCCCAATATTTTTATATATTCTGAAACTGACTTCCATGGAGTTTCAGGGCTTTTGGAGTTGTGCAGAATAGGTCTCTAATATTTTCTCCTTTTCCAACCCAGAATTCCAGCTGCCGGTATTCTCCCTCTTCGTGTAAACCTTGTAAAATAAGAGAGAATAGGCATAAGTATTATGACATAATGTGTAATAACAGCCCATAATGCTATAAATATCGATATAAAAGCATGATGCAAAATGGACGTATCAACTCCCCCAAGCTTAGACCTCGCTTGTCCTCAAGCGGAAACCGATATCAAAAAATGTGTCCACTTGTTTAGAGATAGAGGTGTCGATAAAATAAAATACGGACATGAGGGCATCATGATCATTCTGATAACAACAACAACAACACACACACACACACACACACACATATATATATATATATATATTGTCATATGATTTCTTATGCTAAAGTAACAATTCATTCACAATTTCAAGTATGAATCAGAAACTTCATTGAAAACTAACAAACTATAATCTCAGTCACTGAAGCAATTGCAATTTATCATAACATCGGAAAGAGTCAATATAAGAGCTTTTCAGCAAGTCCACATACTCAACTATCATTTAGTCTTTCACAATTGCTAACACTCACGCAATATTTATGGGTATGAAGTTTTAATCGGACACACAGAAAGATAGGGGCTTATAGTTTTGCCTCCCAACCTTTTACCTCAAGGGTAATTTCAACAATAATAGTTCATGAAAACTCACATCCAATTAGCTATATATATCAGGATCTTTCCAACACACAGTGCTTGCCAAAGGATAAAATGTAAAAAAGAAAAGGTGAAGATCACCATGACTCTGGTGAAAGAACATGCGGTGCCCCCATGTTTGGTTTTGGTAATTGATGACAATCTCTATGGACTAATGGTTGCTTTGAGTTATTTGAAGGTTTTGTCCATAGGCTTTTCTTGGAGTACATGTGTTAGTTTCAAGGAGAGTTGGTGTCGACCAAGGTGCTATTCAAGGAATTATCCAAAGATTGGTCATGTGAGTGTTGAGCATATTGCAAGCATGTCTTGAAGAAGAAGATTGTGTGATCATTCATGTCTACCTTCAAGACATCATCCAAATGAAGAGAATTGGAAAGATTCAAGGTTGATCAAGATTAAGTCAAAAATGAATCAAGTTGATCAACACACAAAGCATACAAGATGTACTGAGGGATCAAGTGATCCCATGGAATGGTAAGCATTGTCCATTACGCTTTGTTTGCTAACCCATGGTTTTCATGAGAGTTCTTTATGGGGTTAGGTTGCGATGTGCAAGTTCAAGTGGAGCATCACGAAGAGATCAAATGCTTGAAGCTTGCCGTCCATTATGGTAACAATGGATTTATGACGATGTGCCGAAGAGTGGCTCACCCATAGTGGAGTATGGGGGAGCAATCAACTAGTCTTCATCGAGCCAACACAATCAAGAAAGGTGGTCCAACTTGAGGAAGTCAAGATCGTCATCATCTAGCTCAAGTGGACTATGTGCAAGACAAAGGTTTGCCCTTGATAGGTTTTCTATTTTACCGGTCTCATAGTGGTGGTTGGGAGACCGGGTTATAGGATCGATTGCAGTACTATCAAGGGGGGCTCTCGATGAGTAGCTTGATCATATCGTTCATAGAGAGCTCAAACCATTACATCCTTGCATCATCTTTATTGGTTCTTGTTTGGTTCTTCTCTTTGTGAGTTTTGGAGCTTATGGTCATCTTGGTGACAAGCTCAAGTTCATGGAAAACGGAGTTCACTCGCATCTTCTATGATGTTTTCGATGTTGGAGGTTATGCTGTTTTGATGCTACTCGTCGTCTTGTATCCAACAAGCTTAAGTTTGCTCAATTCAGAGCTCGTATGAAGAAGTTATGGCAGTTCTGATTTTCTCCCTGCGGTAGTACCGCTTATAGCGTCAAGTGGTAGTACCGCTCCAGTACCGCTCTACTACCGCCTCGATTTTGGGTCCTGCCCTTTTCGTGTCGGGTTTAGCAGTAGTTGCACGGCAGTAAGGCACAGTAGCACCGCCTATAAGCGGTAGTACCGCTCCGGTCGGGCGGTGGTACCGCTACTGCATTACTGCCGCCGTACTCTGCTCTGCCCTGCCTCTTTTGGTCCCGTGTTCTGCTCCTCTAGCGGTAGTACCGCTGGGGTGAGCAGTAGTACCGCTTATATGCAGTACTACCGCCCCAAGGCTCATGTTTTGTTTCTCCATTTCCCTGCCTCTTCCGCCCGAGCGGTAGTACCGCTCGTGTGTGGGCTGAGCACATAATGGTTGGATTTTTCCCCTCCTATAAAAGGGGGTCTTCTTCCCCAATGAACCTTATCCTTTGAGCTCGTGTTCTTCCCTCATTGTTGACCTTCTTCAAGCTTTCTAACTCTCAATCCCTCCATGGATTCTTGCTAGTTTTTGAGGGAAAAGAGAGAGGAGATCTAGATCCACATTTCCACCAATCACTTTCTCCTCTATGTGAGGGGAACCCCTTGGATCTAGATCTTGTAGTTCTTCGTGTTCTCTTCTTCGTTCTTCCTCTCATTTTCCTCCCTACCATTTGTTGCTTCGGTGGGATTTGGGAGAGAAGGACTTGGGCACTCCGTGTGCCCATGCCATTGCATTTGGTGCATCGGTTTGAGTTCTCCACGGTGATACGTGGAAGTTACAAGTTGAGAAGCTCATTAATCTTGGGTGCTTGGTACCCTTGAGCTTGTTCCTCTTGGGTGCTTGGGCTCCCTAGACGGTTGAGGTCACCTCGGAGCCATATTCCATTGCGGTGAAGCTTCGTGGTGTCGTTGGGGAGTTAACCCGAACCTTGGTGGTGTTCGGAGCTCAATCATTGTGGTGTAAAGCTCCGGGCAAGCGTCGGGGTCTCCAATTAGGTTGTGGAGATCGCCCCGAGCAATTTGACGGGTACCGGTGACCGCCCCCAAGGGTTGCCATTTGTACGGGTTCGGTGACCGCCCCCAAGGGTCCCTTAGTGGAATCATGGCATCTTGCATTGTGCGAGGGCATGAGGAGATTACGGTGGCCCTAATGGCTTCTTGGGGAGCATTGTGCCTCCACACCGCTCCAAACGGATATTAGCATCTGCAAGGGTGTGAACTTCGGGATACATCGTCGTCTCCGCGTGCCTCGGTTATCTCTTACCCGAGCTCTTTAGTTATGCACTTTACTTTGTGATAGCCATATTGTTTCTTGTCATATATCTTGCTATCACCTAGTAGTTTATCTTGCTTAGCATAAGTTGTTGGTGCACATAGGTGAGCCTAGTTGTTGTAGGTTTTGTGCTTGAAAAATTAACCGCTAGGTTTATTCCGCATTTGTTCGAGCCTAAACCGTAATTATTTTAAAACGCCTATTGACCCCCCCTCTAGGCGACATCCACGATCTTTCATCTAGTATGAAGTATAAGACAAGAATAAAAGATAGGCCCTTTGCGGAGGGAAGCAGAGGTTGTCATACGTTTTTATGGTTGGATGCACGAAATCTTAATGCAAAAGAAAATCACTTTATATTGCCACTTGTGATATGGACCTTTATTATGCAGTCCGTCGCTTTTATTTCTTCCACATCACAATATCATATAAAGCTTATTTTCTACACACTAATAAATCATACATATTTAGAGAGCAATTTTTATTGCTTGCAACAATGACAACGTACTTGAAGGATCTTACTCAATCCATAGGTAGATATGGTGGACTCTCATGGCAAAACTGGGTTTAAGGATATTTGGAAGCACAAGTAGTATCTCTACTTGGTGCAAAGAATTTGGCTAGCATGAGAGGGACAGGCAAGCTCAACATATTGGATGATCCATGACAATATAATTTATTTCGAATGTAAGAAAGCATAACCCATTACGTTGTCTTCCTTGTCCAACATCAACTCTTTAGCATGTCATATTTTAATGAGTGCGCACAATCACAAAAGATGTCCAAGATAGTGTATTTATATGTGAAAACCTCTCTTTCTTTATTACTTCCTATTAATTGCAACGATGACCAAAACTATGTTTGTCAACTCTCAACAACTTTTATTCATCATACTCTTCATATGTGAAGTCATTACTCTCCATAAGATCCATATGATCTCTTTATTTCTTTTTATTCTTTCTCTTCTCTTTTATTTTTATTCCCTCAAGATCATAGCAAGATAACCAAGCCCTTGACTCAAAAATAATCTTTATTATATATATATAGCTCACGGACTCGATTAAATAGAAGGATCATAAAGCAAAACTCAAAAGTAGATCATACTAAAACTTTATTCTACTAGATCAAGATATAACCAAAAGATCGAACTAAGAAAAACGGTAAAGATAAAAGGTGTGATGGTGATACGATACCGGGGCACTCCCCCAAGCTTGGCAGTTGCCAAGGGGAGTGCCCATACCCATGTATTTATGTCTCCTTCCTCGGAGGTGGTGATGATGGAGTTGTTGATGATGTAGGCTTGTCGTCCATCTTCCAAGGCATAGGCTCACCATCATAGAAGGATGATCGAGTCTCCGGGATCCTCAAATCTACAGCCAAACTCATCCTCTTGAATCTATATTCGTACTCACAGTTTTGGTTTTGCAGGTCATAGATCTAGGCTTGGAGATGCTCGATTTTCTCGTGAAGCTTGAAGATGGTCTCCCCGATGTTCCTGGCATCTAGCTTGGTGTTGTTGGTGAACTCCGTGATCATTATGTGGTTGGCGTCGAGTCCATGTTCCACCATCTCTTGGCACTTGAAAACGTGTTGCTCCATTGATTCGAGTCTTGTCTCCACGCTTCCGGTCCTCCTTGGTCCCTCCGCATCTCAATGGTTTGAGGGTGTTGCAGCACCTCCGCGAGGTAGGGGTTGATGACCTTCTCGAAGAACTTGTCCTTGGGGGCACTTGAAGACGTCATAGCGATCTAGATCTGTCAAAAAAAACAGCTCGAAACAAAGACAGGAGATATTTGCATGATACGGTGATCAAAACCTTCGGGAGATTATATAATGATTTTTTTTCCGACCAAAAGAAGTATCGCACAAGAAAACAGAGTCCAGAGGGCACACAAGGTGCCCACGAGGCAGGGGGGCACGCCCAGGGGGGTAGGCTGCACCCTCCACCCTCGTGGATGCCTCGTGTCCTTCCCGGACTGCTTCTTATTTTCCTATTTTCTTATATATTCCAAAACGTAGGAAATTTGCTATTAGAACTGTTTTGGAGTCGGTTTACTTACTGTACCACATACCTCTTCCTTTTCGGAGGCTGAAACGTTCTGGGAGGTGGCCCTTATATACTCCTCTGGGGTTACGGTTTCAATAACATTAGTTTCAACATTTATAAGATTACCTGAGATACAATGTTTGATTCTTTGACCGTTCACCACCCTCGGATTTGTCCCTTCGAAGTTGTTGATTTTTATGGCACCGGAACGATAGAACTCCTCGATAACGTAAGGACCTTCCCATTTAGAGAGGAGTTTTCTTGCAAAAAATCTTAAACGAGAGTTGTATAACAATACATAATCACCTACATTAAACTCACGTTTTTGTACCTTTTTGTCATGCCATCTTTTAACCTTTTCTGTAAACAGTTTGGCATTCTCATAGGCCTGGGTTCTCCACTCATCAAGAGAGTTGATGTCAAATAGTCTCTTCTCACCAGCAAGATTGAAATCATAATTGAGCTCTTTAATGGCCCAATATGCCTTATGCTCTAGTTCGAGAGGTAAGTGACATGCTTTACCATAAACCATTTTATACGAAGAGATACCCATAGGATTTTTGTATGCAGTTCTATAGGCCCATAATGCATCATCAAGTTTCTTGGACCAATTCTTTCTAAATCTATTAACAGTCTTTTGCAGAATTAATTTAAGCTCTCTATTACTCAATTCTACTTGACAACTAGACTGTGGATGATAAGGAGATGCAATTCTATGATTAACATCATACTTAGCAAGCATTTTACGAAAAGCACCATGAATAAAATGTCCATAAGCCTCGGAGTGACACTTGCGTAGGATCTGTTCCTGTTCATGCTCAGGTACACAACATCTAATAATACTATCTACTCCTTCTTTATAAAGGTGTGGGTCATCCCAGAAGTAATGTCTTAAATCATAGAAAACCTTTTTCTTTTGCTGACATGTGAAACTAGGTGGTATAAATTTAGCAACAATGTAATTATCATAATCAGCATACCATGGAGTAGTACGAGAAGCATTTATGACAGCTAATTGTTCATCAGGAAAGCTATCATCAATAGGTAGTGGGTCATCAATAACTTTCTCTAACCTAGACAAGTTGTCTACAACGGGGTTCTCAGCTCCCTTTCTATCAATAATATGTAAATCAAATTCTTGTAGCAAGAGAACACATCTTATAATTCTAGGTTTAGCATCTTTCTTTTCCATAAGATATTTAATAGCAGCATGATCAGTGTGAACAGTCACTTTAGAATCAACAATATAAGGTCTGGACTTATCACAAGCAAATACAACTGCTAAAAATTCTTTTTCACTAGTAGCATAATTTCTTTGGACATTGTCTAGAGTTTTACTAGCATATTGGATAACATTCAATTTCTTATCAACTCTTTTTCCTAGAACAACCCCTACAGCATAATCACTAGCATCACACATAATTTCAAAGGGTAAATTCCAATCAGGAGGCTGAACAATAGGTGCATAAATCAAGGCTTTCTTAAGTATTTCAAATGCTTCTACACAATCATCATCAACGACAAAAGGGACATCTTTTTGTAAGGGATTAGTCAGAGGCCTGGAAATTTTTGAGAAGTCCTTGATGAACCTCCTATAAAACCCGGCATGACCAAGGAAACTGCTTATACCTTTAATGTCCTTAGGACACAACATCTTTTCAATAGCATCAACTTTAGCTTTATCAACTTCAATGCCTCTTTCAGAAATTTTATGCCCTGAGACAATGCCTTCATTAACTATAAAGTGGCACTTCTCCCAATTCAAGACAAGATTAGTTTCTTCACATCTCTGCAAAAATCGATCAAGGTTGCTTAAGCAATCATCAAAAGAAGTTCCATACACAGAAAAATCATCCATGAATACCTCAACAATCTTTTCACAAAAGTCAGAGAATATAGCAGTCATACATCTTTGAAAGGTAGCAGGTTCATTACATAAACCAAAAGGCATACGTCTATAAGCAGAGGTACCAAAAGGGCAAGTAAAGGTGGTCTTTTCTTGATCCTCTTTTGACACACGTATTTGAGAGAAACCAGAATAACCATCTAGAAAGCAAAAATGTGTGTGTTTAGATAATCTTTCTAGCATTTGATCAATAAAAGGTAAAGGGTAATGATCCTTTTTAGTAGCTTTATTTAGTTTGCGGAAATCAATTACCATTCTATAACCTGTAACAATTCTTTGTGGGATCAATTCATCTTTATCATTAGGAACAACAGTAATACCTCCCTTCTTAGGGACACAATGGACAAGACTTACCCAGTGACTATCAGCAACCGGATAAATTACACCTACCTCAAGAAGCTTTAGTATTTCTTTTCTTACCACTTCTTTCATATTAGGATTTAACTGTCGTTGGTGATCAACAACCGGTTTAGCGTCTTTCTCCAATTTTATTTTGTGCTGGCATAGAGTGGGACTAATGCCCTGAAGATCATCAAGAGCATATCCAATAGCTGCACGGTGCTTCTTCAAAGTTTTCAATAATCTCTCTTCTTCTTGCTCTGAAAGGTTAGCACTAATAATAACAGGATATATCTTATTTTCATCAAGATAAGCATATTTAAGAGTATCAGGTAATGGTTTAAGCTCAAACACGGGATCACCCTTGGGTGGAGGAGGATCCCCTAAGATTTCAACGGGCAAATTGTGTTTAAAAATAGGTCCCTGTTTAAAGAATACTTCATCTATTTCCCTTGTTTCATTCATAAACATATCATTTTCATGGTCTAGCGAATATTGTTCTAAAGGATCATTAGGAGGCACAACAATAGAAGCAAGATGAGTAATTTCATCTTTACTAGGCAATTCTTTATCATGGGGTTGTCTATGAAATTTAGCAAAATTAAAATCATGAGACATATCCCCTAAACCAAGAGAAACAATATCCTTTTGCAGTCTATCTTAGCATTAACAGTATTCAAGAAGGGTGTACCAAATATAATGGGACAAAAGTCATCTTGTGGGGAACCAAGAACAAGAAAATCAGCAGGATATTTAACTTTCCCACACAAGACTTCAACATATCTAACAATCCCAACAGGTGAAATAGTATCTCTATTGGCAAGCTTAATTGTAACATCTATCTCTTCTATCTCAGCAGGTGCAATATAATGCATAATTTCTTTGTATAAGGAATGAGGTATTGCACTTGCACTAGCACCCATATCACATAAGCCATGATAGCAATGATCTCCTATTTTAACAGAAATGACAGGCATGCCTACAACAGGTCTATGTTTATTTTTAGTATCGGGTATAGCAATTCTAGTAGCTTCATCACAGAAGTAAATAACATGCCCATCAATATTATCGTCCAAGAGATCCTTAACCATAGCAACACTAGGTTCAACTTTAATTTTCTCAGGAGGGGTAGGTGTTTTAGCATTACTCTTACGAACTACAGTTGAAGCTTTAGCATGATCCTTTATTCTAACAGAGAAAGGTGGTTTCTCAATATAAGCGATAGGAACAATATATAGGATCAACATTATAAGTGATAGTCTTTTATTCAACTTTAATAGGTTAAACTACTTTTACTTCAATGGGAGGATTATATTTAAACCACTTCTCCTTAGGGAGATCAACATGAGTAGCAAAGGATTCACAGAAAGAAGCTACTATCTCAGAGTCAAGTCCATATTTAGTGCTAAATTCACGGAAAACATCGGTATCCATAAAAGATTTAACACAATCAAACTTAGGGGTTATACCTGACTCCTTACCTTCGTCGAGGTCCCAATATTTAGAGTTGCATTTAATTCTTTTCAATAAATCCCATTTGAATTCAATAGTATTCATCATAAAAGAACCAGTACAAGAAGTATCGAGCATGGAGCGATTATTGAGAGAAAGTCGAGCATAAAATTTTTGAATAATAATTTCTCTTGAGAGCTCATGATTGGGGCATGAATATAACATTGAATTAAGCCTCCCCCAAGCTTGAGCGATCCTTTCTCCTTCGCGAGGCCAAAAATTATATATATAATTATGATCACGACGAACAAGATGCATAGGATAAAACTTCTGACGAAATTCCAATTTCAATCGGTTGTAGTTCCATGATCCTATATCATCACATAGCCTAAACCATGTCAATGCCTTTCCCTTCAAAGATAAAGGGAAGACCTTCTTCTTGATAACATCCTCGGGCATACCTGCAAGCTTAAATAATCCACAAACTTCATCCACATAGATTAAGTGCAAATCGGGATGCAATGTTCCGTCTCCTATAAAAGGATTACCTAGCAGTTTCTCTATCATACCCAAAGGAATTTCAAAGTAAAATTTTTCAATAGGTTCAGTAGGTTGAGGGGCAACTCTTTGCTCTACTGGTCGGGGTGAAGATACCCCGAACAAGCCCCTCAAAGGATTATGTTCCATAGTAACAAGTGACAGTAAATTTCAGCACACTTATATAAATTTTTCCTTACCAAAGGCGCTTCACTCCCCGGCAACGGAGCCAGAAAAGATTCTTGATGACCCACAAGTATAGGGGATCTATCGTAGTCCTTTCGATAAGTAAGAGTGTCGAACCCAACAAGGAGCAGAAGGAAATGGTAAGCAGTTTTCAGTAAGATATTCTCTGCAAGCACTGAAATTATCGGTAACAGATAGTTTTGTGATAAGGTAATTTGTAACGGGTAACAAGTAATAAAAGTAAATAAGGTGCAGCAGGATGGCCCAATCCTTTTTTAGCAAAGTACAAGCCTGGACAAACTCTTATATAAAGAAAAACGCTCCCGAGGACATATGGGAATTATCGTCAAGCTAGTTTTCATCACGCTCATATGATTCGCGTTCGTTACTTTGACTATTTGATATGTGTGTGGACCGGTGCTCGGGTACTGCCCTTCCTTGGACTAGCATCCCACTTATGATTAACCCCTTTTGCAAGCATCCGCAACTACAGAAGAAGTATTAAGGTAAATCTAACTGTAGCATGAAAAATATGGATCCAAATCAGCCCCTTATGAAGCAACGCATAAACTAGGGTTTAAGCTTCTGTCACTCTTGCAACCCATCATCTACTTATTACTTACCAATGCCTTCCCCTAGGCCCAAATAATGGTGAAGTGTCATGTAGTCGACGTTCACATGACACCACTAGAGGAGAGACAACATACATCTCATCAAAATATCGAACGAATACCAAATTCACATGACTACTTATAGCAAGGCTTCTCCCATGTCCTCAGGAACAAACGTAACTACTCACAAATCATATTCATGTTCATAATCAGAGGGGTATTAATATGCATAAAGGATCTGAACATATGATCTTCCACCAAATAAACCAATGATACGTCTCCAACGTATCTATATTTTTTGATTGTTCCATGCTATATTATATTCTGTTTTGGACATTATTGGGCTTTATTATACACTTTTATATTATTTTTGGGACTAACCTATTAACCGGAGGCCCAGCCCAGAATTGCTGTTTTTTGCCTATTTCAGAGTTTCGCGGAAAAAGAATATCAAACGGAGTCCAAATAGAATGAAACCTTCGGGAACGTGATTTTTGAAACGAACGTGATCTAGAGGACTTGGAACCTACGTCAAGAAAGCAACCAGGAAGGCACGAGGTAGGGGGCGCGCCTACCCCCCCCCCCCCAGGCGCGCCCTCCACCCTCATGGGGCCCATGTTGCTCCACCGACATACTTCTTCCTCCTATATATACCTACGTACCCTCAAACTACCAGATACGGAGCCAAAACCCTAATTCCACCGCCGCAACCTTATGTACCCGTGAGATCTCATCTTGGGGCCTTTTCTGGAGCTCCGACGGAGGGGACATCGATCACGGAGGGCTTGTACATCAACACCATAGCCTCTTCGATGATGTGTGAGTAGTTTACCTCAGACCTTTGGGTCCATAGTTATTAGCTAGATGGCTTCTTCTCTCTTTTTGGATCTCAATACAATGTCCCCCCCCCCTCTATTGTGGAGATCTATTCGATGTAATCTTATTTTGTGGTGTGTTTGTTGAGACCGATGAATTGTGGGTTTATGATCAAGTTTATCTTTGAACAATATTTGAATCTTCTCTGAATTCTTTTACGTATGATTGGTTATCTTTGCAAGTCTCTACGAATTATCAGTTTGGTTTGTCCTACTAGATTGATCTTTCTTGGAATGGGAGAAGTGCTTAGCTTTGGGTTCAATCTTGCGGTGTCCTTTCCCAGTGACAGTAGGGGCAGCAAGGCACGTATTGTATTGTTGCCATCGAGGATAACAAGATGGGGTTTATATCATATTGCATGAGTTTATCCCTCTACATCATGTCCTCTTGCTTAAAGCATTACTCTGTTCTTTTGAACTTAATACTCTAGATGCATGCTGGATAGCAGTCAATGTGTGGAGTAATTGTAGTAGATGCAGGCAGGAGTCGGTCTACTTGTCTCGGACGTGATGCCTATATACATGATCATACCTAGATATTCTCATAACTATGCTCAATTCTGTCAATTGCTCAACAGTAATTTGTTTACCCACCGTAATACTTATGCTCTCGGGAGAAGCCACTAGTGAAACCTATGGCCCCCGGGTCTATTTTCTATCATATTAATCTTCCATCAACAAGCTATTTCTTGCACCGTTTTTATTTTGCTTTATTTACTTCGCATCTTTATCATAAAAATACCAAAAATATTATCTTATCATATCTATCAGATCTCATTTTCGTAAGTGACTGTGAAGGGATTGACAACCCCTTTATTGTGTTGGTTGCGAGAATTTTATTTGTTTGTGTAGGTGTGAGGGACTCGTGCGTGGCCTCCTACTGGATTGATACCTTGGTTCTCAAAAACTGAGGGAAATACTTACGCTACTTTGCTACATCACCCTTTCCTCTTCAAGGGAAAACCAACGCAGTGCTCAAGAGGTAGCAACCAACTAGCATCAACTACAAGGAGTAATCAGCATACTAGCAACCCACAGGTACCAATCTGAGGTTTTGAGACAAAGATTGGATACAAGAGATGAACTAGGGTTTGAGATGAGACGGTGCTGGTGAAGATGTTGATGTAGATTGACCCTCTCCCGATGAGAGGATCGATGGTGATGATTTCCCCCTCCCGGAGGGATGTTTCCCCGGCAGAACAGCTCCGCGGGAGCCCTAGAATGGTTCAGCCAAGGTTCCGCCTCGTGGCGGCAGAGTTTCGTCCCGAGAGCTTGCTTATGATTTTTTCTAGGACAAAAGACCTCATATAGCCAAAGATGGGCACCGGAGGCCTGCCAAGGGGCCCACGAAGCAGGGGGCGCGCCCCCACCCTCGTGGATGGTGGGTGGCCCCCCTCTGGTGCTTCCTTCGCCCAATATTTTTTATATATTCTGAAACTGACTTCCGTGGAGTTTCAGGACTTTTGGAGTTGTGCAGAATAGGTCTCTAATATTTGCTTCTTTTCCAGCCCAGGATTCCGGCTGCCGGCATTCTCCCTCTTTGTGTAAACCTTGTAAGATAAGAGAGAATAGGCAAAAGTATTATGACATAATGTGTAATAACAACCCATAATGCAATAAATATCGATATAAAAGCATGATGCAAAATGGACGTATCACTTCACCATCGCGGTTGGTTGGTAGACGTATTTTGTTGTATCTCCCCGACCTTTGAACGCTGCCGCGAGCCGGATAGTGCCTTTGCCATGCTTGTTTGGCTTTTTGACGCTACGACCAGGTTGGCTAGCATATACGTTGCAGGTGCTCGTTGATCGCACTCTTCCATGGACCGTCATTCGTCTGGTCGATACACTTGGTTTCCTTCTTCTCATGTGCTTCTGAGTGGGAGTGCCCGATTCTGATGGGTTAGGTTATTTAGCGTGGAGGGTGCAGGCGGGTTTTCTATCAACCCGAAAGGAGTATGAAAAAAATTAGATTCGATTCACCTGCTCAATGAACAACTTATGTATTGTCAAATGAAAACATGACAAACATCATTTTTTTCTGATGTTAGTAAATACAAGCCAAATACAGACGCAATATGAACATAATCACTTGTAGATAATTCACGAAAAACATCCTTCTAATAGCTCGCCTAAATTCTTGGTTGCATTTGTTTTTGCCCTTTGCGTATCATTCATAAAATATGTTGTTTATAAATTGCTTTGCTTCTTGCCTCCAATTGGACATTGCGCCAAGGGCCTAACATGTCATCTAGTATATTTAGATGCTAATCACATCTGCAACACCATCCCTCAAATGCCCACATGCGTCCGGACCAAGTTGTCCGGATGTAGTTTGCCATCCAACGGGAATCCGTATTTTCCCGTGGACGTGTCCGCTTATCCAAATTCTCGCAAACTAGACACAAACCGGGGGAGATTTGCAGACATTCGGACCTCTGCCACGTTAGACTTCGACACCCCCGGCTCACTCAAATCCCCCCATTGGACCACTTTTCTTCCACTCCCCCCTTGCTTTCCATCCACACCCTCCTCGTCAGTTGCCGCCGTTATACCTCTTCGGCCGTTGCTCATGCATTGTTCGGACGTCCACAACCCCCACGCACGTGCCTGTCTACCTTGGACTATGCCACCGTCCATACAAGATACATCCGCAGCTAGGTACTCTTCGCCCTCCTACCAACACCTTCCATGAAGGACACCTCGCCCGACAGGTATTGGGTCAAATGCCATTGAGTGTTTGTTTACCTCTCATTGTTTCCTAGAGTAAGCACAATGGTGGGATGCTCAGTGATGGAGGATAGTTGATATGTGATGCGTGGTTGGTCGTATCTGCAAACTTTGTAAACATGAGGCAAAGGGGCTCGACCTTTTGGCGAAAGATGCATTCTTTTTTTTTCATGAGCAAAAGCACTTCACGCCCTACTACTTGAACGTGATTCATGAAGGCAATGTGAACCGTGTCATGTTCTACTGCAGTGCGATTGCACGGTTGGAGAGCATATGGCCACCTGGTGCGTCGGCGTTGGAGATTGTAAGTTTTGCTTTTTATTGCTCTGTATGTTGGTCAATTCATTGATTCACTCACTATTGTTACTTGATGTTTATTGAATAGCCCGTCCGCATTGCCGTGATGTACCACTTGAGAAAGGGCATGCCATTCATGTTGATGCATTATTGGATGGCATCGCGCGTGGAGCGACATGTGCGGATTCGGACTCGAGAATCGTTGGATTTTGAATCGATGAATTTATAAACTTGTTGAACATCATGTTATCTCAGATGAAATATTTATATTTGAACTATTGTTGCACTAGAGATTTTTGCATGTTATTTATGGATGAATGGTGCTATTTTCTTTAGTTATTTTGAGTGTCGCGGACTTAAAAAAAACAGAGGCGGACAAGTCCAGACCAGTCCGCACACAAACAATGTGTCTGTTTTAAGGGATGGTGTGGAGCCTTGAGGTGCGTTAGAGTTGTGGGGCTCGCAGTGTTCTAAGTGTATATATAGTCATAATGCGCTGGCTGGTTTTCTTTGTTCTCATAAGGTTGTAGAAGAAGATATTATTTCTTTTACGTCTTCTATCTTTTCTGTGTATTTCTCTACTGGCTCCAAAGTTTTTTATTTTTATTTTCCTTTTCAATTTTGTTTATGTTTTTTTAATTTTTTTTTATTTTCATTCATTATTTTCCACACCTAATTAATGAGCATTTTAAAAATCATGGCCATTTTTTAAAATCCATTCATATTTTTTCCAAATCCATGAATATTTTCTACATTTAAGAATAATTTTAAGTTCATAAAATTTTATAAAGTGCGTGAACATTTTTAAATTTGCAAAAATGTATGAAAATGAAATTTTTTTTAAATTCATGATTTTATAAAAAAATGGTTTCTTTAATTCTCAACATTTTTTAAATATTTTTTAAATCTAAGTACATCATTTGATTTAATGAACCTTTTCAAATAAAAAATGACACCCAATTTTTCTGAGCCAGAAGAAAAAGAAAGCAAAGTGAGCGAGTGGAGCTATGATCCAACCCGAGCAAGAGCTTCATGGGCTGGCCCACGTACGTGGCATAGGAGCAATTCCATGGTTTCATCATGGAATATGATCTCCCAAGCGCTCACACTACCACTACTTGGATACCACTCAAAAAAAAACCACTACTTGGATGACACTTAAGGCCAAAACATTTAGGGACCCAAACATTTAAAGACACAACAACAGGCAACAATCAGCTCCACTCTCATCTTACGATAAACACCGTCTCCAACAATAGCCGAACGTGATGTATATATGAATAAAAACAGTTTTGCTAAAATACATCTAGATGTGCCATTAGTATTGCACATCTAAGTTATATATCATTGATCTTACATTGAGATTCGTGTGAATATTTTTTTTTATGTTTGATTCACTAATTTAGATGTGCAATTGCTTTTATTTAGAAGTGCAATAACTAAAACATATCTAGATGTGCTCTAGACACACGTGAATAAAAAACACCGCCATTACCAGCATGCACTGCACCCAACGAACAACACATGCTAGAACCCACAACACCCACAGCCGTGCATGCATGGGAGCGCCCGCCGTGCCGCCTCGCGGCTGCTCTCCCGGCGCCGGCAGCGCCGTATGCCTGCGGGAATTCATGCCCCGCCGTCGAGTGGATAAGCCGCTGCACCGTCCAACCGCGCCTGCCGTATGTATTGCGCCGCAGCGCGCGTGTCCCCTCCCCTCCTCCCCGGTACAGTACGTACAGTGCGTACGCACAAGCTCTGAATCCGCGGCGTTATGGCGCGGGTGCCTCGAGCCAGCCTGAGGCCCTGAGCCCGTGGCATGCATGCGTTGCATGCGACGCAGCTTCACTTGTCGCCTCGTCTTGGCGGTGAGATGAACTGCGCCGCGGGCTGGGGCCATGGGGGACCTTGCCTGCCTGCCTGCTTGCTTGTATCTCTTCACGGCGTATCACTTGGCGCCACCTCCGGCCTCAGAGTGAGTGATGGCACGGCCAGGTCGGGCCTGGCACGCGTCTGCTGGCACCAAATTTGCTCGTCACTTATGTCTCAGAAAGAGTAAAAATGCCTCAGACAGAGTAAGGTGGCAAACTACCCTAACCCCATAACCCCATACTCTCTCTGTCCGGTGAAGAGTGTACATCTAACTTCAAAATTTGTTCATAAAAAGTGTATTTCTATCTTCCCAATGCATTTTAAAGTAGGAAAAAAAATACTTCTATCCATCACACGGTAATCAAGATCAATAGCAATTTACACATGGTCTTCTTAATTTCTACATGCACTTACTCCCTTCGTCCGGTGAAGAGTGTACATCTAGCTTCAAAAAATTTCCACAAAAAGTGTATTTCTATCTTCCCAATGCATATTAAATTTGGAAAAAAAATACTTCTCTCTCATCACACGGTAATCAAGACCAATAGCAATCTTCACATGATCTTCTTAATTTCTATGCACTTAGCTCATTGGGGATTGGGTAATTAAAGAGATAAGAGATGGTGGCTTGCACATTTCCAATGCATTTTTTCCTCAACTTCATAATTTGTCCTAAAATTTCTTGATGCACACTCTTCATCGGACAAAGGGAGTAGCTCATTGGAGATTGGGTAAATTAAAGAGGGAAGAGATGGTGGCTTGCAAATTTACAATGCATTTTTTTATTCAATTTCATAATTTGTTCTAAAATTTCTTGATGTACACTCGTCATTGGATGGAGGGAGTAACTCTGATGAGTAGGCCAAGAACTTGCTTTAAAAAGATAATCTACCACCGGCACACCCACTGACGGCACTCAAGATAAAAGGCAGCAAGCAATGTGACGGAAGCGCTACTCAGAGCCCAAGGAAATTCCCCAGAGGGGGGGAGGGGGGGACACCTGAGCCATTCAACCCCAGCGCTGCGCTCTCTGCTACAGCAATCGCGCTGGGTCTCTGTGCGCATTCACGCTAATAACTCGCAATCAAGGCCTCCTCAGCGCGAGAGTGCCCAGCACGCACTGCGCTTAGCATAGGACCACCACCTCACCCACAGACACATCTCGCGGGAATAATTCAAATCGCCAGTGGTACCTCACTGCCTCGCCGGGACACTGGCGCCCCCATTATTCAGAGCTGAACAATCTTCACACATTTGGCTATTCAGGGAAATGGAAGGAAATTGGGTACAGTAGCGCAGAAGGGGCAAGGGAGAGGATCTCTGTCACTTTCATTTTACTACATGGATTTGCTCGCTGTTGGTGAAAGGTCAGGGAAAATTGGCCACAAGTGGCTCCGAGAACGTCAGAGTTTTTGCCCGCCTCGGTTTCTTCTCGCCATCCGAAAACGGTAGCGATTTTTTTTTTTTGAAAGTGGTAGCTATTAGAATAAATCCGAGACGCTCCATTGATCTACCGAGGACCAAGCAATCACACAAGGCACGACACCGAGATTTGTTAACGAGGTTCACTGATATGGCTACATCCCCGGGGCATGACTACGGGCGCTCCTCCCCGTGACACCGTCACAATACTGCACCCCGGCCGCCCGGGCGCCGGCACACGCTGCCGGCTCCCCCGCGTGCCCGTGCTATTATGTTGGCATAGGTTACATCGTGTGTCTACCCCCGCTATATATGAGAGGCCTAGGATACAGGTGTCCTATTAGGACACAACTCTTACCGTGTCTACGCACAGTCCAAAACCAAGTCCAACTGTAACCTACCTTGTACAATAATATTCGACACAACTCTAACAAACTCCACCTTGGCGAATATTCTCCACCATCTTGGATTCATCCGTGCGTCGAACCTCCATGTACATTGGACTTGAGATACGCCATGAGCACCGCTGCTACTCCCAGACTCCACATGACTCCACCTGCAACTGTAGTCCCTTCTCGTCTTCCTCACAGTCAATACTCGAGCAAAATTAAGTTCCTCAATACTCTACTTTGTGCTCCCAACTTCCGGAGTATCCTCTCAACACCATCACACACCGACCATTGTCTGCATGAAAGTGAACAACTCACATATTGGACACCACATATAAGAGTTACCAGAACTCAACATCACCGCTCTTTGTTGACCGTCTGTCTGAAACTTGAAGGAATTTCACCGTCGCCTTGTGTCACCCTGAGTCAAATTCGCAGTTGTCTCACCCTTTTTCCGGCTAGTCTCTAGCATGTCCCACAGCTATAGTACTCCGCCTTCTTCTGTACTTGTAATCCGCACTTTGCCATGTGCACCGAACACCACAGAATATGCAGCCATGTACTCTCTCAGCTTTTGACAATTTCAGACTCTCCGCCACTTTCTCAGATTCACCATGGTCAACTCTTGTCAATCAACCGGCACCGATAGACCCAGTCACCAACTCGAATCTGGTACTCGTCAACACTGCTTCAGCACCCCCTGCACAATTTGTCTGACCACATGTCTGACCACCAGTGCCTTGGCCTGTCGCTGTGTCACCGTGCTTATTGCACGCCTCGCCGCTATCACCGCATCGAGCCTCTGCTGTCCTGGTCGAGTCTCCCGGGTAGCTAGCCCCCACTGCCTCAACCCCCACTGCAGAGAACCATCGATCATCACCAACCGATGCCGAGTATCACGTCTCCATCAGACCACTGGTACCCAGTCCGATCCACGTGTCTCTCACTATCCCGCTGAAATAGGCTTCGACTCTCCGTTAACTTACGCCGTAGCCCCTCCATCAGCTCAGAGTGAAGTCATCCATCAGACTCCAGCTCCACCTTTAACATGACTCCATGTAGCTGCGCCTTTGCTATCCCGCGCCTTGTCGACTTCAAGCTCTCATGTGTACACTGCCTTGAATCAACCCCGCGCCTTAGTCTTGTCGAAACCGCACAAGCCCTCAAGCCTGCACCACGTGTTTCCACGCCCCAGAAGTCGGCCACCATCAGCATCACGCTCCTATGTCATCGTCGCTGAAATCATCGCCGTCTTCTGCTTTGACCGACATCCATCAGACTGTCCAGTCCGACCCAGCCGAAATAACCCGACTGCAACCATGCTCTACCCTGCGTCGTGTCCGCCCCGCACTTCTCCGTGCATTGCTTGACGCCATGTGTTTGCATGATCCTGTCACAACATGCTCCAGACTCCTCCGAGCCTTATACGCACGTCGCCATCCTCATCGCACACATCCATCTTCATCAACTTGGCGTTCCGCTACACAATCAAGCAATCAACACTTGAGAAAACATGTAGCCATCAGACCAAAAAATAACCGTGGATCCACCCGCCAACTCCTGTTGATCTTATATGAACATGCGACGCCGTGTCTCGACACACCTTCATGCTGCCATCACGTACAATCCATGTACAAAGCAAAGAAAGTCAAAACAACATCCCTTGTAGCCTTCTCCGTGTAAAGAATTCCATGTCCACCACACCTGGCTACTGTAGACTTGATTTACTATCTTTTCTGCTCATCAATGCACGCATCATGGTGTTCTTTGACACCCTTTTTTTCCCCAACAAATCTCATGCCTTGCTCCTGTCAGACCAATTTGCTCGCAGCCGGCTTCCCACGCGGTGTCTTGCATCACGCGGCTCCCAAACAGCCCAGCCTGGGCCTCGCAGCCATAGGCCATCTTGCCTCATGCCTTGCCGCCCGCCCGCGACTAGGCCTCACGTCCTTTAGTGCGTCGGTCACGCCCGCAGCTGAACCGCGGATTTGCCGCATGCCTGGGCATCGAACGTTCGGCGTACACACCCTGGCAAGGGAGTCCGCACGTGCCGCCAGCCAACATCGCATCTCGCCAACAACAAGACGCCGAGAAGTTCAGCTTCAGCACGATTCCGCGGAGATCCGCATCTAGCATGCTGCCGCTGCAATCGCCGCCTGACAAACGCATCCGCCTCGTGCGTCCTAATTGCTTTTCACCTGACGATCTCCGAACGTTGCCGAGGTCCTCCTGAAATTGTGCGAACCCGCACGTTCACCGTGACCATCCGCCAGTCTTCGTCGCTTCCTCTAGATCAAAGATTCCGCAATCTCGAACATCGAACCTTGCTCATGATACCACTTGTTAGAATAAATCCGAGGCGCTCCATTGATCTACCGAGGACCAAGCAATCACACAAGGCACGACACCGAGATTTGTTAACGAGGTTCACCGATATGGCTACATCCCCGGGGCATGACTACGGGCGCTCCTCCCCGTGACACCGTCACAATACTGCACCCCGGCCGCCCGGGCGCCGGCACACGCCGCCGGCTCACCCGCGTGCCCGTGCTATTATGTTGGCATAGGTTACATCGTGTGTCTACCCCCGCTATATATGAAAGACCTAGGATACAGGTGTCCTATTAGGACACAACTCCTACCCTGTCTACACACAGTTCAAAACCAAGTCCAACTATAACCTACCTTGTACAATAATATTTGACACAACTCTAACGGTAGCGAATTCGAAAGCGCGCAGGTTCGGTCCGGTCCCTCTCACGGCCCATAATCTCGCGCCTTGTTTGAATCGGAAACACGCCACGTAAAGGAACTGTCGCCGGGTGATTCATGTGACTCTCTGTACTCTACTCCACTCCCTGAGAGGATGCAAACGGTTTAAGTTGGAGACTATTTAAGCTGCTGGATTTAAGAGGGATGGCACTGGTGAGGTGGGACGACAGCAGCAACCGGAATCAACGTATGTTTGATGGATTGGAGCATTCGGTAAATATGGGCCTGTGGATGGCACTGGCAGACAGACATCCTTGAGCTTGTTCAGGTATGAATAGTTATGAAACAACGACATGGTTGCCACGTGTTTAGGTACTCAATCATTGTTTGTTTTCTACTCCTTCCGTTCCATATTTAGTACAAAAATATACTAAATCAGCAACACTTAATTTGAAATGGAGGGAGCACATAGTAAGACGGAGGCAAAAGATTTATCTCATGTTTTAAAAAGACTTATCATATTTTATTTATGAAGACGTGGAATCAGAGTTTTAAGTAGCTAGACCAACAAAGGTGGATACAATTGGATTACTCTACCGGAATTCACGAGGTCACATGTTTTGCTCTTGCGAAATCCTAAATGCATGCATCGCTTCTAACCTTCGATATCACAATCACCGGCATCCTAGGTTTGGCATGGAAGACTCGTGCATTCGCGCATTCTACAATTCCCCGAGCGAGCTCATGGCCTTGCATTGAGAACCATGGAGCCAAACCTTCTCGTACCACCAATCTTTGACTGAATACAGTTCACTCCAAATTGCTGTGCCAAGCTGATGAAGACCTAAGCACTCCCAAATCATATTCCATCGCCACACGGTGTAGCGGCATTTGAAGAGGTCTTAGGCAGATTCCGGCTCGCACTTGCACAATTGACATAACCTGCAATTCGTGCGAGCTTGCCTATCTGCTCTTTAGACTATTTTGCATGATGGGCCACGAGAACAATTTCAACTTGGGAGGTGCCTAACATTTCACCCCTCTCTGCTCGACCTGTGTGTTCGGTTTATTCGGTTTATATGGGTTTTTGATTTGTACGGTATTAATACTTTAGTAAATACGGTATGGAATTAAAATACGGTTCGGTTTCGGTGTATACCAAATTATTTCGGTATGGTTTCAGTATATACCATAAAAACCAAAGTTGACGCGAATTTGAAAATTACGTAATAATAATTTACAAATTTATGACTGTGTTACTATTCATCACCCAGGGTGCAACATAAGTTATTCTTCACCCGAGGTAATCTTACGATCATTTCATAATTTAATTACGCTTGGAATTCAAATAGTTACATTCCTATTGATTCACTAGGTCAAATTTGACATAAGAAAATAAAAATATAGGTCATAAGACAAGAAAATTTGAAGTTTATGTGTACTTTAGACTATGTTTTTACGTTTGTAATTTTACATAACATAAAATATTTTTTACGGCGATTATATATTTTCTTACGGTCCCTTTTTGCGTCGGAAATAAGACAAAACTTACGGAACGTAAAATTACGGTGCATTGATAGTAAAATAGAGGGGGTGAAGAATAACTATTCCTCATTCAGGGTGACGAATAGCGCGACCCCTCAAAACACATACTATTTTACACAAAATAGTATATGACTATATATATAAGTATATATGCATGCATTGAATCATCCGTTGATGGTTATGGACGTGGTTAGCATTTTAAAAAGAGAAAAATGACTATTACAAGAAAATTTTACGTGCTTAGTAGTGAATTTGACTCATGTACAAGAAAAATGACAACTTGTATGGTTGTTCATCTCAAGAAATATAAATTTATGTTTTACTTCATTTTATTCGATTAATCGTTCGGTTTTTTGGTATATACCATAAAAACCAAAGTTCAAATCGGTATGAAAAGTTCAAACCATACCGAAACCAGAAACCATAAAAACCATAAAATCGATTCGGTTCGGTTTATTTTCGGTATGGTTTTTCAGTTCGGTTTTCAAATGCACAAAGTACTCGCTGCATCCCGGAAGCAGTGGGCGGTCTAGAGGGTGGACAGGGTTGTTTCAACCCATCCTTAGATTACACAGTAGTCTATATATTATACTCCCTCTAATCCATATTGATTGTCACTAATTTAGTAAAACTTTGTACTAAATCAGCGACTACTAATATGTAGTGCCGAGCGAACAAACACGCACCCCATTCCCTCCCTTGCATGCTTCTGGGCCGGCCCATGTTTAGTCTAGGCGCCCCTCTTTTATTTCCTCTTGTTTTTTTTCTAATTTGTTTACTTCATTAAAAATGTTCATGATTTAAAAAAAATCAAATTTCAAAATTTCACGAATGTTTTCAAATATTGTAGTTTCGGAAAAAAATATTCCTGAATTTGTAAAATATATTCTTAATTTTAAAATTTGTGAATTGTGAAATTGTTTGTGAATTCGTAAATATTCATGATTAAATATTTTTGCATGAATTCATTAAATATTCATGATATAAACAATGTTCATAATTTTTTTTAAATTGCGTGTTGAAAAAATGTTCACAAATTTCGGAAATTAAATATTTTCCAGAACTTTTAAAAATATTTGCAAATTCTTCACGATTTTCGGAAAATTTAATGAATTCAAAAAATGTTTCTAATTTCTAAAAAAGGTTAATTATTTTTTTAAATTACAAATTTGACAAATAAAAGGAGAAATGTTGAAAAACAGAAAAGGAAAGGAAAAATAGAAAACAAAATAAAAACGAAAAATAAAATAAATTTAAAAGAAAAAGAAAAACATGGTGTGAGAAGGTTCTAGAACCTTTTGAAACCGGAAGAGGGAGCGTCCGGTTGGGCCATCCCAAATTCACCTAAGCCAGCACGGCGGGCGGGTGTCGTCCCAAATTTACCTACGTGATGAATAGGGACCCCGGTCACCAGCAGGGAATTTCCAGCTTACCTCATTTTTCATATCTCCAGTCAAGCATATTCCCGCGCTATGCAGTGTTGAGCTTCATACAACAACTTGGTCTCAGGACATTTTGTGTGACTCCAGATTTGATGAAGATGACCGCGCAAAAGTTATTATGGTAATGTAAGCAATCTGGACGTCTAGAAACAACATTACTTATGACAAACAAAGCTTGGATCCAATGGTGTTGATGAAGAAAACCAGGAAAGCTCTGGCGATTCTGGAACTCCCTAGGGACCAAGCTAAGATCTTGCCTGGACATGGCTGGCAACCTGCTGAAGAAGACTACATCAAGATTAATGTTGACGCGGGTATATCAATGGAAGCCAGGCTCACAGGAGTAGGTGGAGTTGCTCGATCATCCACGACTTACCTCGGTGCCTGGTGCAAGCCGATCCATGACGTCATTGACTCGCTTGTTGCAGAGGCTCTTGCTCTCCGTGAAGGTGTAGTCTTCGCAAAGCTTCGTGGCTTTGAGCGAGTGCAAATGAAGACTGACAGTCAAGATGTGGTCGATCTCTGGAACTCGCGCCGTTCTTCGCGCTCTTTGATAGCACTAGTGCTTCTAGATATTGAAGGGTTAGCAGATAGTTTTTTCTCTTTTAGTATTTATCATGTAAAGAGGCATTCTAATGTACCTGCCCACCTGCGTGCAAAAAATGCTTGCACACTGGAGGTGACAGATTGTTGGATGTACTCTCCCCCTGGGTTTCTGGTGACTAGCCTGATGGCGGACACTGCTGAAGCCCGTTTGATTGAATAAAACCCTCCAGTTCCACGCAAAAAAACGTGCACCCCACTCCCTCTCCCTTGCATGCTTTTGGACCGGCTCATCTGTGGGGTGGGCACCCCTGTTTTATTTTCCTTTGCTTTTTTCTATGTTTTTTCTTCATTAGAAAATGTTCAGGATTTCAAAGAAAAATTAAATTTCAAAGACATCATGAATTTACAATATCTTCTTTAGTTCAGAAAATGTTTGTGAGTTCGAAAAGATGTTCTCAAATCCGAAAAAATCGTTAATTCGAAATATGTTCCTGTATTTGAAAAAATGTTCTCAAATATTTGAATTCAGGAGTTTTAAAAAAATGTTCACAAACTTCAGAAAATGTTCTAATATTTTTAAAAATGTTTGTGACTTGTGAAGTTGTTTGTGATTTCGAAAATATTCCTGATTTCAAAAATTCTTCATGATTTCAATTTTTTTCCTGAATTCAAAAAACTTTCCTGCACTTCAAAAAATGTTCTCAAATATGTGAACTCATCAGTTAAAAAAAATTCACAAACTTCAAAAAAAATGTGCACAGAATTGTAAAAATCTTCTTGACTTCTGAAATTGTTCGTGATTTACAAAATATTCATTGTTTTAAAAATTGGTCATGATTTCAAAAAATGTCCGTGAATTCAAAAAATGTTGACAATTTTGTTTTCATAGTTTTTGTAAAATGTGCATAAGTTTGGAAAAATGTTCACAAATTTCATAAATAGTTCTAGAAATTCAAAAATTGTTCACAAATTTTGAAATTTGTTGCGATCTTTAAAATAAAACACGAACTAAAAACCGTTTCATGATTTATAAAAATGTTTACCAATTTTTTAGAACTTGGGAATTTGATTAAAAAATGAAAAGTAGAAATGGTTAAGGAAAATAGAAAAAAATAAAATAAAACAGGAGGTAAAAACCCGTTTTCCAAAACCGGAAGGAAAAACCCGTTTCCCAAATTCACCTGGCGAGCGAGGCGGGCAACGGGGATGCGCATTTGGACCTACGCGATGAACAGGGATCCCAGTCATCAACAGTGAATTTCCACCTTATCTCATTTTTCGTATCTCCAGTCAAGCTTATTTCCTGTAAAGTGCACCAAAGATTGAAGACTTCTTGTATGTGCATCGACGAAAGGCCATGTTGCACGTCAGTGTAACTGATTCAGCCGTTGTTCCGCATAGCCTTACGAACTTTGCATTTCTTGCGTTTGGATAACTCGGCTTGCATCCATGAAACCAAGGCGAGTGCCAACAAAAAATGGCAGTCTTCCCGTCCCTAACTGTAACGATGACTTCCGCATAAAATAGATCCATGTCCTGATCGTCACAGGCAGTGTCAAAGCCTACCCAGGCCCTTCCAAGCAAACCAGGTCCACCCTAGGCGCAATGTGGTACTGTACTTCTGAAATTGCACCTGCCCGAATTATATTTTGTAATAAGACATAAAATTGTCTCATCAGAACTATTATGTGAATTTTGCAACAGATAATATTTGATAAAGCAATCATCGTCAACACATTTTCATCCACTGCAGGGTATCATCGGTAAGATGAAAACTACTAGATGCTCGGCAAAAATATGACAACGTTTAAAGATTACATATAAGCCCCATGACATATAGGAAGCAACTCCAACATAACGAGTAACCACCACTTGTTCAAACATATCCGGATGTGTGCTAATTATTCATGGGGTATGCGGTAGTACATTTCGATAGGCATAAGCCCAGTTGGCCCAGACTAGGACTCTGAGTTCAGAAGCCCTGCTCAAGAAGGTAATCGCCGAGCCTCTCAACCACCATGTTGCACTGTCCAGGAGTCATTGGTTCCTCGTAGATTCCAATGATAATGGCTAGACTCGTCTTCTTGATTGTAACCCCTCCTGACCCCTGCAGAGAAAGCACCATTGATGAGATATAAGATGCAAAATGTTCGACATTAGGGAACAGCCCGTAGCCCGTACTAACACATCTTACTTTGAAGTAAACTTGTCAACTTTCTTGTGCTGAAATACTACTGCATTAATTTAGTTTCAGGAAAAATAGAAGTGTGATCAGTCAACTTCCAGTTAAAGTTTGGATTGATCATATAAGCTGAAATACTGACCACCACTAGAGGGAAACTGTAGAACAACTTACAAATCTAGATGATTCTTAAGACGCTAAAACTATTAACAGAAGAAATGATCTTTTATCATCACTAAAATACCAAGGCAGAGCGAATTTGAGACTAATCAATGCATACATAATTTGTTTGTGACCCAACTTAAACTGAATGAATATTTTTGCTATCCGAAGTCAGGGACTTCTGCATGCTTGTAACCCACTTGTCAACCATAGGTGTGACCGTGTGAGGTTCATGATGATAACATTTTTCTTTCGTGCAATCTAGGCAGTGTGCCTTGTGTACTAGTGAACGCATTTCTAGTATATTGTGCACACGGTAATTTTTCAGTTTCCCTCTAGTGCCTGGTGACCAGTAGAGCTGCTATTTTAGTCAGTATTATTATTGACACCAGTATGAAAACCTTGCTTGTAACTTGTAAGCAACAGAATGGTAGATTGAAGCTTGTCAAGTTGCAAGAGAGTATGTCAAACTCAATATTTTCTGACTAGTAAAGAATTGTCACTGAATATCAGAGATGTTTCAACTGTCTGACAAATGTAGCAGGTGGTGGTGAGTTTTACTTGCATTTCAACTCTTATTTCTCAACCCTTTACAACAGAGTGGCTATTTTGTGCAAAAAAAAGAGTTAAGTACAAATGTATATATAACATGCTTCCTATGTAACATCCAGTCATCATCTTTTATTTGAAAGGCAGAGTGATATTGTTATAGCTTTGTTCTTAATCGGAAAGCATGTTGCAATTGTATTCCATTACGCTGTGGGTAAGATAGATTTCAAGTTAACTTTTTCTCCAAAAAAAATCAAATTTTCCCTGAGTGTCCAGCTCCTGGGTGGCTTGCTCAACATTTTATATGGTACAAGAAGGATTCATATGAACGATGTGACCATACAGCTACAGAAGCTAACTCATACAGCTAGTAATTCCTTTGCCCAGGAGAGCCAAGACCAAAGAGCAAGACCAAGGATTCGTATGAACAATTTGACCATACGGCTACAGAAGACCAGTGTCTGATTCATAAGTATTTAAGACATGATTACAGTCCATGTTCCGATGTTAATTCTTTATTTCTGCATGCATTATAAGCCGATATAATGAAGTCTGCTCTCCTACTTTCGAAGAAACTTTGTAACACCATGGTTTCTTTAAAGGAGTCTAGTGGTAGAAAATGGAATGCCAGGTCCTAACCTTTTTGCCCCGAATGACAGCCCCAGGTTCACCTTGAATAACCATGTACTTTGTACCACCAAGGAATAATCCAGTTGGTGCTAAAGAGCCTGGTTCATCGAAGTCATTTAGTACTGCAGTAATTTCTTCAGGTTTGACCTGTGGAATGTAGAAACACACTGATCATAAGTCATGAGAATGATGCAATATAATCTTTCAAAACCGTAAAAAGTAACGCTGTAAGATAAAGAGAGCAAAGGTTTGCAAACTGAACATACAAACTCATGGATTGACAAAAAAGCATACTGAAGATGCAAACTAATGGTGTCACAAAAAAAGCATACTGAGCAGTGGATCTTCCTTCCCCAACAATTAAAAATTACGAAGCCACGGCCCAATACAGTTCGAAATAGTAGTTAGCACAAACAAACTTTATGCTCCCTGCAATCTGATGATCCAAGCCATGTCTCTAGAAGAATTACTTCTACCACCAATTTGATACAGTACTTTTTATTTTGGTAATTATTATGTGTTTTAGGCTAGCCGGAAAATAAACTTTTGGTCCGTATGGCCACATAGATATCACCGGGCAATGTGCTTCTATCTATTCATAGTTTCGGATGCTTATATATAACAAAAATTTCATCACAAGTAAGCACATGTGCACTTGAAACCTAGCCCTGAAGGAGCCGCGTTAACCACAGGAGGTAGAACCAACCAACTGCATTGGTACTTTGTAATACATCCTAGATTACGATTGCGACAAGCAGGTAAAAATCGATTCCCCAGCGGATCAGGCCCGCGGTAACCCAGACAAGCGAGATCTTAGCCGAGTCAAACATATATTGACCAGGTAAAACTAAGTAAAACAGAGCAGGGAGCATCAATGGGTAGACAATCTAAAGGGAGGAGAAGGAGGACCTCAGGGAAGGGCTCGGACTGCGCCCAGACGGCGCCGTCGTGGCCGAGGATGGCGGCGGCGGTGAGGCGCTGGCCGTCGATGTCGCAGAGCAGCTGCTCGTCAACGTACGTCTGCCACGACATCCTCCTCCCTCCTCGCTCGCCTGCTCGCGGGATCTTTTTTCTCTCCCGAGATTTTTGCTCGCTCGTGGGGTGGCAGTGGCAGGCAGGTTGTGATGCTGCTGGTTTTCTCCTGCGAGTCGCGTACTTATGCGACGCCCGCGAAGACGTGTGTCTAGTCTTAGTCTACAGGTTGGCACGACTCCTCCGTCCAATGTGGGAATCCATTCGTTCGTTCGCTCCCTGGCGACAACGAAGCGGAATTGTTTTCCTTCCAAATATTTTTACGATTCGATGCTTCTTCCCTGGAGTGGACGGCCTCAAACGTTACCTGGCCTCACGTCGATTGACATTAGTGATGTTATACAGTGCTATTTTAGTGTTTTTTTTGCGTCACCTTTGGCCAAGATATGATCCACTTTTGCGTCGCATCAGATCTTCGTCGAGCCTGTCTGGTGCTTGGCTTGCTCTGCTTTTGATGTGGTGTGTTTGTTCGACGCGTGGTGCGTGGCACGACCTCCTTTGTGGAAGGGACAAGGCGTAGAAGCTTCGGTTGGAGCATGGCCTCGTAGCATATCTGCTCCTTGCTGTCGGCCAGTGTTCCTTCCAGCGCTCGAGATAGACCTTCTCCTGCTCCGGCGTCGCGGCGAAGTAGACGGGAGGCGTGCTCACCCACTCGCGGTACTGGCCCGTCCACGAGTAGGCCTCCTCCGGCCAAATGGGTGGAGGCGTGGAGCGCTTACGCGTCGGCTCCGGCTCCGGCTCCGGCTTGGGCTAGACGGGCGGCGACGATGGCGGTGGCAGCACGAAGAGCGGGATGTGGACGGAGTCCCCCGCCGCCAATAGGACAAGGACTTGCCCCAGCCCATCCCAGTGCGTGTCCTCCTCGAGGCGGCTAGCCTCCATCGCGTGCTGCAGGGCCTCCTCGAGGGCGGCTTGGTACTCCGCCTCCGCCTCCATGTCCTCCGGATCTACCTGCGGGGCGGCGGTGGGAACGGCGACGGAACGACGTCGACACCCGAGCGCCGTTGCTCCTCGTGTTCGAGGGCGAACCACGCCTCCCAGTTGGGGGGGTCGGCGGCGTACTCTAGCAGCCGACGCTGCTCCGGCGGGAGCTGCACGCGGCGCCTGCGTACCTCGTTGTCGTGCGCTGGCTACGCGGAACTGCTGGCACGGGGATCCGCTTTGGATCCAGATGCCAATGGTGCAGCAGCGTGACATCGGGGTACGGCAGTGGTTGCCTGTACTCCCAGTGCCATCACGCTTGGTGCACCGGGATGTGCAGGCGCCGACGACCAGGGCGAAAACGCGGCGCCGCCGGAGGAGGAGGGAGAAGGGGAGCACGAGAGGACAAGGCGCCGGGGGTGCCCTTGCCCTTGCCATTGTTGCTGCCGAAGAGGCCCACGGGCGCGCTAGGGTTTGCGGTCGTCGGTGAGGAAGCAAAGGGAGTGATGGGGGGCTAGATGTGGACGGGAGAAGTGGATGAGGCCGACCCCGCCACACGCGTAGTTAAAAAAGGACGCTTCCCCTGGTTGACGCGTGGGCCCGATGTCGGTGCTCGTCATAAATCAGATGATCGATGGCGGTTGGGTGGCCTACAAGTGGGGACGCGGCGGACGGCGAGGGAACGCGCGGCGCGTCCACTTCGCGTCCGCGCCGACGCATTCCAGGCACAATTTTGGGCCGGAAATGGGTCGGCGCGGACGCCAGGCGGACACGATTTGAGCTTGGATCGGCGCGTTGGGCCTTCACTTCTGTCCGCGTCGATCCAAACGGACGCGGACGAACGAAATGGGTCGCCCCATTGGAGTTGCTCCAATCTACATGTAAATGTTAACGTGTGTGTCATTTTTGATCGTACAACCTTACTATTGTGAGAAAGCAATCATATTTACGGATATTCTTTACGACTAGATCCACATATCCTCTCTCTCCTATACCTGGCCATCCCTTGGGCTGGGCCGGGCCTGAGCAAGCCTGATGTAGAAATCCCAGGCGCGGGCCTGGCATAGGCGCGGGCCTAGAAATCAGGCCCAAGACCGGCCCGTCAACGCAAAAGCCCGCTGGGCCTTTTTGTTAACACGCAAATATGACGGGCTCGGGCCCGGCCTGGCCTTCGGGCTCAATATCTAGGCCCAGCCCCAGCCCATGAGGAGCGTCGGGCTGGGCTTTTTCGGGCCGGGTCGTGTCAGGCTGCCCATGGCCAGGTAGGCTCCCTCCCTCTCTCCAACCTAATAATCCTGTAAATCCAACTTATTAGAAACTCTTTGTATGTGTAAGTTTGCTCGCTATGAAATGAGTAATGCTAGACACCCGATGAGTGTATAAAGTATTAACTGAATGGTTAGAAATGAGTGAAACAAATTGGAAACATAAGCTCAAAATATGTGAGTGTGTAGAAGGGATCCCAACGCCCATCCCCAAACGGACATGTAAAGGTCAGCATGTGTATTATGTAAAGGACATGTAAAGGGCAGGTTTAATGAGAAGGAAGAGGCCAATAATCTACATATAAAGGTCAGCGTGTGTATCATTTTTGATCATACAACCTTACTACTGTGAGAAATCAATCCTATTTACGGATATTCCTTACCGACTAGATCTACATATCCTCTCTCCCTCCTATACCTGGCCATCCCTCGGGGCGGGTCGGGCTTTGGACAGGGCCTGACCAAGCTTGACATAGAAATCCCAGGCCCGGCCCAGGCATCGGGCCTAGAAATCAGGCCCAAGCCCCGCCCACCAACGTAAAAGCCCGTTGTGCCTCTTCGTTAACTCACGAATATGACGTGCCTGGGCCCGGCCCGGCCTTCGGGCTCAATATCTAGGCCCAGGCCCGGCCCATGAGGAGCGTCGGGCTGGGCTTTTTTGGGTCGGGTCGGGTCAGGCTGCCCATGGCCAGGTAGGCTCCCTCCCTCTCTCCAACCTAATAATCCTGTAAGTCCAACTCATTAGAAATTTTTCGTATGTGTAACTTTGCTCGCTATGAAATGAGTAATGCTAGACACACGATGAGTGTACGAAGGATTAACTGAATGGTTAGAAATGAGTGAAACAAATCAGAAACAGAAGCTCGAAATCTGTGAGTGTGTAAAAGGGCATTCCAACGCCCATCCCCGAACGAACATGTAAAGGTCAGCGTGTGTATCATGTAAAGGACATGTAAAGGGCAGGTTTAATGAGGAGGAAGGAACCCATAATCTACACGTAAAGGTCAGTGTGTGTATCATTTTTGGTCGTACAACCTTACTACTATGAGAAAGCAATCCTATTTATGGATATCCTTTACCGACTAGATCTACATATCCTCTCTCCCTCCTATACCTGGCCATCCCTCGGGTCGGGCCAGGCTTCGGGCCGGGCCTGACCAAGCCTGACGTAGAAATCCCAGGCCCGGGCCCAGCCCAGGCATCGGGCCCGGCCCAAGACCGTCCCGTCAACATAAAAGCTTGTCGGTTCTCTTCGTTAACTCGCAAATATGATGGGCCCGGGCCGGCCTTCAGCCTAGGTATCTAGGCCCAGTCCCGGCCCATGAGGAGCGTCGGGCTGGGCTTTTTCGGGTCGGGTCGGGTTGGGTCAGGCTGCCCATGGCTAGGTAGGCTCCCTCCCTCTCTCCAACCTAATAATCCTGTAAGTCCAACTCATTAGAAATTTTTCGTATGTGTAACTTTGCTCGATATGAAATGAGTAATGCTAGACACACGATGAGTGTATGAAGGATTAACTGAATGGTTAGGAATGAGTGAAATAAATCGGAAACAGAAGCTCGAAATATGTGAGTGTGTAGAAGGGCATCCCAACGCCCATCCCCAAACGGACATGTAAACGCCAGCGTGTGTATCATGTAAAGGACATGTAATGGGCGGGTTTAACGAGGAGGAAGGAGACCATAATCTACATGTAAAGGTCAGCATGTGTATCATTTTTGGTCGTACAACCTTACTACTTTGAGAAAGCAATCCTATTTACGGATATTATTTACCGACTAGATCTACATATCCTCTCTCCCTCCTATACCTGGCCATCCCTCGGGCCGCGTCGGGCTTCGGGCCGCGTCGGGCTTCGGGCCAGGCCTGACCAAGCCCAACGTAGAAATCCCAGGCCTGGGCCCGGCCCAGGCGTCGGGCCTAGAAATCAGGCCCAAGCCCAGCCCATCAACGTAAAAGCCCGCGGGCCTCTTCGTTAACTCGCAAATATGACGGGCCCGGGCCGGGGCCCGGCCCATGAGGAGCGTCGGGCTGGGCTTTTTCGGGCCGGGTCTGGTCACGCTGCCCATGGCCAGGTAGGCTCCCTCCCTCTCTCCAACCTAATAATCCTGTAAGTCCAACTCATTAGAAATTTTTCGTGTGTGTAACTTTGCTCCCTATGAAATGAGTAATGTTAGATACACGATGAGTGTACGAAGGATTAACTGAATGGTTAGGAATGAGTGAAATAAATCGGAAACGGAAGCTCGAAATATGTGAGTGTGTAGAAGGGCATCCGAACGCCAATCCCCAAACTGACATGTAAAGGTCAGCGTCTGTATCATGTATAGGACATGTAAAGGGCAGGTTTAATGAGGAAGGAGCCCATAATCTACATGTAAAGGTCAGCGTGTGATCATTTTTGGTCGTACAACTTTACTACTGTGAGAAAGCAATCCTATTTACGGATATCCTTTAGCGACTAGATCTACATATCCTTTCTCCCTCCTATACCTGGCCATCCCTCAGGTCGGGCCGGGCCTGACCAAGCCCGACGTAGAAATCCCAGGCCCGGGCCCGGCCCAGGCGTGGGGCCTAAAAATCAGGCCCAAGCCCGGCCCGTCAATGTAAAAGCCCATCGAGCCTCTTCATTAACTCGCAAATATGACGGGCCCGGCCTTCTGGCTCAATATCTAGGCCCAGGCCCGACCCATGAGGAGCGTCGGGATGAGCTTTTTTGGGCCGGGTCGGGTCAGGCTGCCCATGGCCAGGTAGGCTCCCTCCCTCTCTCCAACCTAATAATCCTGTAAGTCCAACTCATTAGAAATTTTTCGTATGTGTAACTTTGCTCGCTATGAAATGAGTAATGCTAGGCACGCGATGAGTGTACGAAGGATTATTTGAATGGTTAGGAATGAGTAAAATAAATCGGAGACAGAAGCTCGAAATATGTGAGTGTGTAGAAGGGCATCCCAACGGCCATCCCCAAACGGACATGTAAAGGTCAACGTTTTTATCATGTAAAGGACATGTAAAGGGTAGGTTTAATGAGGAGGAAGGACCCCATAATCTACACGTAAAGGTCAGCGTGTGTATCATTTTTGTTCGTGCAACCTTACTACTGTGAGAAAGAAATCATATTTATCACACCCGAGGCCATGTCTGTACATGCTAGGCTCGTCAACACCCGTTGTATTCGAACGTAAGAATCTATCACACCCGATCATCACGTGGTGCTTCGAAATGACGAACTTTCGCAACGGTGCACAGTTAGGGGGAACACCTTCTTGAAATTTTAGTGAGGGATCATCTTATTTACTACCGTCGTTCTAAGAAAATAAGATGTATAAACATGATAAACATCACATGCAATCAAATAGTGACATGATATGGCCAATATCATATTGCTCCTTTTGATCTTCATCTTCGGGGCTCCATGATCATCATCGTCACCGGCATGACACCATGATCTCCATCATCATGATCTCCATCATCGTGTCTCCATGAAGTTGTCTCGCCAACTATTACTTCTACTTCTATGGCCACCGGTTAGCAATAAAGTAAAGTAATTACATGACGTTTATGTTGACATGCAGGTCATAAATAAATAAAGACAACTCCTATGGCTCCTGCCGGTTGTCATACTCATCGACATGCAAGTCGTGATTCCTATTACAAGAACATGATCAATCTCATACATCACATATCATTCATCACATTCTTCTTGGCCATATCACATCACATAGCATACCCTGCAAAAACAAGTTAGACGTCCTCTAATTGTTGTTTGCATGTTTTACGTGGCTGCTATGGGTTTCTAGCAAGAACGTTTCTTACCTACGCAAAAACCACAACGTGATATGCTAATTGCTATTTACCCTTCATAAGGACCCTTTTCATCGAATCCGATCCGACTAAAGTGGGAGAGACAGACACCCGCTAGCCACCTTATGCAACTAGTGCATGTCAGTCGGTGGAACCGGTCTCACGTAAGCGTACGTGTAAGGTTGGTCCGGGCCGCTTCATCCCACAATGCCGCCGAATCAAGATTGGACTAGCAACGGTAAGCATATTGAACAAAATCAACGCCCACAACTACTTTGTGTTCTACTCGTGCATAGAATCTACGCAATAGACCTAGCTCATGATGCCACTGAAGGGGAACGTAGCAATAATTCAAAATTTTCCTACGTGTCACCAAGATCAATCTAGGGAGTCATCTAGCAACGAGGGAGGAGTGGATCTACATACCCTTGTAGATCGTGCGCGAAAGCGTTCAAGAGAACGGGGTTGATGGAGTCGTACTCGTCGTGATCCAAATCACCGATGATCCTAGCGCCGAACGGACGGCACCTCCGCGTTCAACACACGTACGGAGCAGCGACATCTCTTCCTTCTTGATCCAGCAAGGGGGGAGGAGAGGTTGATGGATATCCAGCAGCACGACGGCGTGGTGGTAGAAGTAGCGGGATTCCAACAGGGCTTCGCCAAACGCTGCGGGAGGAGGGAGATGTGTCATGGGAGGGAGAGGGAGGCGCCAGGGCTTAGGTATGGTTGCCCTCCCTTCCCCCCACTATATATAGGGCCAAGGGAGAGGGGGGCGCAGCCCTGGCCCTTCCTCCAAGGAAGGGTGCGGCCAGGGAGGAGTTCCACCTCCCCAAGGCACCTAGGAGGTGCCTTCCCCCTTTAGGACTCTTCCTTTCCCTCATCTCTTGGCGCATGGGCCTCTTGGGGCTGGTTCCCTTGGCCCATATAGGCCAAGGCGCACCCCCTACAGCCCATGTGGCCCCCCGGGGTAGGTGGCCCCACCCGGTGGACCCCCGGGACCCTTCCGGTGGTCCCGGTACAATACCGGTGACCCCGAAACTTATCCCGATAGCCGAAATAGCACTTCCTATATATAATTCTTTACCTCCGGACCATTCCAGAACTCCTTGTGACGTCCGAGATCTCATCCGGGACTCCGAACAACTTTCGGGTTACTGCATACTAATATCTCTATAACCCTAGCATCACCGAACCTTAAGTGTGTAGACCCTACGGGTTCGGGAGACACGTGGACATGACCGAGACGACTCTCCGGCCAATAACCAACAACGGGATCTGGATACCCATGTTGGCTCCCACATGCTCCTCGATGATCTCATCGGATGAACCACAATGTCGAGGACTTAATCAATCCCGTATACAATTCCCTTTGTCTATCGATACGATACTTGCCCGAGATTCGATCGTCGGTATCCCGATACCTTGTTCAATCTTGTTACCGGCAAGTCTCTTTACTCGTTTCGTAACACATCATCCCGTGATCAACTCCTTGATCACATTGTGCACATTATGATGATGTCCTACCGAGTGGGCCCAGAGATACCTCTCCGTCCCACGGAGTGACAAATCCCAGTCTCGATTCGTGCCAACCCAACAGACACTTTCGGAGATACCCGTAGTGCACCTTTATAGTCACCCAGTTATGTTGTGACGTTTGGCACACCCAAAGTATTCCTACGGTATCCGGGAGTTGCACAATCTCATGGTCTAAAGAAATGATACTTGACATTAGAAAAGCTTTAGCGAACGAACTACACGATCCTTGTGCTAGGCTTAGGATTGGGTCTTGTCCATCACATCATTCTCCTAATGATGTGATCCCGTTATCAATGACATCCAATGTCCATGGTCAGGAAACCGTAACCATCTATTGATCAACGAGCTAGTCAACTAGAGGCTTACTAGGGACATGGTGTTGTCTATGTATCCACACATGTATCTGAGTTTCCTATCAATACAATTCTAGCATGGATAATAAACGATTATCATGAACAAGGAAATATAATAATAAGTAATTTATTATTGCCTCTAGGGCATATTTCCAACACCCAACTCCTTTGATCCATGGCTGGGCATCTAGAACAGCTCTACCGAGATCATTGACAACAAAGTTACTGACCATGTTCGGCTGGGCTTTTTCGGGCCGGGTCGGGTCAGGCTGCCCGTGGCCAGGTAGGCTCCCTCCCTCTCTCCAACCTAATAATCCTGTAAGTCCAACTCATTAGAAATTTTTCGTCTGTGTAACTTTGCTCGCTATGAAATGAGCAATGCTAGACGCACAATTAGTGTACGAAGGATTAACTGAATGGTTAGGAATGAGTGAAATAAATCGGAAACAGAAGCTCAGAATATGTGAGTGTGTAGAAGGGCATCCCAATGCCCATCCCCAAACGGACATGTAAAAGTCAGCGTGTGTATCATGTAAAGGACAAGTAAAGGGTGGGTTTAACAAGGAGTAAGGAGCCCATAATCTACATGTAAAGGTCAGTGTGTGTATCATTTTTGGTCGTACAGCCTTACTACTATGAGAAAGCAATCCTATTTACGGATATTCTTTACCGACTAGATCTCCATATCCTCTCTCCCTCCTATATCTGGCCATCCCTCGGGCCGCGTCGGGCTTCGGGTTGGACCTGACCAAACCCAATGTAGAAATCCTAGGCCTGGGCCCGGGCCTGGCCCAGGCGTCGGGCCTAGAAATCAGGCCCAAGCCCGGCCCGGCAATGTAAAAGCCCACTGGGCCTCTTTGTTAACTTGAAAATATGATGGGCACGGGCCCGACCCAGCCATCGGGCTCAAATATAGTCCTAGGCCCGGCCCCAGCCCATGAGGAGGGTCGGGCTGGGCTTTTTCGGGCCGGGTCGGGTCAGGCTACCCATGGCCAGGTAGGCTCCCTCCCTCTCTCCAACCTAATAATCCTATAAGTCAAACTCATTAGAAATTTTTCGTATGTGTGACTTTGCTCGCTATGAAATGAGTAATGCTAGACACACGATGAGTGTACGAAGGATTAACTAAATGGTTAGGAATGAGTGAAACAAATTAGAAACAGAAACTCGAAATATGTGAGTGTGTAGAAGGGTATCCCAATGCCCATCCCCAAACGGACATGTAAAGGTCAGCATGTGTATAATGTAAAGGACATGTAAAGGGCATGTTTAATGAGGAAGGAGCCCATAATCTACATGTAAAGGTCGTCATGTGTATCATTTTTGGTCATACAACCTTACTACTGTGAGAAAGCAATCCTATTTACGGATTTCTTTACCGACGAAATCTACATATCCTCTCTCCCTCCTATACCTGGCCATCTCTCTGGCCGGTCCTGACCAAGCCCGACGTAGAAATCCCAGGGCTGGGCCCGGCACAGGCGACAGGCCTAGAAATCAGGCCCAAGCCCGACCCATAAATTTTAAAGCCCACGGGCTTGTTCGTTAACTTGGAAATATGATGGGCCCGGGCCCGGTCCATGAGGAGCGTCGGGCTGGGCTTTTTCGGGCCGGGTCAGGTCATGCTGCCCATGGCCAGGTAGGCTCCCTCCCTCTGTCCAACCTAATAATCATGTAAGTCCAACTCATTAGAAATTTTTCATATGTGTAACTTTTCTCGCTATGAAATGAGTAATGCTAGACAGGCGATGAGTGTACGAAGGATTATTTGAATGGTTAGGAATGAGTGAAACAAATCGGAAATAGAAGCTCCAAATATCTGAGTGTGTAGAAGGGCATCCCAACGGCCATCCCCAAAAGGACATGTAAAGGTTAGCGTGTGTATCATGTAAAGGACATGTAAAGGACATGTTTAATGAGGAGGAAGGAGCCCATAATCTACACGTAAAGCTTAGTGTGTGTATCATTTTTGGTCGTACAACCTTACTACTGTGAGAAAGCAATCCTATTTACGGATATTCTTTGCCGACTAGATCTACATATCCTCTCTCCCTCCTATACCGGGCCATCCCTCGGGCCGGCCATGACCAAGCTCGACGTAGAAATCCCAGGCCCAGGCCCGGCCCAGGCGTCATGCCTAGAAATTAGGCCCAAGCCCGGCCTGTCAACATAAAAGCCTGCCGACCTCTTCGTTAACTCGCAAATATGACGGGCCCGCACCTAGCCCAGCCTTCAGGCTCAATATCTAGGGCCAGGCCCAGCCCATGAGGAGTGTTAGGCTGGGCTTTTTCGGGCCGAGTCGGGTCAGGCTGCCCATGGCCAGGTAGGCTCCCTCCCTCTCTCCAACCTAATAATCATGTAAGTCCAACTCAGTATGTGTAACTTTGCTCGCTATGAAATGAGTAATGCTAGACACCCGATGAGTGTACGAAGGATTAACTGAATGGTTAGGAATGAGTGAAACAAATCGGCAACAGAAGCTCGAAATATGTGAATGTGTAGAATGGTATCCCAACGCCCATCCCCAAACGGACATGTAAAGGTCAGCGTGTGTATCATGTAAAGGACATGTAAAGGGCAGGTTTAATGAGGAAGGAGCCCATAATCTACATGTAAAGGTCAACGTGTGTATCATTTTTGGTCATACAACCTTACTATTGTGAGAAAGCAATCCTATTTACGGATGTTCTTTACCGACGAGATCTACATATCCTCTCTCCCTCCTATACCAGGCCATCCCTCGGGCCGGGCCTGACCAAGCCCGATGTAGAAATCCGAGGCCTGGGCCCGGCCCAGGCGTCGGGCCTATAAATCAGGGCCAAGCCCGGCCCGGCAACGTAAAAGCCCGCGTGCCTCTTCGTTAACTCGCAAATATGGCGGGCCCGGGCCTGGCCCATGAGGAGCATCGGGCTGGGCTTTTTCGGGCCGGGTCGTGTCACGCTGCCCATGGCCAGGTAGCCTCCGTCCCTCTCTCCAACCTAATAATCCTGTAAGTCCAACTCATTAGAAATTTTTCATATGTGTAACTTTGCTCGCTATGAAATGAGTAATGCTAGACACGCGATGAGTGTATGAAGGATTATTTGAATTGTTAGGAATGAGTGAAACAAATCGGAAACAGAAGCTCGAAATATGTGAGTGTGTAGAAGGGCATCCCAACGGCCATCCCCAAAAGGACATGTAAAGGTTAGCATGTGTATCATGTAAAGGACATGTAAGGGACAAGTTTAATGAGGAGGAAGGAGCCCATAATCTACACGTAAAGCTCAGTGTGTGTATCATTTTTGGTCGTACAACCTTACTACTTTGAGAAAGCAATCCTATTTACGGATATTCTTTGCCGACTAGATCTACATATCCTCTCTCCCTCCTATACCGGGCCATCCCTCGGGCCGGGCATGACCAAGCTCGACGTAGAAATCCCAGGCCCGGGCCCGGTCCAGGCGTCATGCCTAGAAATCAGGCCCAAGCCCGGCCTGTCAACGTAAAAGCCTGCCGGCCTCTTCGTTAACTCGCAAATATGACGGGCCCGCACCCAGCCCAGCCTTTGGGCTCAATATGTAGGGCCATGCCTGGCCCATGAGGAGCGTCAGGCTGGGCTTTTTCGGGCCGAGTCGGGCCAGGCTGCCCATGGCCAGGTAGGCTCCCTCCCTCTCTCCGACCTAATAATCATGTAAGTCCAACTCAGTATGTGTAACTTTGCTCGCTATGAAATGAGTAATGCTAGACACACGATGAGTGTACGAAGGATTATTTGAATGGTTAGGAATGAGTGAAACAAATCGGAAACAAAAGCTCGAAATATGTGAGTGTGTAGAAGGGCATCCCAACGGCCATCCCCAAAAGGACATGTAAAGGTTAGCGTGTGTATCATGTAAAGGACATGTAAAGGACATGTTTAATAAGGAGGAAGGAGCCCATAATCTACACGTAAAGCTCAGTGTGTGTATCATTTTTGGTCGTACAACCTTACTACTGTGAGAAAAAAAATCCTATTTACGGATATTCTTTGCCGACTAGATCTACATATCCTCTCTCCCTCCTATACCGGGCCATCCCTCGGGCCGGGCATGACCAAGCTCGACGTAGAAATCCCAGGCCCGGGCCCGGCCCAGGCGTCATGCCTAGAAATCAGGCCCAAGCCCGACCTGTCAACGTAAAAGCCTGCCGGCCTCTTTGTTAACTCGCAAATATGACGGGCCCGCACCCAGCCCAGCCTTCGGGCTCAATATCTAGGGCCAGGCCTGGCCCATGAGGAGCGTCAGGCTGGGCTTTTTCGGGCCGAGTCGGGTCAGGCTGCCCATGGCCAGGTGGGCTCCCTCCCTCTCTCTGACCTAATAATCATGTAAGTCCAACTCAGTATGTGTACCTTTGCTCGCTATGAAATGAGTAATGCTAGATACACGATGAGTGTACGAAGGATTAACTGAATGGTTAGGAATCAGTGAAACAAATCAGAAACAGAAGCTCGAAATATGTGAATGTGTAGAATGGTATCCCAATGCCCATCCCCAAATGGACATGTAAAGGTCAGCGTGTGTATCATGTAAAGGACATGTAAAGGGCAGGTTTAATGAGGAAGGAGCCCATAATCTACATGTAAAGGTCAACGTGTGTATCATTTTTGGTCATACAACCTTACTACTGTGAGAAAGCAATCCTATTTACGGATGTTCTTTACCGACGAGATCTACATATCCTCTCTCCCTCCTATACCTGGCAATCCCTCGGGCCGGGCCTGACCAAGCCCGACGTAGAAATCCGAGGCCCGGGCCCGGCCCAGGCGTCGGGCCTATAAATCAGGGCCAAGCCTGGCCCGGCAATGTAAAAGCCCGCGTGCCTCTTCGTTAACTCACAAATATGGCGGGCCCGAGCCCGGACCATGAGGAGCATCGGGCTGGGCTTTTTCGGGCCGGGTCGGGTCAGGCTACCCATGGCGAGGTAGGATCCCTCCCTCTCTCCAACCAAATAATCCTGTAAGTCCAACCCATTAGAATTTTTTTGTATGTGTAACTTTGCTCGCTATGAAATGAGTAATGCTAGACACACGATGAGTGTACGAAGGATTAACTGAATGGTTCAGAATGAGTGAAACAAATCAGAAACAGAAGCTCGAAATATGTGATTGTGTAGAAGGGCATCCCAACGCCAATCCCCAAACGGACATGTAAAGGTCAGCGTGTGTATCATGTAAAGGACATGTAAAGGGCAGGTTTAATGAGGAGGAAGGAGCCCATAATCTACATGTAAAGGTCAGCGTGTGTATCATTTTTGGTAGTAGAACCTTACTATTGTGAGAAAGCAATCCTATTTACGGATATTCTTTGCCGACTAGATCTACATATCCTCCCTTCCTCCTATACCTAGCCATCCCTCGGGCCGGGCCTGACCAAGCCTGACGTAGAAATCCCAGGCCCGTGCCCGGCCCAAGCATGGGGCCTAGAAATCAGGCACAAGCCCAGCCTGTCAATGTAAAAGCCCGGCGGGCCTCTTCGTTAACTCTCAAATATGAAGGGCCAGGGCCTGGCCCGGCCTTCGGGCTCAATATCTAGGCCCAGACCCGGCCCAAGAGGAGCGTCGGCAGGGCTTTTTCGGGCCAGGTCGGGTCAGCCTGCCCATGGCCAGGTAGGCTCCCTTGCTCTCTCCAACCTAACAATCATGTTAGTCCAACTCATTAGAAAATTTTCGTGTGTGTAACTTTGCTCGCTATGAATAGAGTAATGCTAGACACACGATGAGTGCATGAAGGATTAACTGAATGGTTAGGAGTGAGTGAAAGAAATCAGAAATAGAAGTTCGAAATATGTGAGTGCGTAGAAGGGCATCCCAATGCCCATCCCCAAATGGGCATGTAAAGGTCAGCATGTGGATAATGTAAAGAACATGTAAAGCGCAAGTTTAATGAGGAGGAAGGAGCCCATAATCTAGATGTAAACGTCAGCGTGTGTATCATCTTTGGTCGTACAACCTTACTACTATGAGAAAGCAATCCTATTTATGGATATTCTTTACAGACTAGATCTACATAATCTCTCTCCCTCCTATACGTGGCCATCCCTCGGGCTGGGCCGGGCTTCGTGCCAGGCCTGACCAAGCCCGACATACAAATCCCAGGCTCGGGCCTAGAAATCAGGCCCAAGAAAAGCCCATCAAGGTGAAAGCCCGCCGGGCCTCTTCGTTAACTCGCAAATATGACTGGCCCGGCCCGGCCTTCGGGCTCAATATCTAGGCCTAGGCCCGGCCCATGAGGAGCGTCGGGCTAGGCTTTTTTGGGCTGGGTCGGGTCAGGCTACCCATGGCGAGGTAGGATCCCTCCCTCTCTCCAACCAAATAATCCTGTAAGTCCAACCCATTAGAATTTTTTTGTATGTGTAACTTTGCTCGCTATGAAATGAGTAATGCTAGACACACGATGAGTGTACGAAGGATTAACTGAATGGTTCGGAATGAGTGAAACAAATCAGAAATAGAAGCTCGAAATATGTGATTGTGTAGAAGGGCATCCCAACGCCAATCCCCAAACGGACATGTAAAGGTTAGTGTGTGTATCATGTAAAGGACATGTAAAGGGCAGGTTTTATGAGGAGGAAGGAGCCCATAATCTACATGTAAAGGTTAGTGTGTGTATCATTTTTGGTCGTACAACCTTACTAGTGTGAAAAAGCAATCCTATTTATGGATATTCTTTATCAACTAGATATACATATCCTCTCACCCTCCTATACCTGGCCATCCCTCGGGCCGGGCCGGCCTTCGCGCTGGGCCTGACCAAGCCAGACGTAGAAATCCTAGGCCCGGGCCCGACCTAGGCGTCGGGCCTAGAAATCAGGCCCAAGCCCAGCCCGTCAACATAAATGCCCGGTGGGCCTCTTCTATAACTCGCAAATATGACGGGCCTGGGCCCGGCCCAGCCTTCGGGCTCAATATCTAGGCCTAGGCCCGGCCCATGAGGAGTGTTGGGCTGGGCTTTTTTGGGTCGGGTTGGGTTAGGCTGCCAACGGCCAGGTAGGCTCCCTCCCTCTCTCCAACTTAATAATCATGTAAGTCCAGCTCATTAGAAAATTTTCGTATGTGTAACTTTGCTCGCTATGAAATGAGTAATGCTAGACACACGATGAGTGCATGAAGGATTAACTGAATGGTTAGGAATGAGTGAAACAAATCAGAAACAGAAGCTTGAGATATGTGTGTGTTTAGAAGGGCATCCCAACACCCATCCCCAAATGGACAATTAAAGGTCAGCGTGTGTATCATGTAAATGACATGTAAAGGGCAGGTTTAATGAGGAGGAAGGAGCCCATAATCTACATGTAAAGATCAGCGTTTGTACCATTTTTGGTCGTACAACCTTACTACTGTGAGAAAGCAATCCTATTTACGGATATTATTTACCGAATAGATCTACATGTCCTCTCGCCCTCCTATATCTGGCCATCCCTCGGGCCGGGCCGGGATTCGGGCCAGGCCTGACCAAGCCCGATGTAGAAATCTCAGGCCCGGGCCTGGCCCAGGCGTCGAGCCTAGAAATTAGCCCAAGCCCAGCCTATCAATGTAAATGCCCGCCGGACCTCTTCGTTAACTCACAAATATGGCTGGCCCGGGCCCGTCCTAGCCTTTGGGCTCAATATCTAGGCCCAGGCCCGGCCCATGAGGAGTGTTGGGCTGGGCTTTTTCGGGCCGGGTCGGGTCAGGCTGCCCATGGCCAAGTAAGCTCCCTCCCCCTCTGCAACCTAATAATCTTGTAAGTCCAACTCATTAGAAATTTTTCGTATGTGTAACTTTGCTCACTATGAAATGAGTAATGCTAGACACACGACGAGTGTACGAAGGATTAACTGAATGGTTAGGAATGAGTGAAACAAATCGGAAACAGAAGCTCGAAATATGTGAGTGTGTAGAAGGGCATCCCAACGCCCATCCCAAACAGACATGTAAAGGTCAGCGTGTGTATCATGTAAAGGACATGTAAAGGGCAGGTTTAATGAGGAGGAAGGAGCCCATAATCTACATGTAAAGGTCAGCGTGTGTATCATTTTTGGTCGTACTACCTTACTACTGTGAGAAAGCAATCCTATTTACGGGTATTCTTTACCGACTAGATCTACATATCTTCTCTCCCTCCTATACCTGGCCATCCCTCGGGCCGGGCCAGGCTTCGGGTCAGGCCTGACCAAGCCCGGCGTAGAAATCCCAGGCCCGGGCCCAGGCGTCGGGCCTAGAAATCAGGCCCAAGCCCGGCCCGGCAACGTAATAGCCCGTTGGGCGTCTTCGCTAACTCGCAAATATGACAGGCCCGGGTTCGGCCTGGCCTTTGAGCTCAATATCTAGGCCCAAGCCCGACCCATGTGGAGCGTCGGGCTAGGATTTTTCGGGCCGGGTTGGGTCAGGCTGCCCATGGCCAGGTAAGCTCCCTCCCTCTCTCCAACCTAATAATCTTGTAAGTCCAACTCATTAGAAATTTTTTCGTATGTGTAACTTTGCTCGCTATGAAATGAGTAATGCTAGACACACGATGAGTGTACGAAGGATTACCTGAATGGTTAGGAATGAGTGAAACCAGAAGCTCTAAATATGTGAGTGTGTAGAAGGGCATCACAACACCCATCCCCAAACGGACATGGTATCCATCCATGGACAGTGATGCAGGAGCCGAGAATCCAACCGTGCTCGCATCCATCTCAAAACAAATTTAAACAAACCAGATGAATTTCAACAAACACGACGAAATTCCATAAAATTCGGACATAATTTACATAAAACAGACAATATTTCATCCGCTTAATTAAAAACTTAAAAAACTAGGCGGCTAACTTGTAGTGGATGGTGACCTCGTACGCGTGGCCACCCTGGCCGGCCCCACCATCTTCATCGTTCGGGTCGTCTTCATGGTCGAAGTTGTACTTCCAGAAGGGGAAGGGTGTGGAGCCGCGACACCGTTGCCCGACCACCACCTATCGCTCGCAGAGGGCCACTTCGGCCACTGCCCTTGGGATGGCCTTGCCCCTGTCGCCGGCAGCGAAGGTGTCGCTTAGCAACCACTCTTATCGATCTTGGCGAGCTCCTTGTTCAGGCAATGACGATGCCATGCACCGGGGGTGGCTTATCCAAAGGGAAACCCAATGGCTAACCCAACGGGGGGAGGCTGAGCCCCACCAAGAAGACAAGGACATGATGAGGGCCTGGCGTGACTTAGGCAGTCCTAGGAACTTCGTGGACTCCAAGCCAGAAGGGAAGCTAGATAGATCGCATCTTCCTTATGTATACCTTAGCTCGCACCGTGTATATAAGGTGGAGCCGAAGGCCCTTAAACGCATCTACTTTCCAGTAGAATAGCTCTCGGTAGCAATATCACCTACACCATTGTAATCCCTCGCACGAGGTAACCCCACCATGAATAACAACAACGAGTAAGACTTAGAGTATTACTCTCCGAAGGCCTGAATGTTGGTAAATTGTGCGTGCGGGCTCTGTCCTAGTACTTCGGACCTCACCAGGCACCCTACCGATGGTACTGACAATTTTTTGCTCTATCGGTTGACGCGTTGGACACGGGCTACATTAGGCGGAGACCGAATCAGGGGAAGAGATCCAAACAAGCCGACGAGTTCACGATGGGCTAGACCTTCACCTTTGGCTCCTTTGAGCTAGAGGCTGGCGGCTGGGAGCGACTCTTCGACATCACGCCTCCATGCTGCATCGACCATATGCGCTTCAGCGCGATCGAGTTTCTTTTGGGTGGGAATACTATGGCGTGCCACGCTAACCCTACCCACGTGGCGAGGAAATACGCGGAGACCTCTGCTGGACGTAGAAAATGTTGGGAAACGTAGCATGCAATTTCAAAAAGATTCCTACGCTCACGCAAGATCTATCTAGGAGATGCATAGCAACGAGAGGGGGAGAGTGTGTCCACGTACCCTCGTAGACCAAAAGCGGAAGCGTTTGACAACACGGTTGATGTAGTCGAACTTCTTATCGTTCCAATTGATCAAGCACCGAACGTACAGCACCTCCGAGTTCTGCACACGTTCAGCTCGATGACGTCCCTTGAACTCTTGATCCAGCAAAGTGTTGAGGGAGAGTTCCGTCAGCACGACGGTGATGGTGAATAGATCCACGTAGGGCTTCGCCTAAGCACTACGAAGATATGACCGGAGGTGTAATCTGTTGAGGGAGGCGCCGAACACGACTAACAGATGTTGTTGTGTGTTCTAGGCGCCTCCCCCTTATATATATAGGTGGGAGGGAGAGTGGGCAGCCAAGGGGTCGCCCAAGTAGGAGGAATCCTTCTTGGGGCCCTAATCCTATTCGCCCCCCTTACCATAATTCCTGGAGGAGGAAGGAAGGAGGAGGGAGGAGAGAAGGAAGGGGGAGGCCGAATCCCTCCACTTCCTTTCTCTTTTCTCCTCTTTCCTTCCCCCTATTTCAGCCTACATGGGGCGCACCAGCCCCCTAGGGGCTGGTATGTCCCCTTCTTGGCCTATTAGGCCCGTGTAATTACCGGGGGATGCCCGGAACCCCTTCCGGTGACCCAATATGTACCTGGTACCCCTAGAACACTTTCAGTGTCCGAATACCATCATCCTTATATCAATCTTTACCTCTCGGCCAATTCAAGACTCCTCGTCATGTCTGTGATCTCATCCAGCAAAATCGTCTTTGAACATTAAGCGTGCGGACCCTGCGGGTTCGAAAACTATGTAGACATGACCGAGACACCTCTCCGATGAATAACCAACAGCGGAACCTGGATGCTCAAATTGGTTCCTATATATTCTATGAAGATCTTTATCGGTCATACCGTAATGACAACATACGCTATTCCCTTTGACATTGGTATGTTACTTGCCCGAGATTCGATCGTTGATATCTTCAGACCTAGTTCAATCTCGTTACGGAAAGTCTCTTTACTCGTTCTTTAATGCATCACCCTGCAACTAACTCATTAGTCACATTGCTTCCATGATCAGATCGTATAAACTTTATTTTCATGTGATGTTTATCTTTTATGCATCTTATTTTGCTTAGTATGGCGGTAGAATTATAAGATGATCCCTTACTAAATTTTCAAGGTATAAGTGTTCTCCCTGAGTATGCACCGTTGCGACAGTTCATCATGCTGAGACACCACTCACTCCGCGATCAGATCATAGAAACTATATTTTCTTGTTACGACGATTCTCCACTTCACTCTGAAAATCTTCGAACTTTTCAAATGTTTCAGAGTTGTGTTTCATCAACTAGATATACACATATCTGCTCAAGTCATCTGTGAAGGTCAGAAAATAACGATACCCGTCACGAGCCTCAACACTCATCGGACCACATACATCGGTATATATTATTTCCAATAAGTCAGTGGCTCGCTCCAATGTTCTGGAGAACAGAGTCTTAGTCATCTTGCCCATGAGGCATAGTTCGCAAGCATCAAATGATTCATAATCAAGTAATTCCAAAAGTCCATCTGCATGGAGTTTCATCATGCGCTTTAACCAATATGACCTAAACGGCAGTGCCACAAATATGTTTTTTTGAACATCAGTACAGAAAAATATGTTGCCCTATCATTATCAACTTTGCATTCTTTGGCATCAATATTATGAATATGTGTATCACCAGGATAGAGATTCAACAAAAATAGACCACTCTTCAAGGGTGCATGACCATAAAAGATATTACTCATATAAATAGAACAACCATTATTCTCTTATTTAAATGAATAACCGTATCACATTAAACAGGATCCAGATATAGTGTTCATGCTCAACGCCGGCACCAAATAACAATTATCCAGGTCTAAAACTAATCCCTAAGGTAGATGTAGAGGTAGCATGCCGATGTCGATCACATCGACCTTGGAACCATTCCCGACGCGCATCGTCACCTCGTCCTAGCCAATCTGAGTTTAATTCGTAGCCCCTGTTCTGAGTTACAAATATGAGCAACCGAACCGGCATCACATACCCAAGCACTACTACGAGCATTAGTAAGGTACACATCAATAACATGTATATCAAATATACCTTTGTTCACTTTGCCATCCTTCTTATCCACCAAATACTTGGGGCAGTTCCGCTTCCAGTGACCAATCCCTTTACAGTAGAAGCACTCAGTTTTAGGCTTAGGTCCAGACATGGGCTTCTTCCCGGGAGTGACAACTCGCTTGCCATTCTTCTTGAAGTTCCCCTTCTTTCCCTTGCCTTTTTTCTTGAAACTAGCGGTCTTGTTAACCATCAACACTTGATGCTCCTTCTTGATTTCTACCTCCGCAGCTTTGAGCATAGCGAAGAGCTCGGGAATTGTCTTATGCATCCCTTGCATATTATAGTTCATCATGAAGCCTTTGTAGCTTGGTGGCAGTGACTCTATCAATACCACTATCATCTGGAAGATTAACTCCCAGCTGAGTCAAGTGGTTATGATATCCAGACATTCTGAGTATGTGTTCACGGACAGAACTGTTCTCCTCCATCTTGCAGCTATAGAACTTGTTGGAGACTTCATATCTCTCAATTCGGGCATTTGCTTGAAATATTAACTTCAACTCCTAGAACATCTCATATGGTCCATGACGTTCAAACGTCTTTGAAGTCACGATTCTAAGCTGTAAAGCATGGCACACTGAACTACTAAGTAGTCATCAGATCGAGCTTGCCAAACGTTCATAACATCAGCATATGCTCCTGCAGCAGGCCTTTCACCTAGCGGTGCATCAAGGACATAATTCTTCTGTGCAGCAATGAGGATAATCCTCAGGTTACGGACCCAGTCCGCGTAGTTGCTACCATCATCTTTCAACTTAGCTTTCTCTAGGAACACATTAAAATTCAAGGGAACGGTAGCACGGGCCATTGATCTACAACATAGATATGCAAAAACTATCAGGACTAAGTTCATGATAAATTAAGTTCAATTAATCATATTACTTAAGAACTCCCACTTAGATTGACATCCCTCAAGTCATCTAAATGATTATGTGATCCAAATCAACTAAACCATGTCCGATCATCACGTGAGATGGAGTAGTCTTCAATGGCGAACATCTCTATGTTGATCATATCTACTATATGATTCACGTTCGACCTTTAGGTCTCCAGTGTTCCAAGGCCATGTCTATACATGCTAGGCTCGTCAAGTTTAACCCGAGTATTCCGCATGTGCAAAACTGTCTTGCATCCATTGTATGTGAATGCAGAGCTTATCACACCCGATCATCATGTCGTGTCTCAGCATGATGAACTGTCACAATGGTGCATACTCAGGGAGAACACTTATACCTTAAAATTTTAGTAGGGGATCATCTTATAATTCTATCGCCGTACTAAGCAAAATAAGATGCATAAAAGATAAACATCACACTTATACCTTTAAACGAAGATTGGCTAAGGACGAGGTGACGATGCGCATCGGGAATGGTTCCAAGGTTGATGTGATCGCCATCGGCATGCTACCTCTACATCTACCTTCGGGGTTAGTTTTAGACCTGGATAATTGCTATTTGGTGCCGGCGTTGAGCATGAACATTATATCTGGATCTTGTTTAATGTGAGATAGTTATTCATTTAAATCAGAGAATAATGGTTGTTCCATTTATATGAGTAATATCTTTTATGGTCATGCACCCTTAAAGAGTGGTCTATTTTTGTTGAATCTCGATCGTGGTGATACACATATTCATAATATTGATGCCAAAAGATGAAACGTTGATAATGATAGTGCAACATATTTGTGTCTGTATTGATGTTAAAAAACATATTTGTGGCATTGCCATTTAGGTCATATTGGTGTAAAGCGCATGAAGAAACTCCATGCTGATGTACTTTTGGAATCACTTGATTGTGAATCATTTGATGCTTGAGAACCATGCCTCATGGGCAAGATGACTAAGACTCTATTCTCCGAAACAATGGAGCGAGCCACTGACTTACTAGAAATAATACATACTGATGTATGCAGTCCGATGAGTGTTGAGGCTCACAGCGGGTATCATTATTTTCTAACCTTCACAGATGATTTGAGCAGATATGAGTATATCTACTTAATGAAACACAAGTCTGAAACGTTTGAAAAGTTCAAAGAATTTCAGAGTAAAATGGAGAAACATCGTAACAAGAAAATAAAGTTTCTACGATCTGATCGCAGAGACGAAATATTTGAGCTACGAATTTGGCCTTAAGTTGAAACAATGTCGAATAGTATCGCAACTCATTCCACCTAGAACACCACAGCGTAATGGTGTGTCTTAACGTCATAACCATACTTTATTAGATATGGTGCGATCTATGATGTCTCTTACCGATTTACCACTATCGTTTTGGGGTTATGCATTAGAGACAGCTGCATTCACGTTAAATAGGGCGCCATCTAAAAATCCGTTGAGATGACACCGTATGAACTGTGGTTTAGCAGGAAACCTAAGTGTCATTTCTTAAAGTTTGGGGTTGCGATGCTTATGTGAAAAAGTTTCAGCCTGATAAGCTCAAACCCAAATCGGAGGAGTGCATCTTCATAGGATATCCAAGAGAAACTGTTGGGTACACCTTCTATTACAGATCCGAAGGCAAGATCTTTGTTGCTAAGAGTGGATCCTTTCTAGATAAGGAGTTTTCTCTCAAAAGAAGTAAAAGGGAGAAAAGTAGAACTTGATGAGGTAATTGTACCTTCTCCCGAATTGGAAAGTAGTTCATCAGAGAAATCTGTTCCTATGATGCCTACACCAACTAGAGAGGAAGTTAATGATCATGATCATGAAACTTTGGATCAAGTTACTACAGAACTTCATAGGTCAACCAGAGCACGATCCGCACTAGAGTGGTACGGTAATCCTGTACTTGAAGTCATGTTAATAGACCATGATGAACTTACGAACTATGAAGAAGCGATGATGAGCCCAGATTCCGCAAAATGGCTTGAGGCCGTGAAATCTAAGATGGGATCCATGTATGAGAACAAGTATGGACTTTGGTGGACTTGCCCAATGATCGGCAAGCCATAGAGAATAAATGGATCTTCAAGAGGAAGACGGATGCTGATAAGTAGTGGTACTATCTACAAATCTCGAATTATCGAAAAATAGTTTTTGACAAGTTCAAGGTGTTGACTACGATGAGATTTTCTCATTTATAGCGATGCTTAAGTCTGTCCGAATCATGTTAGCAAATTGACACATTTTATGAAATCTAGCAAATGAATATCAAAACTACATTCCGTAATGGATTTCTTAAAGAAGAGTTGGATATGATGCAACTAGAAGGTTCTGTCAATCCTAAAGGTGCTAACAAAATGTGCAAGCTCCAGCAATCCATCTATGGACTGGTGCAAGCATCTCGGAGTTGGAATATACGCTTCGATAAGTTGATCAAAGCATATAGTTTTATACAAACTTGCGGTGAAGTCTGTATTTACAAGAAAGTGAGTGGGAGCACTACAACCTTTCTGCTAAGTATACGTGAATGACATATTGTTGATCGTAAATGATGTAGAATTTTCTGGAAAGCATAAAGGAGTGTTTGAAAGGAGTTTTTCAAAGAAAGACCTCGGAGAAGCTGCTTACATATTGGGCATCAAGATCTATAGTGATAGATCAGTACGCTTGATAAGAGTTTTCAATGAGTACATACCTTGACAAGATTTTTGAAATAGTTCAAAATGGAACAATCAAAGAAGGAGTTCTTTCCTGTATTGCAAGGTGTGAAGTTGAGTAAAGACTGAAAACCCGACCATGCCAGAAAATAGAAAGAGAATGAAAAGTCATTCCCTATGCCTCAGTCATAGGTTCTATAAAGTATGCTATGCTGTGTACCAGACCTATTGTGTACCTCACCATGAGTTTGGCAAGAGGGCACAATTGTGATCCAGGAGTGGATCACTAAACAACGGTCAAAATTATCCTTAGTGGAATAAGGAAATGTTTCTCGGTTATGGAGGTGACAAAGAGTTCGTCGTAAGGAGTTACGTCGATGGAAGCTTTGACACCGATCTGGATGACTCTAAGTCTCGATCTAGATACATATTGAAAGTGGGAGCGATTAGCTAGAGTAGCTCCGTGCAAAGCATTGTAGACATAGAAAATTTGCAAAATACATACGACTCTGAATGTGGCAGACCCGTTGACTAAACTTCTCTCACAAGCAAAACATGATCACTCTTTGGGTGTTAATCACATAGCAATGTGAACTAGATTATTGACTCTAGTAAACCCTTTGGGTATTAGTCACATGGAGATGTGAACTAATCACATAAAGATGTGAACTAATGGTGTTAAATCACATGGCGATGTGAACTAGATTATTGACTCTAGTGCAAGTGGGAGACTGAAGGAAATATGCCCTAGAGGCAATAATAAAGTTGTTATTTATATTTCCTTATATCATGATAAATGTTTATTATTCATGCTATTATTGTATTAACCGGAAACTTAGTACATGTGTGAATACATAGACAAAACAGAGTGTCCCTAGTATGCCTCTACTTGACTAACTCGTTAATCAAAGATGGTTAAGTTTCCTAACCATAGACATGTGTCATTTGATGAACGGGATCACATCATTAGAGAACGATGTGATGGACAAGACCCATCCGTTAGATTAGCATAAATGATTGTTTAGTTTTATTGCTATTGCTTTCATCATGACTTATACATGTTCCTCTGACTATGAGATTATGCAACTCCCGAATACCAGAGGAACACCTTGTGTGCTATAAAACGTCACAACGTAAGTAGGTGATTATAAAGATGCTCTACAGGTGTCTCCGATGGTGTTTGTTGAGTTGGCATAGATCGAGATTAGGATTTGTCACTCCGATTGTCGGAGAGGTATCTCTGGGCCCTCTCGGTAATGCACATCACTATAAGCCTTGCAAGCAATGTGACTAATGGGTTAGTTGCGGGATATTGCATTACAGAATGATTAAAGAGACTTGTCGGTGACGAGATTGAACTAGGTATGATGATACCGACGATCGAATCTTGGGGAAGTAACATACCGATGACAAAGGGAACAACGTATGTTTTTTTTGACTATGTACTGCAAGGCAACATCCTCACAGTGCTTTATTAGAAAAAATTAATAGGTCTACATAATTACAGAGAAACAGAAAGCAAAGAAAAGAAATACTTACAAGAGATCTATGAGAGAGAGGCTATCCAGGAGACTAGGCTATCCTTATATTTACATTTGGTTCTATGAGCTAATAAGGAAATATCATGTATGGAGTTCCTCCTCCAAGAAATGAAGGTAGGTCTCTCATTTCTAAAGATTTTCCCATTCCTTTGAGTCCAGATGTTCCAAGTAGCAGTAAACACCACCTCATTGAACAAAGGATAACCAAAATCCCTCCTAGCAGCAAGAGCCATGTCATATGTATTCTGGTTGCGTTGAGCATTCCAATAAATCCCAAGGTAATTCCAAACCCTCTGGCTGAAGTTGCAAGCAAAGAAAAGATGTGCACAATCCTCATGTGTAGCAGAGAGGCAAAGAACACACGTATCATCCTGGATGATCCAGTTCCTGCGCTGCATCATATCCCTAGTGTTTAAACGGTCCATTAAAAGAAGCCATCCAAACACTTTAAACTTTAGCGTGCAAGCACACTTCCAAATCCATTTGAAGATGGGATCGACCACCAAATGGGAGAAGCAAGATTCATAATATATCTTCGATTTAAACTCCCCAGATTTGGATGGCCACTTCCATATGTCCTTAGCCTCCTCATTCAAGTTGACTAAAGTGAGCAAGTCTTGAAGCTGAGCTAGTTCAGTATATGCTTCTTGCGACAAAGGCAGATGGAAGTGCTCCGAGATCTCCGGAAGCTCCAAAAACTCTCTGACTGTGATTGTGTCATCAATGACAAAAGAATGAAGCCTAGGGAATTTCTCGCACAAAAGGACCACATTATTACCCAGCTGCCAGCGATCAAGCCAAAATACCACCGTGTTGCCAGCCTAGGGAACAACGTATGTTGTTATGCGGTTTGACCGATAAAGATCTTCGTAGAATATGTAGGAGCCAATATGAGCATCCAGGTTCCGCTATTGGTTATTGACCAGAGATGTTTCTCGGTCATGTCTACATAGTTCTTGAACGTGTAGGGTCTGCACGCTTAATGTTCGATGACGATTTGTATTATGAGTTATGTGATTTGATGTACCGAAGGTTGTTCGGAGTCCCGGATGAGATCACAGACATGATGAGGAGTCTCGAAATGGTCGATACACAAAGATCGATATATTAGAAGTTTACATTCGGACATCGGAAATGTTCCGAGTGATTCAAGTATTTTTTGGAGTACCAGAGAGTTATGAGAATTCGCCGGGGGAAGTAGTGGGCCTTAATGGGCCATACGGGAAAGGAGAGAGGGGCCTCAAGGGGTGGCCGCACCCCCCATGGGCTGGTCCGAATTGGACTAGGAGGAGGCGGCGCCCCCCTCTTTCCTTCTCCGTCTCCTTCCATCTTCTCCTACTTGGACTAGGAAAGGGGGAAACCTACTCCTACTAGGAGTAGGAATCCTCCCTTTGGGCGCGCCCCTTGAGGCCGGCCCGCCTCCTCCTCCTCCCCTCCTTTATATACGGGGGAGGGGGCACCCCATAGACACACAAGTTGATCTTTAGCCGTGTGCAGTGCCCCCTCCACAGATTTCCACCTCGGTCATATTGTTGTAGTTCTTAGGCGAAGCCCTGCGTCGGTAACTTCATCATCACTGTCAACACGCCATCATGCTGACAAAACTCTCCCTCGGCCTTAGCTGGATCTAGAGTTTGAGGGATGCCACCGAGCTGAACGTGTGCAGATCGCGGATGTGCCGTGCGTTCAGTACTTGGATCGGTTGGATCGCGAAGACGTTTGACTACATCAACCGTGTTACTAAATGATTCCGCTTTTGATCTACGAGGGTACATGGACACACTCTCCCTGCTTGTTGCTATGATTCTCCTAGATAGATCTTGCGTGATCGTAGGAATTTTTTTGAAATACTATGTTCCACAACAGCAAAAACAAGTTAGACGTCCTCTACTTTGTTGTTGCAAGTTCTATGTGGTTGCTACGGGCTTCTAGCAAGAACCGTTCTTACCTACGCATCAAAACCAGAATGGTGATTTATCAAGTTTGTTGTTTTAACCTTCAACAAGGACCGGCCACATTCTTTGATTCAACTAAAGTTGGAGAAACAGACACCCGCCAGCACCTTTATGCAAAACTAGTAGCATGTATGTCAGTGGAACCGGTCTCATGAACGTGGTCATGTAAGGTTGGTCCGGGCTGCTTCATCCAACAATACCGCCGAATCAAAATAAGACATTGGTGGTAAGTAGTATGACGATCACCGCCCACAACTCTTTGTGTTCTACTCATGCATATCATCTATGCATAGACCTGGCTCGGATGCCACTATTGGGAAACATAGCATGCAATTTCAAAATTTTCCTATGCTCACGCAAGATCTATCTAGGAGATGCATAGAAACGAGAGGGGTGGAGTGTGTCCACGTACCCTCGTAGACCGAAAGCGGAAGCGTTTGACAAAGCGGTTGATGTAGTCGAACTTCTTCTCGTTTCGACCGATCAAGCACCGAACGTACGACACCTCCAAGTTCTGCACACGTTCAACTTGATGACGTCCCTCAAACTCCTGATCCGGCAAAGTGTTGAGGGAGATTTCTGTCTGCATGACGGCGTGGTGACGGTGATGGTGAAGTGATCCACGCAGGGCTTCGCCTAAGCACTATGAAGATATGACCGGAGGTGTAATTTGTGGAGGGAGGCACCGCACACGACTAACAGATGTTGTTGTGTGTTCTAGGCGCCTCCCACGCTCATATATATAGGTGGGAGGAAGAGGGGTCAGCCAAGGGGGCTCCCAAGTAGGAGGAATCGTACTTGGGGCCCTAATCCTATTCGCCCCCCTTACCATAATTCCCGGAGGGGGAAGGAAGGAGGAGGGAGAAGAGAATGAAGGGGGAGGCCGAATCCCTCCCCTTCCTTTCTCTCTTCTCCTCTTTCCTTTCCCCCTATTTCGGCCTACATGGGGCGCACCAGCCCCCTATGGGCTGGTTTGTCCCCTTCTTGGCCCATTAGGCCCATGTAGTTGCCGAGGGCATGCCTGGAACCCCTTCCGGTGACCCGATATGTACCCCGTACCCCCAGAACACTTCCGGTGTCCGAATGAAGGAAATATGCCCTAGAGGCAATAATAAAGTTGTTATTTATATTTTCTTATATCATGATAAACGTTTATTATTCATGCTAGAATTCTATTAACCGGAAACTTAGTACATGTGTGAATACATAGACAAACAAAGTGTCACTAGTATGCCTCTACTTGACTAGCTCATTGAATCAAAGATGGTTAAGTTTCCTAGCCATAGACATGAGTTGTCATTTGATTAACGGGATCACATCATTAGGGAATGATGTGATTGACTTGACCCATCCGTTAGCTTAGCACAATGACCGTTTAGTTTGTTGCTATTGCTTTCTTCATAACTTATACATGTTCCTATGACTATGAGATTATGCAACTCCCGAATACTGGAGGAACACTTTGTGTGCTACCAAACATCACATGTAACTGGGTGATTATAAAGGTGCCCTACAGGTGTCTCCGATGGTACTTGTTGAGTTGGCATAGATCAAGATTAGGATTTGTCACTCCGATCGTCGGAGAGGTATCTCTGGGCCCTCTCGATAATGCACATCACTATAAGCCTTGCAAGCAATGTAACTAATGAGTTAGTTGCGGGATGATGCATTACGGAACGAGTAAAGATACTTGCCGGTAACGAGATTGAACTAGCTATTGAGATACCGACGATCGAATCTCGGACAACTAACATACCGATGACAAAGGGAACAACGTATGCTGTTATGCGGTTTGAACGATAAATATCTTCATAGAATATGTAGGAACCAATATGAGCATCCAGGTTCCGATATTGGTTATTGACCGGAGATGAGTCTCGGTCATGTCTACATAGTTCTCGAACCCGTATGGTCCGCACACTTAATGTTCGGTGATGATCGATATTATGAGTTTATGTGTTTTGATGTACCGAAGGTAGTTTGGAGTACCTGATGAGATCGGGGACATGACGAGGAGTCTCGAAATGGTCGAGACGTAAAGATCGATATATTGGACGACTATATTCGGACATCGGAAAGGTTCCGAGTGATTCTGGTATTTTTCGGAGTACCAGAGAGTTACGGGAATTCGTCGGGGAGTATATGTGCCTTATTGGGCTTTAGGGGAAAGAGAGAGAGGAGGCTTGAAAGTGCAACTATCCCTAGGTGGTTTTGGTAATTCCTAACAACATATAGCTCATTGAGCTAATGCTATTTCAAGATTAATATCTCAGGAAAGCTCAATGATTGGCATGGCATAGATGAGAAAAGTGGACCCCTCAAAATGCTAAGGACAAAGCATTGGCTCAAGCTCAAAGCTCAAGACTCTACATTTTCCATTTTAGTGATCCAAGATCACATTGAGTCTATAGGAAAAGCCAATACTATCAAGGAGGGATGAGGTGTTGCTTAATGAGGTTCTTGCTCAAAATGCTTAGTGATATGCTCCAAAACCCTCAACTACTTTCTCAAATCCACATATGACCTAAACCAAAAGTCAAACTCAGCCCCACCGATTCTTCCTATCCGGCGCCACCGAGTTTCAAATGTCATAGCCACTGCCACAAACCCTAGGCAAATCGGTCTCACCGATAGGGATCTCGGTCTCACCGAGATGGGGTTGTAATCTCTCTGTTTCCCTTCGTAACATTTCGGTCTCACCGAGATGAGCGATCGGTCCCACCGAGATTGCAATGTAAACTCTCTGTTTTCCCTTCGTAACGTTCCGGTCTCACCGAAATGAGCGATCGGTCCCACCGAGTTTACCTGACCAACTCTCTGGTTAGCTTATTACCAAAATCGGTCCCACCGAGTTTGTGTAATCGGTCTCACCGAGATTATGTTATGCCCTAACCCTAATCATATCGGTCCTACCGAGTTGCATGTCGGTCCCACCGAAAACCCTAACGGTCACTAGCTTTGCTGAATCGGTCCGACCGAGTTTAACCATTCGGTCCCACCGAGTTTGGGAAGTTATGTGTAACGGTTAGATTTTGTGTGCAGGCTATATATACCCCTCCACCTCCTCTTCATTTGTGGAGAGAGCCATCAGAACGAACCTACACTTCCAACTCACTTTCTCTGAGAGAGAACCACCTACACTTGTGTTGAGACCAAGATATTCCATTCCTACCATATGAATCTTGATCTCTAGCCTTCCCCAAGTTGCTTTCCACTCAAATCTTCTTTCCGCCAAATCCAAATCCTGTGTGAGAGAGTTGAGTGTTGGGGAGACTATCATTTGAAGCACAAGAGCAAGGAGTTCATCATCAACACACCATTTGTTACTTCTTGGAGAGTGGTGTCTCCTAGATTGGCTAGGTGTCACTTGGGAGCCTCCGACAAGATTGTGGAGTTGAACCAAGGAGTTTGTAAGGGCAAGGAGATCGCCTACTTCGTGAAGATCTACCGCTAGTGAGGCAAGTCCTTCGTGGGCGATGGCCATGGTGGGATAGACAAGGTTGCTTCTTCGTGGACCCTTCGTGGGTGGAGCCCTCCGTGGACTCGCGCAACCGTTACCCTTCGTGGGTTGAAGTCTCCATCAACGTGGATGTACGATAGCACCACCTATCAGAACCACGACAAAAACATCCGTGTCTCCAATTGCGTTTGAATCCTCCAAACCCTTCCCTTTACATTCTTGCAAGTTGCATGCTTTACTTTCCGCTGCTCATATACTCTTTGCATGCTTGCTTGAATTGTGTTAAGATTGCTTGACTTGTCCAAAGTTGCTAAAATCTGCCAAGAACTAAAATTGGGAAAAGGCTAGATTTTTATTTGGTCAAGTAGTCTAATCACCCCCCTCTAGACATACTTTCGATCCTACAAGTGGTATCAGAGCTTTGGTCTCCATTTGCTTTGATTTCCATAGCTTTTGGTGGTCATAGCCTTGGTTTCACAACCTAGGAGAGTATGGCGTCTAGCGAGGGAAATTACCACCGTAGAGGTCCTTACTTTGATGGTACTAATTTTGCTAGTTGGAAGCATAAGATGAAAATGCATATTCTTGGACATAACCCCGCCGTTTGGGCTATTGTGTGTATTGGCTTGCAAGGTGAATTCTTTGATGGGAGAGAACCGAACCGTGAAGCTACCGCGGAAGAGTTGAAGATGCTACAATACAATGCTCAAGCTTGTGATATCCTCTTCAACGGATTGTGCCCCGAAGAATTCAACAAAATCAGCCGTCTTGAGAATGCAAAGGAAATTTGGGATACTTTGATTGATATGCACGAAGGTACCGACTCCGTCAAGGAATCCAAGTTGGATGTGCTTCAAAGTCAACTTGACAAGTTCAAAATGAAGGATGGTGAAGGTGTCGCTGAAATGTACTCTAGGCTTGCTCTTATCACAAATGAGATTGCCGGCTTAGGAAGTGAAGAGATGACCGACAAATTCATCATCAAGAAGATCCTAAGAGCCTTGGATGGAAAATATGATACCGTATGCACATTGATCCAAATGATGCCAAATTACAAAGATCTCAAGCCAACGGAAGTCATTGGAAGAATTGTTGCTCATGAGATGTCACTCAAGGATAAGCAGGAGCTCCATAACAAGTCAAGTGGTGCTTACAAAGCCTCATGTGAAGCTCCCACATCATCAAGTGAGAAACAAACCTTCAATGAAGAATTGAGCCTAATGGTGAAGAACTTCAACAAGTTCTACAAGAGTAGAAGCAAAGAGAGAAGTTCCAAGTCAAGGTCCTACAATGACAAAAGATCTTCTAGTCGAGAGCAAAACTGCTACAATTGTGGAAGACCCGTACACTACTCAAATGAGTGTACGGCCCCCTACAAGAGAAGAGAAGATTATCCCAAAAGAAGAAGTAGAAGAGAAGAATCACCATCGAGGAGAGAAGGAGTAGGGATGATCGTTATGAACGAAGACCCTCTCGGAGAAGCAAGGATTCGGAAAGGAAGGACAAGTCATCAAGGAGCTACACAAAACGAAGACATCAAGCTCATGTTGGTGAATGGGTATCCGGCTCCGACTCCGACAATCACTACGAGAGAAGCTATCACTCCGACTCCGAATATACTCAAGATGAAGGTGTTGCCGGTCTAGCACTTGTGTCAACCAACTCCTACGACATATTTGATTCACCAAATGAAGGAATTGGAAGATGCTTCATGGCCAAAGGTCCAAAGGTATCACACCCCGAGTATGTTGATTTCAATAGTGATGAAGATGACTTGTTAGGTGATGATGATTTACTTGTTGACAACTCTAGTGATGAATACTATGATGAAACATCAATTAATCATGCTAATCAAGATGAAACGAATGACAATGATAAGGAGAAGATTGAGTCTCTAACTAAAGAACTAAACACTCTTAAGTTAGCTCATGAAACTATCTTAGGAGATCATCGAGAACTTTTAAGGACTCATGAGAAATTACGTTTTGAGAAGCTCAATCTTGAGCAAGAGCATGAGTTCTTAAAGGCAATCAATGATGATCTTCGCAAGAAAAGTTCTTCTTACATTGCCAAGCGTTTACTCTTATCCACTTACATGCCTCAAGTCAAGTCTAGTAACAAGAACAAGAAGGATTCTTCCTCTAGTAGTAACAATAATCATGCTAAATCCAATATTGTTGCTTCTAGTAGTTCTCTTGATTCCACTAATGATTCTCTTAGCCAAGTTACACTTGAGCAAGAAAATAGCTTATTGAAGGGAATCATAGAGAAAGGTGTTTACAAGAGCCTTGCCGGGAGTAAGCAATTCGAGGAAATTGTACGCAAGCAAGGAAGGCACCGGAAGAATCAAGGTATTGGTTTTGAACGAAAGTTCAATGCCAATGGAGTTGAGTGGGAAGAAGATCAATACCCCAAGACGAAGTTTGTTCCTCAACAAGAGAAGTATGATCCTACTTCTTTCAAAGGGACACAAGCTCAAGATGATCTTCCACCACAAGACCACAAGGAAAAAGGCAAGGACAAGCTTCAAGAGGAAATTGATGCATTTGAAGAAGCTCCTAAGGCCTTGGTCAAGTGGGTTCCCAAGACTACATCAAGTTCCACTTCATCAAGTACAACTACAACTCCGAGGATTCCCATCAAGATGGTGTGGATCCCGAAGAAGAAGAACTAGAGAGTTCTTGAGGGTGACTCCGCCAACATACTTCACTCTTATCATTTTGGCAAGAACAAGTGCAATCAACTTCCACATCTTGCACTAGTTCAAGGAGTCACAAACCCTCTTGTTGGTAAGACAAGGGACAAGGTAACCTAATGCTCTCATAGACATCATCTTGTGTGTGCATCACTCTATGTCTATGGATATCCTTGTTTGTTCCTTGTGGGACTAACCCGTGTAGGTATTGAAAGTGCAACTCACTCCAAAGGATAGCTCCGAATGATCTACATCAACTTAGAGCATCCACATCTTCAACACCTACATGAAGTCATCATCGACAAAACCCAAGGTTAGTTCATCCCTCTTAGGGGGGATCTCACATCTAGGGGGAGCTTTACTCTAAGAATTGAGCTAAAGCAACTCTAATGGTGTGAACACAACAACGCTTTATGTAAAAGTGGTAACCCCACTTGTGCTTAAACGATGAGTATGACCTATGATCAAATGTTCTCATTTGACTCCTAAGTCAATATACTCATATATAGATGACCTAGTCATCGCCAATTGCTTGATAGATGCTAGAATTGTTTGTGCATGATTTGCCACATATTTCATTTGTCATTTTATTGTGCGAGCATGTTGGTTGCATAATTTACTCATTCGAGGACATCCACTTGTTGTTTTGATTGGTTGGTTTCTTTTTCTCTTACCAAGTGGATGGACAAGAATGCCTAAGAACCTTCTCTAGCTATCTATGCTCTTCTCGTCTCAAACTCTATTGATGCTGCATCACAAAGTTTGATCAAGTCAGATTCGAACCACTCTGTGTGAGGAGCACTCAGAGTCCCCGATTCGTCATAGACTTAAACTTCCAAAACTTATTTGTGCGTTTCAGTCTGTCCGATTCATCCATTTCGGTCATACCGAGATCACTAAGTCGATCTAGGTTTTTAATCTCGGTGCAACCGATTTGAACTTTTCGGTCACACCGAGTTGCAGTAACCGCTTGCAGTTATGCATCTCAGTGCCACCGAGTTGTTCCACTTGGTCACACCGACAGGGTCAGGCTATATATACCCACGGGCCAAAATTTGGAAAACTTTCCGAACTTCTTTGACCACGCTCAGCCTGCTCTGCCCCCTGGGTATCTGGATCGTCCTCCTCGTCGCCAGCTGCCTCCAGTCGTTGGTCTCCACCGCCGTCAACGGGATCGTCTCCGCCGTTGCCTCCGTAGCAAGTCCATCGCTGAACTAGGGTATGGACTTGATCTTTGTGCCGATTCTCACTCCGATTCCCCAGCACATTGTTTTGCCATGTATCTTGTCACGATTGAGATCACTCTATCCAATGAAAACACTCCGTAGTTTAGTTGTGGATTGAAAATTTAGGGTTAGGTTTCCGCCGAAACCATCTCGAACCGACCGAGTTGTTGAAATCGGTTCCACCGATTTGGCTCAGGCCATTGCACATGTGATTCTCGGTCTGACCGAGAATTGCAAATCGGTGTGACCGAGTTCGAGTCTTTGTGAAACCCTAGCAGTCTCGGTGCCACCGAACTGTGACTCGGTCTGACCGAGTTCACTAGTTTAGGTTCCAACAGCTGCTTCGGTATCACCGAGATTTCAAATCGGTAGATCCGAAATGCTTTCTGTGGAAAACTAAAACTAAGTTTTTGATTCATTCTTTTGCAAAAACCTCTGCACTTTGTGATGCTCATCCACTCTACCTCATCTATAATCTATTCACAGGGTCTGCTGTCAGTGTTTGCATCATGTCAGATCAGAGTGACAGTCAGAACAAGTCTGAGGAGCAAGTGAACTTGAGTGAGGGCACTAGTCCCTCCAGTAGCTCAGATGATGGAAGCAGGAGCACACCCAGTAACTTGCCTAAGGCAGCCACCAGGACCAGAAAGAAGAAAACCTCAGATTCAGAGGATGAGGACTATGTGGCTGCTGAGGAAGAGGCCACCTCAAAGAGGAAAGTCCTGAAAAAGGAATATGGCATAGCTGCTGCCACTAAGCCAGGGATGAAGCAAAAGGTTCCTGCCAAGAGATCTCCCATGTCAAAAGCCAGAACATCCACTCAAGAAACTTTGGGATCTGCACCTAGAGAGCAGGTTGTGGCAGAAAAGAAAAGAGAGGAAAGGGTCAAGAAGAACACTGCCAGAGTACTTGGGAGATCTTCAATAATGAAAGACTCTGAAGGAGAGAAAGAGGAAGAGGATGCAGCACTAGCACCCAAAGCTCAAAAGCTTATGGGAGATGCTATAAGGGCAGGGGTTGTTCCATCTAAGCCTAAGACTGCTGCTCCAGCTGCTCCAAAACCCAAAACTGCACCCAAGAGGAGCACAAGGAACATCCCAGCAGCAGAGAAGAACAAGGCCCCAGTGCCTGAAGCTGCAATGGGAGAAGAAGATGATGAGTCATGTCTTGAGGAAGTTGAAGCCAAAAATTCCAGATCACAATGAATCTCATCCAGTAGCTGAGAACATGAAGATAAGGAAGGATTCATGATTGAGGCTATGGAGAGAGTCATATCCATATGCCACCAGAAGAAGAACTATTGTGGACTACAGGTTCCATACCAAGGAACAACAGGACTTCTATGAGACTATCTTACTTGACAAGAAGCCCATAGTGTGTGACATGAGATGGGTCGATTGGACATTCATTAAGGAAAATGAGGATCACTTGCCTGGTGTATATGATAGCTTCAAGGCTTGTGGAGTTGATGACGTTGTGGCTCAGAAGCTCACAAAGTGGAATGATGAGCTCATCATGCAGTTCTACTCCACAGCTCATTTCTACCCAGATGGAAGGATTGTCTGAAGGCACTAGGTACCAGTCAACAGTTGCAGAATGGGCTCAGTTGATCAATGCCCCAGAAGAACAAGAAGATGACTTGGATGTCTATGCCAAGAAGAAGAAGGATCACAACACCATGGCACACATGTACAAAGAGATCCCAGATGCTGCTCTTGAGACACACAAGTTTGGATCAGTACATTACCTTCTGTCAGGCTTGCCAACAATCAACTGGATCCTCAGGCACACTCTTTTGCCAAAGTCAGGTGATCACAAGATGATCAGAGGTCACTCCATCAACTTGCTGCACATTTTTGATGTTCCACAGAAGTTCAAGGTCATGAGCCTAATTGTGGAAACCATAAAGAGGACAGCTGCATATCGGAAGAGGAGTTGTGGGTATGCCCCACAGATCCAGGAGCTAATCAACTCCAAGATGGGCACTGACACATATCTGCTGGACAAGGAGCACCTGCCCATCTACCCAGACTTTGAGGACAACACTGTGGTGATGGATGAGAATGAACCATCTTCTGTGCACGCACAAGCCAAGAAGGAGAAGGCAAGGGCTGAAAAGGCTGCAAAGATGCCAACCACTGAAGAGGCATCTCAATATCTTCTGAAGATCAAGCAAGATTAGCTTGGCTACTTGATTGCCTCCACTCTGAGGATTGAGAAAGGACTGGCCACCCTGACTCAAAACCAGGAGATCTTGGAGAGGATCGTGGAGCAGAAGTTCTATGACTTAGATATGAAGGTCACTGAGATACATTCTATTGTTGAGCAACTTCAGGATGAAGTGCAGGAGAAGAAGGGCAAGACAACCACTCATGATTTTGCTAGAGTGCCTAGAGGTCAGAGGTCTGCTGCTATGCCTGTTCCAGACACCAGAGCAACTTCATCTGCACCAGCTATAGCTTCAGTGCCACCAGCTCCAGCACCTACTCCACCAGCTCCATCTAGATCGACTAACGCCTTCGTCTGTGGAGTTCTGTCTACATCACCACCTGAAGACCAAGCCCGAGTGAGGATTTAGCACTATGCATTTTTATGAACTTTTTGGTAACTTGTTGCCAAAGGGGGAGAAAATGTATAGATCATAGGCTTCGAGAGAGAGTGTTGCTTTTGTTCTCTCTTGCGTTTCTCCTTGGTGGTTGAACTTTATTATCTGCTTCTTTGAGATACTTTATACTTTGTGCTTGCTTGGATGATCATGTGTTTGATCATATGCTACCTTAATGCTTGTTGGATGATCACTCACTTTGCTTGGTGATGAGTGCATGTATTTTAATTATTATCATTTTGAGCGCTCCATCAATATGTATGTGACATGGAAGAGTAACCCATGATCCTAACTCTTTGTGCATTTGCAGTCCAAAGCAAATCTTAAACTATGCACAAATTTAGGGGGAGCTCTTGCTTTTCACATACTTCTCAAAGCGACAATGTTTTTCACTCTTATTATCATTTGTCAAAGCTTTGATCTATATGTTGTCATCAATTACCAAAAAGGGGGAGATTGAAAGTGCAACTATCCCTAGGTGGTTTTGGTAATTCCTAACAACATATAGCTCATTGAGCTAATGCTATTTCAAGATTAATATCTCAGGAAAGCTCAATGATTGGCATGTCATGGATGAGAAAAGTGGACCACTCAAAATGCTAAGGACAAAGGATTGGCTCAAGCTCAAAGCTCAAGACTCTACATTTTCCATTTTAGTGATCTAAGATCACATTGAGTCTATAGGAAAAGCCAATACTGTCAAGGAGGGGTGAGGTGTTGCTTAATGAGGTTCTTGCTCAAAATGCTTAGTGATATGCTCCAAAACCCTCAAGTACTTTCTCACATCCACATATGACCTAAACCAAAAGTCAAACTCGGCCCCACAGATTCTTCCTATCCAGCGCCACCGAGTCTCAAATGTCATAGCCACTGCCACAAACCCTAGGCAAATCGGTCTCACCGATAGGGATCTTGGTATCACCGAGATGGGGTTGTAATCTCTCTATTTCCCTTCATAACGTTTCGGTCTCACCGAGATGAGCAATCGGTCCCATCGAGATTGTAATGTAAACTCTTTGTTTTCCCTTCGTAACGTTTCGGTCTCACCGAAATGAGCTGTCGGTCCCACCGAGTTTACCTGACCAACTCTCTGGTTAGCTTACTACCAAAATTGGCCCCACTGAGTTTGTGTAATCGGTCTCACCGAGATTACGTTATGCCCTAACCCTAATCATATCGGTCCTACCGAGTTGCATGTCGGTCCCACCGAAAATCCTAACGGTCACTAGATTTGCTGAATCGGTCCGACCGAGTTTAACCATTCGGTCCCACTGAGTTTGGGAAGTTATGTGTAACGGTTAGATTTTGTGTGGAGGCTATATATACCCTCCACCTCCTCTTCATTCATGGAGAGAGCCATCAGAACGAACCTACACTTCCAACTCACTTTTTCTGAGAGAGAACCACCTACACTTGTGTTGAGACCAAGATATTCCATTCCTACCATATGAATCTTGATCTCTAGCCTTCCCCAAGTTGCTTTCCACTCAAATATTCTTTCCACCAAATCCAAATCCTGTGAGAGAGAGTTGAGTGTTGGGGAGACTATCATTTGAAGCACAAGAGCAAGGAGTTCATCATCAAAACACCATTTTTTACTTCTTGGAGAGTGGTGTCTCCTAGATTGGCTAGGTGTCACTTGGGAGCCTCCGACAAGATTGTGGAGTTGAACCAAGGAGTTTGTAAGGGCAAGGAGATCGCCTACTTCGTGAAGATCTACCGCTAGTGAGGCAAGTCCTTCGTGGGCGATGGCCATGGTGGGATAGACAAGGTTGCTTCTTCGTGGACCCTTCGTGGGTGGAGCCCTCTATGGACTCGCGCAACTGTTACCCTTCGTGGGTTGAAGTCTCCATCAACGTGGATGTACGATAGCACCACCTATCGGAACCACGACAAAAACATCCGTGTCTCCAATTGTGTTTGAATCCTCCAAACCCTTCCCTTTACATTCTTGCAAGTTGCATGCTTTACTTTCTGCTGCTCATATACTCTTTGCATGCTTGCTTGAATTGTATTAAGATTGCTTGACTTGTCCAAAGTTTCTAAAATCTGCCAAGAACTAAAATTGGGAAAGGATAAGTTTTTATTTGGTCAATAAGTCTAATCACCCCCCTCTAGACATACTTTCGATCCTACAAGGATGCGCCCCCTCCTTCCTTCTCTTCTCTTTTCCCTTTCCTTCTCTCCTACTCCTACTACATGGAAGGGGGGAATCCTACTCCCGGTGGGAGTAGGACTCCCCAGGGCGCGCCATAGGAGGGTCGGCCCTCCCCCTCCTCCACTCCTTTATATACGTGGCCAGGGGGCACCCCATAGACACAAGTTGATCATTGATCCCTTAGCCGTGTGCGGTGCCCCCTCCACCATAATCCACCTCGATTATATCGTAGTGGTGCTTAGGCGAAGCCATGCGTCTATAGAAACATCATCACTGTCATCACGGCGTCGTGCTGACGGAACTCTCCTGTGAAGCTCTGCTGGATCGGAGTTCATGGGACGTCATCGAGGTGAACGTGTGCTGAACTCGGAGGTGCCGTACGTTCGGTACTTGGATCGGTAGGATCATGAAGACGTACGACTACGTCAACCGCGTTCTCATAATGCTTCCGCTTACGGTCTATGAGGGTACGTGGACGACACTCTCCCCTCTTGTTGCTATGCATCACCATGATCTTGCGTGTGCGTAGGAAACTTTTTGAAATTACTACGTTCCCCAACAGTGGCATCCGAGCCAGGTTTATGCGTAGATGTTATATGCACGAGTAGAACACAAAGGAGTTGTGGGTGTGGGTATATACATATTGCTTGCCGTCACTAGTTGATTCTTGATTCAGCTACATTGTTGGATGAAGCGGCCCAGACCGACATTACGCGTATGCTTACGCGAGACTGGTTCTACCGACGTGCTTCGCACACATGTGGCTAGTGGGTGTTTGTTTCTCCAGCTTTAGTTGAATCGGATTCAATGAACAAGGTTCTTTCTTAAGATCAAAAAGCAATCACTATACCGCGTTCTGGTTTTTTGATGCGTAGGTAAGAATGGTTCTTGCTCAGCCCATAGCAGCCACGTAAAACTTGCAACAACAAAGTAGAGGACGTCTAACTTATTTTTGTAGGGCATGTTGTGATGTGATATGGTCAAGACGTGATGAGATATAAGTTATTGTATGAGATGATCATGTTTTGTTGAAGTTATCGGCAACTGGCAGAAGCCTTATGGTTGTCTCTTTATTGCATAAGATGCAAGTGCCATGTAATTGCTTTACTTTATCGCTATGAGATATCAATAATTGCAAAAGCAATAGCTGGTGAGACGACCATGTGACGACATATTGATAAAAGATCAAGATGATGGAGATCATGGTGTCATGCCGGTGACAATGGAGATCATGACAGTACTTTGGAGATGGAGATCAAAAGCACAAGATGATGATGGCCATATCATATCACATATTTGGATTGCATGTGATGTTTATCTTTTATACATCTTATTTTTGCTTAGTTCGGCGGTAGCATTATAAGATGATCTCTAACTAAATTTCAAGGTACAAGTGTTCTCCCTGAGTATGCACCGTCACCAAAGTTCGTCGTGCCGAGACACCACGTGATGATCGGGTGTGATAAGCTCTACATTCATATACAACGGGTGCAAGACAGTTTTGCACACGCATAAATACTCGGGTTAAACTTGACGAGCCTAACATATGCAGATATGACCTCGGAACATTGAGACCGAAAGGTCGAGCGTGAATCATATAGTAGATATGATCAACATAGTGATGTTCACCATTGAAAACTACTCCATCTCACATGATGATCGGACATGGTTTAGTTGATATGGATCACGTGATCACTTAGATGATTAGAGGGATGTCTATCTAAGTGGGAGTTCTTAAGTAATATGATTAATTGAACTTAAATTTATCATGAACTTAGTCCTGGTAGTATTTGCATATCTATGTTGTAGATCAATAGCTCGTGATGTAGCTCCCCGTTTATTTTTGATATGTTCCTAGAAAAACTAAGTTGAAACATGTTAGTAGCAATGATGCGGATTGGATCCATGATCTGAGGATTATCCTCATTGCTGCACAGAAAAATTATGTCCTTGATGCACCACTAGGTGATAGACCTATTGTAGGAGCATATGCACACATTATGAACGTTTGACAAAGCTTGGTATGATGACTACATGATAGTTTAGTGCACCATGCTTTACGGCTTAGAACCGGGACTTCAAGAATGTTTTGAACGCCACGAAGCATATAAGATGTTCCAAGAGCTGAAATTGGTATTTCAGACTCTTGCCCGAGTCGAGAGGTATGAGACCTCTGACAAGTACTTTGCCTAAAAGATGGAGGAGAATAGCTGAGCTAGTGAGCACGTGCTTAGAATGTCTGAGTAATACAATCACTTGAATCAAGTGGGAGTTAATCTTCCAGATAAGACAGTGATTGACAGAGTTCTCTAGTCACTATCACCAAGTTACTAGAACTTTGTGATGAACTATAATATGCAAGGGATAACGGAAACGATTCCCAAGCTCTTCGTGATGCTAAAATCGACGAAGGTAGAAATCAAGAAAAACATCAAGTGTTGATGGTTGACAAGACCACTAGTTTCAAGTAAAAGGGCAAGGGAAAGAAAGGGAACTTCAAGAAGAATGGCAAGCAAGTTGCCAGTCCCATGAAGAAGCCTAAAGCTAGAACCAAGCCTAAAACTGAGTGCTTCTACTGCAAAGGAAATGGTCACTAGAAGTGGAACTGCCCTAGATACTTGGTGGGTAAGAAGGATGGCAAAGTAAACAAAGGTATATTTGATATACATGTTATTGATGTGTACTTTACTAGTGTTCATAGCAACTCGAAACGGGAGTTGCAGCATGAACATAGAGTAGTTAAGGGTGAAGTGACGATGTGTGTTGGAAGTGGTTCCAAGATTGATATGATCATCATCGCACATTCCCTACACTTTAGGGATTAGTGTTAAACCTAAATAAATGTTATTTGGTGTTTGCATTGAGCATGAATATGATTTGATCATGTTTATTGCAATACAGTTATTCATTTAAGTCAAAGAATAATTGTTATTCTATTTACATGAATAAAACCTTCTATGGTCATACACTCAATATAAATGGTTTATTGAATCTCGATCGTAGTGATACACATATTCATACTATTGAAGCCAAAAGATGCAAAGTTAATAATGATAGTGCAACTTATTTGTGGCACTGCCGTTTAGGTCATATTGGTGTAAAGCGCATGAAGAAAATCCATGCTGATGGGCTTTTGGAATCACTTGATTATGAATCAGTTGATGCTTGCGAACCATGCCTCATGGGCAAGATGACTAAAACTCCGTTCTCCGGAACAATGGAACGAGCAACAAACTTATTGGAAATAATACATACTGATGTATGCCGTCTGATGAGTGTTGAGACTCGCGACGGGTATCGTTATTTTCCGACCTTCACAGTTGATTTAAATGGCTTGACTGAGATAAAAAACCTCGAGATAGCTTGAACGGATCTTGAATGAAAAGACGAGCCTTCTGAGATATCTTCAGCACTCCGAAACAAATGGAAAATGAGAGGTGAATGATTAAGAGGTGCACCGACATAAGAAAGCATTTGAAATGAGGAAAATATATGATCGACAAAGCTTGACTTGAATCCACCGGAGAAGAAAGAGAACGAATGATGATGAACTTGTGGCTCCGTTAGTATCTTCCTGAGTATCACCGGATAAGAACATCTCCGGAAAAAATGGAGAGACTTCCCATCAATAAAAGGATACTTGATTAAGAAATATGAATCCTTGAAGAAAAGGGTGGGAGGGCGGGAAAAACAAAGGCAACTTGGGACGGATGAAACAAATAACGTTGAGAAGACTTTGAATTGATCTTCCGGATGTTGGAAATGATCAGATCCACTTGAAGAGAAGCACACTGGTTGGAAAGAACTGAAAAGACAACCTTGATGATCAAGAAGGATTAGCATCCACATAGAAATATGCTTAGGGAAGGTAAGGAATCAACACTTGACATTGAAGCAACTCGAATACCACAACAAAAGAAAACAAAGGATCTGGCTTGCAGAATAAGCCGGAAACAAACATATGATAGATCCCATCTCGTGTCATGTGTCTGTTGGAAGGATATCCTACGTGATACTTGAATTCCCACTTATAAACTCCTGAAACTTTCTGGTTATGCAATCAAGTGTTGGGGATACAGGGGAAGCATAATATCTCACCCAAACTAACAATCCCTACATCCAGTTGTATCCATCCTTCAACACATAACCAAGAAACCTTCGGAAATCATGTACCTCAACCTTCGAAAAGCATCCGTTATACGAGTTATGGCAATACTCCCGAACTCCCGCCCCAGTACTGGGTGGTGTCAAGGTTATCTCACCAACAACTGCATAAAAGAGATTTTCAATGTCGGCAAACTCAGGTATCCCAAAACTGCAACGATAAAATTGTGACGACAACACCTCGGAGCTCAACTCCCCGGGACACTTCCACAACCCCTAAATGTCAGGAGGCACCAAGAATACTGTTCTCGTCACAAAACCATCTGAACGATTCCAAGATACCCGCGTGATCCTAAAAAGAACTCATGAAATTTGAGGTGAGGAGAGTCAAAACTTCTACGTAAGGAGGCCTCACCAGAGGGACGAAGGGACCAAGGAGTAAAAAGAATCCTACTCTCCGATATATATAATCCTAAGACTCAAAACATTTTTGTTCTATACTCAACAACGTCAGCAATTCGATCAAGTAGGGGGCCCCTAAGTCAGGGATGGCTCTGATTACCAACTTGTAACACCCAAAATGCGGCTATATCTCCCACGTGTCGGAGCACGACTTAGAGGCATAGCAGCATGGTAGGTTTGTCGCAAGAGGGGTAATCTTCACACAATCCCATGTACTGAATAAGAAAGGGATAAAGAGTTGGCTTACAATCTCCACTTCACACTAATACAAGTTAAACATACATCATCCAGAATACAATCAAGGTCCGACTACGGAACCGAAATAAAAGAAGACAACCCCAAATGCTAGATCCCCGATCGTCCCAACCGGGCTCCACTACTGATCAATAGGAAACGAAACAAAACAACGATTAAGATCTTCATCGAGCTCCCACTTGAGCTCGGTTGCATCACCTGCACTGGTATCATCAACAACTGCAACTGTTTGGAAGTATCTGTGAGTCACGAGGACTCGACAAACTCACACCCGCGATATCAAGACTATTTAAGCTTATGGGTAGGAAAGGGGTAGTAAGGTTGATCTGCAGAAAGCACTGGCATATATGGTGGCTAACATACGCAAATAAGAGCGAGAAGAGAAGCAACGCAACGGTCGTGAACTAGAAGTGATCAAGAAGTGATCCTGAAACTACTTATGTTCAAACATAACTCCAAATCCGTGTTCACTTCCCGGACTCCGCCAAAAAGAGACCATCACGGCTACACATGCGGTTGATGCATTTTAATTAGGTTAAGTGTCAAGTTCTCTACAACCGGATATTAACAAATTCCCATCTGCCACATATCCGCGGGCACGGCTTTCGAAAGTTCAAACCCTGCAGGGGTGTCCCAACTTAGCCCATCACAAGCTCTCACAGTCAACGAAGGACATTCCTTCTCCCGGGAAGACCCGATCAGACTCGGAATCCCGGTTACAAGACATTTGGACAATGGTAAAACAAGACCAGCAAGACCACCCGGATGTGCCGACAAATCCCGATAGGAGCTGCACATATCTCGTTCTCAGGGCTCACCGGATAAGCTAAGCGTATAGGTACCAACGTAACCCAAGTTGCCAAGGGATGGTCCCGCACGGTGCTCTAGTTCGGACCAACACTTAGAGAAGCCCTGGCCCGGGGGGTTAAAATAAAGATGACCCTCGGGCTCCAGAAACCCAAGGGAAAAAGGCTTAGGTTGTTAGGCAAATGTAAAACCAAGGTTGGGCCTTGCTGGAGGAGTTTTATTCAAAGCAAACTGTTAAGGGGTTCCCATAACACCCAACCGCGTAAGGAACGCAAAATCAAGGAACATAACACCGGTATGGCGGAAACTAGGGCGGCAAGAGTGGAACAAAACACCAGGCATAAGGCCGAGCCTTCCACCCTTTACCAAGTATATAGGTGCATTAAAGTAAATAAGATATAATAATGATATCCCAACAAAATCCATGTTCCAACATGGAACAATCTTCATCTTCACCTGCAACTAGCAACGCTATAAGAGGGGCTGAGCAAAAGCGGTAACATAGCCAAACAACGGTTTGCTAGGAAGGTGGGTTAGAGGCTTGACATGGCAATATGGGAGGCATGATATAGCAAGTGGTAGGTAGCACGGCATAGCAATAGAGCGAACAACTAGCAAGCAAAGATGGAAGTGATTTTGAGGGTATGGTCATCTTTCCTGAGATCCCGCAAGGAAGAAGAACGAGTCCATGAAGAAGTCAAACAGACGTAGTCGAAGGGATCCTCACAACTCCGAAACGAAACCGAAGATAACGAGAGAAGCAACCCGGAAAGAAGCAAGTAACATAGTAAACAACCATCACATAAGCATGGCATGATGCGCAAACAAGTATGATGCATGTCCGGTTTAATGAAACATGGCAAGGGAAAGTGCATAAGCAAAACTACAAGTTAAGTGGAGCTCAATATGCAACGAGTTGCATATTGGTGTAACACCACATGACTTATTTAGTTCACTCTCGTTTATGTACCCAACAATATTAAATGTTGGTTAGCATGGTAAGGGGTGAAGCATAATAAAACTATCTATCTAGGCAAGTTTAAATGAGGCCGGAACAACAAGCAACAATTCCGGAAAATCCCATATGCAATATTTGAATTTGGTACTATTCTGACCTAAACACAATTTTAGAGTTATTAAACATGCAAAGTACTGCCATCATGTTAATCTATGCATTTCTCTACCCCATTTACATATAAAGTTTATTTAAAGTGGAGCTACTTTTTTTAGTTATGAAATAAAGCATTTTAACATGGCAATATGCAAAATAAACACAAATAGCAATTTAAACAATTTTAACATGGACGTAAGTTGGATATTATGAAACTAGACAAAATTCTAAGCATGTTTCATATATGAAACATTTTAATACGATGCACGGTTAAAGAGTTATTAAATGCATGATCATGAATGGGTTTTCTGCAAAACTGGTAAAACCCTGGATAATTAGACAAATTCGAAGGACTGGAAAAAAACATAACGGGCTGAAACACGCTGGGCCAACAGTGCACAGGAGGTTTGGGTGGCTGCTCACATCAGGCTGAGGCCCAGTCGGGGAAGAGGCTTGGCAGGCCAGGTGCCTGGCACGCCGGGCCTTGGCGCCGGATGCGGTCCACGCGGCAGGATGCGGTCAACGTGCGACGAGTGGGACGAGCAAGGCACAGTGACGCCGGCGGCGGTCCACGATGAGGCGCCAGCGGCGCTTGAAGGTGTAGGGACATCGAGGAGTGGAAGAACAGGGCAGCACGAAGTGGATCTGGACGGTGGGGTCGAGCAGGACGACGGCGGCTCAGCTCCAGCGACTCCAGTCGGTGGTGAGTTCCATGGCGGCGGCGGTTCCCTGCGGCAACAGAGGGAGGGAGAGAGCTGGTGAGGAGAGGAAGGAGAATGGGAAGGGAAAGAGAGGGAGGCGAGGGCGGCACTGGCCTGCTGTCGAGGTGCTCGCCGGCGGCGAGGCTCCGGTGGCCGGCGAGTGCAGGACGGCGATGATGGAGATCGGGCGCTGCCTGATCCAGGCTAGAGAGGTTGGGGCTCTGGTTCGAGCGGGATCCGGCGGTGGCGGGGTTCGGGCCCGCTTCGGCCCACGGCGGGCCGTGTGTAGGCTGAACGGGCCGCGCGGTGGGAGGCGGCTGGGTGGACGCGTGGCCTGCTCTGAGTGGGCAGGAGCGACGCTGGGTGGCGGCGCGACCACTCGGATGACGCCAAGTGGCGGGGACACGGTGGCCGACGCGTAAACGGAGGGAAGCGGCGGCGCTAATGATTGGGGCGGCGCGGAAAACAAGGAGGGGGTTAGGAGGCTGCCAAAAATGGAAGGGAAGGGGGTTTAAATAGGAAAGGAGGCTAGGATTAGGGTTTGGAGGGGTTTCTGGAGCATTTCGGAGCACCGGGTCGAGATCCGACGGTTCCGATCGAGAGGAGGGATTTAGCTGGGTTAGGTGGGCTGTGGAGAGTGGGTTGGGCTAAGAGGAGAGAGACGGAAATGCAGCTCGGCAAGGTTTCCAGAGACCGAAAAAGTCCGTCGATTTGACCGACTATATTGTCGCTATAGTTATCTGTTGGGGCATCAAACAAATATGGATGCGATGAAACTTAGCAGGTGACCTACTGACAACATAACAACACCACATGCCAACTTTCAACCCATTCCGATGAACATTTTCCGACCACTTATAAAATAATACTTCGAACGTGCCACGGGCGAGTGCGAGTGTGTCTGGGCTTAGCACGGACAATGAAGAGAACTGTGGGAACCCGGACGGATGCAAGTTTTGAAAACATGATGATGCAATGCGGATGATGACATGACAAGATGCAACACGCAAGTGAATGACAAGGCAACAACTGCGAATAATTGGAAGACACCTGGCACGTCGGTCTCGGGGCGTTACAACACTCCACCACTACAAAAGGATCTCGTCCCGAGAACTAGGATGGCACCGGAGGGGAACGGAAGAGGAAGAGAAGAAGTAAAACTAGTTGCTTCTTTGAAAAATGAGTGAAACCAAAGAACCTTGCGAGGTTGAACGAATTGAAAGAAGAATACAACGAAGATGAACAAAGTTGAAAACACTCCATTAGAAAAGAGGAACAAGGAACATTACTAGAACCTTGTAGGTTGAAAAACATAAGAAAAGGGGTGCAATGGATAAGAAGTACATGCAAGCACTCCGATTGAAACGAGATGTAGAAGGAACGATAAAGATCAATTACGACAACACTCCGGTTGAAAGAAAGGAAGGTAAAGAATATGAGCTTGGCAAAATGAAAGCACTTGGATGAGAGTCCGGTTCGAAGAGGAATGATAGCCACAACACTCCGGTTAAAACAAGATAGAGAAGGAAAAATAATGATATAATTTGGGCAGCACTCCGACTGTAAATGGAAGGAATTAGAATCATGAACTTGACAAGATGAGAAGATACTTGATGAAATTAACAACACAGTAACTCCGGAACTATTGAAAGAATGGCACAAGGGGTAAGAAAGATTTCAGACAACACTCTGGTTGAGAAGGGAGGTAAAACTTGACAAAATGGGAAGAACTTGAAAACAGGGCATGACACTCCGGTTAAATGGATAAGCACGAAAAGAACACGGTCCTCACAATCCGAGATGATGAGTGAAGAGAGCAACATCACAATGCCTCCGGAACGAAAGAATAGAAGTTCGATCGTTGGAAAGGAAAGAATTGAAAAGAAAATGGCAACTTCTGCCACAAATGAGCTTGGAAAACACCCTTCTAAGAAGGTTATAACAGAGTTGTTGGAAAAACAACAACGAAAAAAACAAGCTTGTTGTGGGCTTATGGAAAAAAACTCAAAACTATGAGGTGAAATTCTGCCACTGCCGGAAACAATAGATTGGATTGACATCAACAAGGAGATGAGAAGATTATTTCACCGGGAGGATAAATGAAGAACTTGGGTCATTTATGTAACACTCTCGATGCGACTATATCTCCCACGTGTCGAGGCACGACTTAGAGGCATAATCGCATTGAAGGCATATGTCGCAAGTTAGGCAATCTTCACAACATCCCATGTAATATGATAATAAAAGGGGAGATAACATAGTTGGCTTACACTCGCCACGTCAATCAAGTACATAAATAACATTACATCATCCAAACATTCATGGCCCGACTACGACGCCAAAATAAAAGATAACCCAACATGCGACACGGTCCCGATCACCCCCAACTGGGCACCACTACTGATCATCAGGAAAAGAAACATAGTATCATTGAGAGTCCTCGTCGAACTCCCACTTGAGCTCAAGCGCGACTCCAGGAGCGGAATCATCAGGCCCTGCATTTGGTGTAATAGTAATCTGTGAGCCACAGGGACTCAGCAATCTCGCACCCTCGCAATCAAGACTATTTAAGATTATAGGTAAAGTAAGGTAAATCTGTGGAGCTGCAGCAAGCGACTAGCAGATATGGTGGCTATCCTGTTCGCAAAAGAGAGCGAGAAGAGGAGGCAAAGCGCGAGCGAGAAACTAGAGAGCAACCTGCACAAACATTACTCCAACACCGTGTCCACTTCCTGGGCTCCGCCGAGAAGAGACCATCACGGTAACACACTCAGTTGATTCATTTTAATTAAGTTAAGATTCGAGTTATCTAAAACCGGACATTAACAAATTCCCATCTGCCCATAACCGCGGGCACGACTTTCGAAAGTTCAAATCCCTGCAGGGGAGTCCCAACTTAGCCCATGACAAGCTCTTACGGTCAACGAGGGAATATACCTCCTCCCAAGACGTTCCGATCAGACTCGGTATCTCGGTTCTTCAAGACACTTCGACAGGTTAAAACAAGACCAGCAACACTGCCCGAATGTGCCGACAAATCCCGATAGGAGCTGCACATATCTCTTTCTCAGGACACACTCAGATGAGCAAGACGTCGGGTAGGCTAGCCCAGAGTTGCCCCTGGTAGCCCCAGACAACGCTTGGTTGGACCAACACTCAGAGGAGCACTGGCCCAGGGGGGGGGGGCTAAAATAAGATGACCCTCGGGCTCCGGAAACCCAAGGGAAAAAGAGGCTAGGTGGCAAATGGTAAAAACCAAGGTTGGGCATTGCTGGAAAAGCTTTAATCAAGACGAACTATCAAGGGGTTCCCATTATAACCCAACCGCATAAGGAACGCAAAACCCGGGAACATAACACCGATATGACGGAAACTAGGGCGGCAAGAGTGGAACAAAACACTAGGCGAGAGGCCGAGCCTTCCATCCTTTACCAAGTATTTAGATGCATTAAGATAACATAGCAATATAATGATATCCCAACAAGTAAATAAATGTTCCAACATGGAACGGCCTCCAATCTTCACCTGCAACTAGCAACGCTATAAGAGGGGCTAACCAAAGCGGTAACATAGCCAATCAACGGTTTGCTAGGACATGGTGGGTTAGAGGTTTGACATGGCAATTAGGGAGGCTTGAAAGCAAGTGGTAGGCATCGTAGCATTGGCATAGCAAAAGAGCGAGCAAACTAGCATAGCAAAGATAGTAGTGATTTCGAGGGTATGATCATCTTGCCTGCACAGTTGTCAGAGTTGACTGGATCCTCGAAAGCAAACTCAACGGGCTCCTCGTTAGCGAACTCATCTCCCGGCTCTACCAAAACAGGACAAACAAGCAACAAGGACACAATCAACCACGTGCAACTCAAACAACATGATGCAAAGATGGTATGCTATGCGGGATGCGATGCGGGATGCATATGCAAGATTTGACAAGGAACGCATGATCCTGGCCTCAACTTGGGAATCCAAGTGTTCCACTGGAAAGATGAGATGAAATCGCTTGAAAACGATATAAAGAACGCCGGAATCGGAGTTACGGTTTGGAAATGGCAAGCGATTCAAATATGACCACGTTCTGTGATTTACAGCAAGTAGTCATCTAAATGCAATGAGATGAACATCCTACAGCACCCAAACATGTCAACAAAATACATGGAAGGGATGCGTTCAAGATGCTTAACAAAGTCTAGCACTGAGCTACGGCCAATTCATCCATTAACAGGTTCAAACAAGCATGGCAAAAATGCATATGGTAAACAGATTTCAGACTTAGTGAAATTAACACTTGTCTGGAATTTCAGATCAGGTAGCACTCTTCGGAGCAGCAAATCTACATGTTACAGGACCTGAACATGGCAAAGTAAAGCATGGCACGGAGCTACTCAAAGAGCTTAACAAAAGTCCCTTAGTGATCTTGAGCCAAAAGGGATCAGCAAATACAATTACAAGCATGTGAACATAGCAAAAACATAATCAAATCACAGACTTAGTGAAAACTGGAGCATGCTGAAAACAGATATCAAGTAGGCATGTTTACGAGCTCGATGCACTCAATACGGAGCAAGACATGAAAAGCTAAGCATACAACCATCACGAATACACAAAATGCAAGCTAGACATGGCAAGAACAATAGCATAGCATGCACGGATCAACTACGACATCATCGGCAAAATTGCAAACAAGTTGACAATCTGCCCAGATTCACAAAGTAGCAAAAGTAGAGCTTGATTGACTCAAGCTAGGGGGCTCCATCATTGCAAAAAAAGATATGGATGGATAGAGCACTACAATAATAACAAAACATCCTTACTGATCATCCTCAAAAGAGGCACGGATCACTAGGAAACAACATGAACATATGGCAACATGAGATAAACAGCTCAAGGACTTAGTGGAAATGCTAAGTCCCTGAAATCAGAATTACCAAGTGCACCACTTTGTAAGCTGGTGCTAGTCACCACACACATCACAAAAATACATGGGTTGCACCTCTAGAAAGATGACAAAACCCTTAACAAAACATATGTAGAGCATCAGGGCATATCATGCACACAATAATCATGGCAAAAATGACAAATGTCTAAATGGAGCAGCAGATCTGACAATTATCTCAAGTAGCCCTCTTCTAACATCATTTAGGGCATCAAGATGAACTCAAATGAAAATGATGCAATGGAATGAAATGATGTACTCTCTGAGGCGAACATTTTTGTATGCTATATGCCCAAAACAGATCTACAGATGCAAAGTTACGACACGATGAACTAGGGCACTTGAAATAGGAAAAATGTCGGGGACTTAGTAAAAATCCACCTCCGGATCTAGGGTTTGATGGCACGCGAACCGAGGCGGCGGCGCGCGCACTCCGGCGAGCCCGTGGTGGACAGGGTCGGCGAGGAGAGGGCCGGGGAGGTCGGGCGGCGGCGGATCCGGTCGCTCCTCGACCGGATCTGGCCGGAGGAGGGAGGCGAGGCCGAGGCGGCGGCATGGTCGGCGAGGCGCAGCCGGGCGGCGGAGGTCGGCGATGGCGGTGACGGCGCCGTGGCGGCGGCGGCCGGCGAGGCGCGGGCGGCGGGGAGCGAAGGAGGCGGCGGCGGCTTCGGGCCCTCGGGGCCGGCGCTGGGCCTGGCGGGCCCGCGCGGGTGGCGCCGCGGCGATGTGGGCATGCTGCCACGTGGCGGTGCGGGATTGGCTCGGGTGGGGCAGCGGACGTGTCCGGTCGGGGATGGACGTGTCCGGCCGGCGCGAGGTGGATTTTTTTTCTAGGGTTTCGGGGAGGGGATCCGAGATTTCGTGGAGGGATCTATTTATAGGCATAGAGGGAGCTAGGAGAGTCCAAATGAGGTGCGGTTTTCGGCCACGCGATCGTGATCAAACGCTCTAGATGATGGAGCAGGTTTAGGTGGGTTTTGGGCCAAATTGGAGGGGTGTTGGGCTGCAACACACACGAGGCCTTTTCGGTCCCTCGGTTAACCGTTGGAGTATCAAACGAAGTCCAAATGATACGAAACTTGACAGGCGGTCTACCGGTAGTAAACCAAGGTCGCTTGGCAAGTCTCGGTCCAATCCGGAAATGTTTAATCCCCACACACGAAATAAAGCTAGAAAAGACCACCGGAGGAGAACGAAGCGGCGGAATGCAAAACTGACAGCGGGGAAAATGCTCGAATGCATGAGATGAACACGTATGCAAATGCAATGCACAAGATGACATGATATGAGATGCATGACACGACAACAACACACGGAGACAAAGACCCGACCCCGAGAAAATAAAATAACTTAACGCTGGAAACGGCAAGAGTTGGAGTACAAATTGGGAAAGTTACATCCGGGGTGTTACAACACTCCACCACTATGAAAGGATCTCGTCCCGAGATCTAGGACTGAAAAAACACCGGGTACTCAGAACAGAGGTGATCCTCACGTTCCCAGGTAGCTTCACGGTCGGAATGGTGTGACCACTTGACTTTGAGGAATTTGATTAACTTATTGCGAGTCTTGCGTTCAGTCTCTTCAACAATAGCAACTGGGTGCTCACGATAAGAGAGATCTTCTTGGAGCTCAATGTCCTCGAAGTTGACGGTGCGGTCAGGAGTCTTGAAGCACTTTCGAACCTGAGAGACATGGAACACGTCATGAACATTTGCAAAGTTTGAAGGAAACTTGAGTTGATAGGCGAGGTCGCCTCTCTTGCTGACAATCTTGAAAGGCCCCACGTATCTGGGGGCAAGCTTCCCTTTGATACCGAAGCGACGAGTACCTTTCATAGGAGATACGCGAAGGTAAACATGATCTCCGATCTCGAAAGCCAAATCACGGTGCTTACTATCATAGTAGCTCTTCTGACGGGATTGGGCTGCTTTGAGGTTATCACGAATGACTTTGCACATTTCCTCTGCCTCTGTGATTAAGTCATTACCCAAAAGCTGACATTCACCGGTTTCAGACCAGTTAAGAGGTGTACGACACTTCCTGCCATACAGAATTTCAAATGGGGCCTTGCCTGAACTTGCTTGAAAATTGTTGTTGTAGGAGAATTCAGCATAAGGAAGACAATCCTCCCACTTCATGCCGAAGGAGATCACACAAGCCCTGAGCATATCTTCAAGAATCTGGTTGACACGCTCGACTTGACCGCTAGTTTGAGGATGGAAAGCTGTGCTGAAGCGGATGTTGGTGCCCATGGCCTTCTGAAAAGAATCCCAAAACTTGGACGTGAAGATGCTGCCACGGTCTGAAGAGATCACTTGAGGAATACCGTGCAGAGAGACAATTCGAGAGGTATAGAGTTCCGCCAATTGAGCTGCAGTGATCGACTCTTTGATAGGCAGAAAGTGAGTCACTTTAGTGAGTTTGTCGATGACAACGAATATAGCATCATTGCCACGCTTGGACTTTGGAAATCCAGTCACGAAGTCCATTTCAATGTGGTCAAATTTCCATTCTGGAATGGCAAGAGGTTGGAGGAGACCTGCTGGCCTTTGGTGTTCTGCCTTCACTCTTCTGCAGACATCACATTCATTCACGAACTGAGCAATCTCGCGCTTCATTCGAGTCCACCAATAAGCCTGCTTAAGGTCCTGATACATCTTCATGCTCCCAGGGTGGACGGAGAGGAGAGAATTGTGAGCCTCGTTCATGATCACTTTACGGAGGTCACCTTTGGGTACAACAATACGATCCTCGAAGAATAGAGTGTCCTTGTCATCAAGGCGGTAGCACTTGTATTTGGGTTGACTCTTGGCAATCCCAATCTTCACCTTTTTCACCATAGCATCTAGAAGCTGGGCTTGGCGAATCTGGTCTTCCAAGGTAGGAGAGACTTGAAGGTTGGCGAGGAAACCTTGAGGACCAACTTGCAGATTAAGTTTGCGGAAAGCTTCACAAAGCTCGGGTTGATAAGGCTTGAGAATCAGACTGTTGCAATAAGCTTTTCTGCTCAATGCGTCAGCAGTCACACTGGCCTTGCCTGGAGTATACTCGATACTCAGATTATACTCTTGAATCATTTCGACCCATCGAGTTTGCCTGAGGTTGAGATTAGGCTGAGTGAAGATGTACTTGAGACTTTTGTGGTCAGTGAAAATGTCCACTCTTCTTGCTAATAGAAGATGTCTCCAAGTCAAAAGAGCATGCACAACTGCCGCCAACTCGAGATCATGAGTGGGGTAGTTCTTCTCATTAGGCTTCAACTGGCGAGAGGTATAAGCAACAACTTTCTTCTCTTGCATCAATACTGCGCCAAGACCTTGGAGAGAGGCATCACAAAAGACCTCGTACGGCTTGGATTCATTAGGCGGAGTCAGAACTGGAGCAGTGATCAATTTCTGTTTCAAAGTATTGAAAGCAATGTCACACTTCAGAGACCAAACGTACTTGACGTGCTTCTGGAGAAGATTAGAGAGAGGCTTCACGATCTTAGAAAAGTTTTCAACGAATCTTCGGCAATAGCTTGCGAGACCGAGGAAGCTACGGAGTTGCTTGATGTTCTGAGGAGGTTCCCAATTCACAATTGCAGACACCTTCTCAGGATTCACGGCAATGCCCTTGGCAGAGATGATATGACCAAGATAAAGAACCTCATCGAGCCAAAATTCACACTTGGATAACTTGGCGTAGAACTGATGTTCCCTTAGCTTATCGAGTACCAAACGCAAGTGCTTGGCATGATCTTCCTTGTTCTTCGAGAAAACCAGAATGTCGTCGAGATAGACCAAAACGAAGTCATTGGTGTAGGCGTTGAAGATGAAGTTCATCATGCGAGAGAACGTCGGAGGAGCGTTGACGAGGCCAAAAGACATGACAGTGTATTCATGTGAACCATAGCTTGTCCTGAAAGCCGTCTTGGGAATATCTTGCTCACGGATTCAAATCTGATGATAACCCATACGGAGATCAAGCTTGGAGAATACTTGGGCACCTTTGAGTTGTTCGAACAGCTCGTTGATGTTGGGAAGTGGGTATTTGTTCTTGATGGTCTTCTTTTTCATTGGACGGTAATCAACACAAAGTCGATCTGTTCCATCCTTCTTCTTCACAAAAAGAACACCACAACCCCACGAAGAAGAACTAGGCCGGATGAGACCCATTTTCTCTTGAATATCGAGTTGCTTCTTCAGCTTCTTCAACTCTTCAGGTCCGAGCTTGTAAGGATGCTTCCACACAGGTTCCGTGCCAGGCTCAAGATCAATAACGAATTCAACTGGCCGGTGCGGAAGCATTCCTGGAAGCTCTTCTGGAAAGACGTCTTGATATTCACAAACGACTGGAATTTGCGAGATGGCATCCAATTCACCCTTGTCATTGAGAGAAAACAGACGGATAGTATTATCCCGAGCGGCAAAGACAATTACATCCTCAGACGAATGAGTCAATTGAATCTTCCTAGCAGCACAATCAAGATGAGCCTTGTGCTTAGAAAGCCAATCCATTCCAACTTAGTGATATTAACACTTGTCTGGAATTTCAGATCAGGTAGCACTCTTCGGAGCAGCAAATCTACATGTTACAGGACCTGAACATGGCAAAGTAAAGCATGGCGTGGAGCTACTCAAAGAGCTTAACAAAAGTCCCTTAGTGATCTTGAGCCAAAAGGGATGAAAAAATACAATTACAAGCATGTGAACATAGCAAAAACATAATCAGATCACAGACTTAGTGAAAACTGGAGCATGCTGAAAACAGATATCAAGTAGGCATGTTTACGAGCTCGATGCACTCACTGCGGAGCAAGACATGAAAAGCTAAGCATACAACCATCACGAATACACAAAATGCAAGCTAGACATGGCAAGAACAATAGCATAGCATGCACGGATCAACTACGACATCATCGGGAAAATTGCAAACAAGTTGACAATCTGCCCAGATTCACAAAGTAGCAAAAGTAAAGCTTGATTGACTCAAGCTAGGGGCTCCATAATTGCAAACAAAGATATGGATGGATAGAGCACTACAATATTAACAAAACATCCTTACTGATCATCCTCAAAAGAGGCACGGATCACTAGGAAACAACATGAACATATGGCAACATGAGATAAACAGCTCAAGGACTTAGTGGAAATGCTAAGTCCCTGAAATCAGAATTACCAAGTGCACCACTTTGTAAGCTGGTGCTAGTCACCACACACATCATAAAAATACATGGGTTGCACCTCTGGAAAGATGACAAAACCCTTAACAAAACATATGTAGAGCATCAGGGCATATCATGCACACAATAATCATGGCAAAAATGACAAATGTCTAAATGGAGCAGCAGATCTGACAATTATCTGAACCAGCCCTCTTCTAACAGAATTTAGGGCATCAAGTTGAACTCAAATGAAAATGATGCAATGGAATGGAATGATGTACTCTCTGAGACGAACATTTTGATATGCTATATGCCCAAAACGGAGCTACGGATGCAAAGTTACGGCACGACGAACAAGGGCACTTGAAACAGGAAAAATGTCGGGGACTTAGTAAAAATCGACCTCCGGATCTAGGGTTTGATGGCACGCGAACCAAGGTGGCGGCGCACGCACTCCGGCGTGCCGGTGGTGGCCGGGGTCGGCGAGGAGAGGGCCGGGGAGGTCGGGCGGCGGCGGATCCGGTCGCTCCTCGACCGGATTTGGCCGGAGGAGGGAGGCGAGGCCGAGGCGGCGACGGTGACGTGGTCGGCGAGGCGCGGCCGGGCGGCGGAGGTCAGCGATGGCG